>NC_142195.1:17219341-17546841 GCF_026936395.1 Plectropomus leopardus | reverse complement strand
ACAGAGCTTTCTTGCGGGATATCACAAAATTTCATATATTATAAATAAGGTTCATAATTACAAAACAGACAATCAAGCTCTGGTTTCACCCTATGGAGCACGCTGCCAAGCTGTGTGAGCGAAAAAGCTGCACATATAGAGACTCCCCCCTCCCTAGGGAGTTGAAATGAGACATCATAACACAGTTCCATAAATGCTGCAATTTTCCATCTCCTCAAACTTTAAAGAAATCAATTTGCTTAGTAAGAAAACAAACACTATAAGGTTGATTTTCTGAGACTCCTCATATGTGACAGGAACAATGAGGAGGAGTACAGCTGTGCAGAGAGAGGCGATACAGATGCTAATCTTGTTTTTATTATTGACACGCACACAAGGAAGCATCCACTGATGCAAATACAAACACTCACGAGCTGAGTGTGCTTTGGATGCTCAAGAAAACTCAATGAGCTCCATAATCAACATCTTTCAATGCATGTGTGTGTGCATGTGTGTGTGTGTGTGTGTGTGTGTGTGTATCTATGACCAAACACAAACACACACACACACATACATATATACATATATATTGGGCTACTGCTGCTAGTGACGCACTTATTTCTGGTTTGACGTAAGCAATTACAGCGAGAGGGTTAGAAAAATCTGAAATCTCAAATAGGGAGGACTGGGGAGGAGGGACTGCTGGATAACATCTGCAGACACATGAGGACTGAGCAAAAAGAAACTTAGGAGAACAGATGATGAGAAAAAGCCTCAAGGAAAAGAAATCGACACAGCCCACACAGAGAACAGAGTGGCCTAACCCTGCTGCTGGTAAGAGGGAAGAACAAAGATGTGGGGCGGTGAGGTTGGGAGGAGAGGAGGTGAGAGGGGAAGAAAAGATAGGTGGGGGGGGGGGACTCCAGCTTACTGTGTGAGTGAAGAACAAAAGGAAAACTGCAGGAAAAAAGAAGAAAGGGACAAACATGGACTACCTTGCATGTCTGAATGTACAGCAGCGTTCTCACCTGTGCAGTGTACGGTTTCTCATCCTGAGATAAAGAAATCAATGTATGATGGTTCTGACGGATGAGGGGAAAACAGGACTACTGGGACATGTTCAGTTCCAGTTATAGAACGTTTCTGTCTGCTATGAGGTTTTAGTTGTTAGCCTGCAATCCTCTATTAATCCTACAGTTATCACAATAATGCTAAGTCATAACAAAATGCCCAGGTACAGGTTGGCATGGCGTTAGTTTTACAGGTATTCGCTCAGCAACCAAAGTACAGTGCCTTGCAAAATTATTCACCCCCCTTGGTGTTTTTCCTGTTTTGTTGCATTACAACCTGTAATTTAAATAGATTTTTACTGGGATTTTGTAATGGACCTACAGCTTTGTCTGAAACTTGCTGGTTCTCATTGTGCTGGGTGCTAACAGATAAATATCTCATGACACCCCCCCCACATCACATTTATTGCTTAAATGCTTTTTCGTATTTATTTATATTGACATTTTGCATCTTGCAGTTTTTTGCATCATTTAGTCTTCTTGATTTAACTACATCCTAACATTTTGTTTGGTCTTATTGTTCGACATTCTTTTGTTATATTGCCTTCCGAGTATCCTGCTTTTGCTTTGTTGCCAAAGCAATCTGTAAACTCTGTTGTAAAGATGCTATACAAATAAAGGGATTATTATTACAGTGTTTTTATAGAAACACAATTTGTAGGAAAAAGAACTGCATAGTGCCAGTTAAAAAAATGTCGTAGGGTTGCCAAGGTCAGTAAGATTTATTCTCTGGGGACCATGAATATCTGCACAATATGTCATGGCAATCCATCTATAGTTGTTGAGATATTTCTCTCCGGGCCAAGTGCTAGACTGACGGACAGACAGATATTGCCATCTGAGAGGAACGTGCCACGAGACACATTCAGGTCCATACAAGCTTCAGTTCAGTTGCTCCTGCCTCCATGAGGTTTCATATGTTTTAAAGCAGACAGGTCCTTCTATGATTCAGGTAACAAAGTGACGGATCATGGCCATGGACTTCTAACCTAAGGTGTAAACTGTTGCTGAGACAGAGATGAAACTGCTCTGAGTAATCTTCATCATTACCACTCACCCAAGAGAAAAACAGATTTTAATTTACTTTGCAGGGTTCAGAGCATCATGAAACAGTCAATGGCTACACTAAAGTGCAGAATTACCCTCTAACCTCGCTGCCATTTTCAATCAACCTCCGTCCCTGCACTCTCTCACCTCTCATGCCTATGGCCAAGTCTTGAAAATAGGCACTTAACCTGCTCTCCTCTTATCGATCCAACAGCTCGTCTTTTCAGTTTCCCCACCTCGTGTGTCCGGGATGTGAATCATAACCCACCTTCAGACCGATCAGTCACGTTTTTCTTTTTTTGTCCTCTCCTCTCCACCGCTCTGCCCTCGCTCACTCCTTTTGTCCTTTTTCTTACCTGGATTCATAATTCATGACATTGTCTCTGTTCATTCATAGCCCTCCTCCCTCCCTCCTCTTTTTTCCCACCTCTTGGGTCCCTGGATGCTGATCATCCCCATGTCCTCAGAGTGGTCTGTCAGCTGGCAGTGGAAGCCTCGGTCCTGAAGAGTTGTTCTGATGTGGTTCCAGTTGTGTTCTGCTACACCGCCTCCGATGGCCAGGTAGTATGCATCCCCTGGAGCAAAGGTCGGAGAGGAAAGACAAAAACAGCCATCAGGTTGAGGATGACAAAATACCACAAAATACAACAACTCACAGAAAACTTGAAGGGACAGTACAACTCTTAAATCACAAATACACATTTTCACTTTTACCTTTGGTGCTATTAATCAATTTATCTGTTGTGCTGTCTGCCTTCTCTACAATATAATGGATATAAATGGCACTATGATCTATATAATATAGATCATATATATAATATATTAATCTGACAACAATTCTTAATCTAATAGCTTGGTGAGCTTAGTGAAGAGTACGCTTATACATGGCATTTAGGCCATATATGGAGTAAGGGCCCCCTGTGCCCTGCTTTTTGGGGTGAAATGTCCCTTTGAGGACAAATAAGACACAGCACATGACAGCTCCATCAAAATACAACAAAAGACAGATTCATAGGTAGAAGAAAATAATGATGAAAACAGCAGATGTACAGTATTGATGGATACAGGGTGACAGAACAGAGCAAAAGAACAATAAATCCAAAATAACAAACAACACTATGACAGATATATCCAGCAAGAGATCGAGTGCAACTGTGAGAAAACACAACAGTGATGGAAAGTGAAAGAAAGGAATGCAATGAAAGAGAAAGTGACAGATACAGCAGATATAAAGAAAACAACAAACAATCTCAGTTTCTCACCATTGGACTGCGGTGCCAGGGGCAGGTTGGCAGCACCGGGCTCCAGTCTGCTCACTGTCAGGTCAGCCTCAGCCCCTCCTCTCTTATTCAGCATGCAGGTATACACAGTGGAGCCTGAAACGCACACACAAACAATTAATTCCCGTGGCAGACTTCGCAGGCCAATTTAACGTGTGCATTCTCTTGGAACCATGCCGACGGAAATCTCAAAATAAAAAATTAACCAGGATTTGAGGTCAGTCTTGTGTTTGTAACCAGTTCTTTGTGAGCAATCCAGTTTGTAAGCTTTCGTGTGTGTGTGTGTGTGTGTGTGTGTCTTTGTGTAGTTTCTCTCCCGTGTGTAAAGTGTACTGACTTCTTTCATAACTTGCTAGTAATTATAAGCCTTTGCCTACAGGGACACACGCACCCTGACGACACTTAAACTTCGTCTTTTGTGAGATGTTTACCAAGGACACGCCTAAAATACAAATTCCATCAAAGCTGAGAACATCCTTTCACAAACATATTCATAATGACAACATCATCAAAATAATTTCCAAATGAATGAAGTCTGTATCTAATTAAAAGAGACAAAATATTCACATTCCTGTCATCTTCTGGCCACAGGAGCTGCTGGCTGTGGTGACATGCTAATCGCGGCTGTCCCTCAGTCATCTCTCATCTGAATGAATGATTGATGTTACCGCCTCATGCTGTCACTGGTATTAAGGAAAAAGGGTGTGTAAGTGTGTTAGCGTAGCACAAGTCGGGCCTGCCGAGACATTAAATATTCTCAGAGCAAGTGCGATCACTGTAATTGCTGTAAGTGAGAACTGGGGGCAAAGAAAGAGAGAGAGAGAGAGAGAGAAAGAGAGTGATGGACAAAGAGACTGAGTAAGCAAGCTCGAAAAGGCTTTTGAGAAACTACCGTCGTGAGTGGGCTGAGATGTGATTGTCATAATGAGTGGAGGATCATAAAGTGTAAGTAGATGTTAGCACAAGTAATCAAACAGGCTACTGAAAATAAACAGCTGCTGTTCAACTTTAAAGGGTTATTCCAGCATTTTAGTCTTGCACTTAAATTACAGTTGTTTTTTTTAGTGGGGTAGCTTGGTGTGTCAGGGCTTTTAAAACTGAAAAATTCATCAGTCTTACATGACAGCCCTTTGGCCCTTTGCTGACATGCAGCAAAGGGCCGAGGCCTGAATCGAACCCGCAGCCGCTTTGGCAAAGACACAACTTCTGTATATGGGGCGCCACTCTATCTACTGAGCCACCAGGCTTCCTATCTGTCTTATATCTGTCCCTGCATTCTTTCCAAGCTTGATCTCTGTTTCTGAAAGCATAACGCTGTCAACTCAGAGGAAATCTGTCCTGTTCAGCAGTGAAAACAGACTGTGACTGAAGCAGGAAATGTGAAGAAAGCAGAGAGAAGAATATCAGGAGCATTTGGAGCTCTGCCCATTTTCACATCTGTATTCACCTGTCACTGCTGAAAGCACGCACAACTATCAGTTTGCCTGATTTTGAAAAGTTCCAAAAAAAATCAGAGAGGCTTGATGCCGACATTTGACAGTGATATTTGAGATTTTGTGGACGGGTGGACTGTTTTGCTCTCATGTTTGGCATCTTGTTTAGTCTCCCTAACTGCCCTCTTCATTCTGTCAATCTTCTCTCCCATCTGTCTGCGCATTTGTGTGTGTGTATATGTGTGCGTGTTTGTTCTCACTGCAGCACACTGACCTGGCTTCTTGTTGACATCAGCAGTGAACAGCCAATCAGCCGCCTTCTTGGCATCTGGTCCAGTGAGATAGAACTTTCCAAAGTAGGACATGTCGAACACTGCCACACCGTGTCTACATGAGAGGCACTCACTCTTTATCTGCATTAAAAAAAACAAAAAAACACATCCAATTAGCATATATCCTGACATTCAATAAGAGTCTTCCTCTCTTTGCCAAACACATCATGTCTAAAATAAGGCGTTCATATTTGGAGCCAGAGGAAACATTCATCCCAACTGTGAAATTAAAGGAAAACTAACTGAGAGGTTTGACGTCAAGGTTGGTAATTCTCCCCCTGTCCTCTGAGCTGCTGCGTTAGATGTATATGCACTTTATGCACCATAAACCTCACTAACTGTTCTCTCATCACTGTCAGATGTCCATAATTGTTATTTCCCATGAGGACACATGTTCCCTTTCCTCACGGGAGCCTTCAGAGACTATTCACACTCATCTGGTGACCGTGAAATTTCTTTCGCCCGTGGGTGTTTGATAAACAGGAAGTTGTGTCTATCTCAACTCTTTGAAACCTAGATCAATATTTGTTTTCCTTTCACAAGCATGAGTGAAGCAAGGTAAATCCATTTGATTTGTTTAGAAAACTTGCCAAAAAAGAAAATGAGCAAGAAACTGGCAAAAGGTGATAAGAAAGGAAGAAAATGACAATTACCTGAAATTTAGTTTTTAAAAAGGAGAGAACATTATATATATATATATTTCCATGATATGATATTATTGCGATTTTAGACATATTGCTGAGTATTGTGGTAAAATATATTACAATATTTTGCGATTACCTTTTTTAACTGCAAATTATGTCCCAAAAGGAAAAGAGTGTCAACATCTGTATTATCTAATATGATTAAGTTTTTGATCCGTTCATCTCACAACAGTCATTTTTATTACAGCAAAATGCATCCAATGAACTAACAAAAGTTTAATTTGTATTTTTAATATTCATAATTTATGTGATAAAAAAATCAATAGTTGGGGTCTGTGTAATGATACAATATTGCCACACAAAAATATCACAATACTATGTATCGATTTTTCCCCCCACTTCACACACATATACCCTATATGCATATATATATATATATATATATATATATATATATATATACTGTATATGTATACACACACACACACACACACACACACACACACACACACACACACACATTCACACACATTTTTAAAATATTTTTCTATTTTGTTTTTTATATACAATATTATTTCAGCATTATACAGTATAGCATTTTGTAATTACAGCCCTTTTTAGGTAATTTCCTTCTTCACTGTTTTATTTTTACTTTTCTGTCATAATCATTTTCAGGTCATTTTCCTGTAATTTTTTAATGTATTTTTTGCTAATTATTGGGTAATTTTTTGTGAAGTTGCTTTCTTTCAATGTGTTTGAAAGAAATCCAGCCAACTTGCTCAGGTTTTAAAGGATTAAGAAAATTGTTCTACGGAATAACACAAACTCACGCTTGTTGTCTTACCACGTCATGATGTGGAGGGAAGTCAAAGGTGTACTCTTTTCCCAGCAATTCGTTGTATTTGTAGTTCATATTCTTCTTAATGTCATACGCTCCATAGTAATCGTAGTCTTTAACCTTTGCGATAACACAGACAAACAAATTGTTAGAGGCTAATTAATCATCCATGTGCAGAGAAGCACAAAGCACTGGGCCACTTGCTGTGTCAGTGTCGCCCATTATAGGCAGTCAGCTGGTTCCAGCATTCTCTATCCAGCAAGCCTTGTGGAAAAATTTGCATCTTAATTGTTTATGTCTTTCCAAGTGCCTTCAGTCAATACGTGGTTGCAAATAAATCATTAGTGTGCACGTGCGTGTGTTTAGTATATGCGTGTGCCGTCTCACAGGGGCGGGCCCGTCTTTGTTGAACCAGCCAGGTCTCTCCCAGCCATGTCTCTCCTGGAACACACAGCCCTGCTCCGTCAGCACCTAGGACAAACAGTCACACACACAAAGAGGTGAAATCAGTGCAGAATGTAAGTGCAGCTGAGCATGTTTACTATTTGGTGTGTATTTTGGAACAGTTACACAGAAACAGATGGTTAAGTTGAGAAATCTGGATGTTTTTGATTCTAATTAAAAGGCATATAGTTACAAAATTGTATAGTCATAAATTGATTCTCACAGTCATCAACTTCAAACTTCATACTGACAGAGCTAAACACATCAATTGCCAAAGACACAACAGCTGCTGAATCTTCCTTAAGGGCATTTTGACTGCTGTTTTTGAGCAGCGCTAAATTAGTTTTGACAACTTGGTAACTTTCTGGCTAGATTTGGCAACTTTTCAGACCTTCTTAGTGACTTGGTATTTCTATCCAGCGACTTAATCAGACTAACAGGGACAAAGCCTAGAAATATATTGCAGTTCATTCCCATGCATGCTGCTCTCAGATCTTTTCCCCTCTCTCCTCTTTCCATAACCCTGTATACAAACAAATGTACAAATTGTCATAAATGTGCAAATCAATGTTTGATGTCATCTGGTGACTTTTTTGCAACTTTTGGAAGCATTTTTTTATGGACACTCAAGTGATGACAAAATTGAAAGAGTATCTCCTCATAAACTTGCTAACTAACAGTTGGGTATTTGCACATCAAGCAGAAGCAGAGCATCGTTTTTAGCAGTCGTGATCCTGACCACCTGAGGAATATTAGCCCAATATTCACTCTACTTCTAGCTCTGTTTTGGTCTCTGCCATTTTCTGACTCTTAAGTGCTAAATTTATATTAACCTACCTGAGGAGATCAGGACTACAAACTCTGTCTCATTTTTAAAATAACATTTAAAAACCCACTTTTTTAAAATTGCTTTTAAGTGATTTCCCTTATTTTTATTACATTTTATGTGCCAGATTTTTCAGTCACTTTATTTTTTCAATTTTTTTAAAAAAAACTGTTTGTATCGTAAAGCTCTTTGTTACTGTGTTTTGAAATTATTATTATTATTATTATTATTATTATTATTATTATTATTAATAATAATAATAATAATAATAATAATAATAATAATATATGTTCAACAGACTGAAACAGGATAAGAGAGAGGAGGAACCCACACCAATTTTGGAAAGCGGCTTTTAGGGTTTTAGGTGTGAATTAAGATAGTTACACACTCACACCCATTTTTTATGGCTATTGTGTGTTTTGTTTTGTGTGTGTGTGTGTGTGTGTGTGTGTGTGTGTGTGTGTGTGTGTGTGTGTGTGTGCGCTAAATCGAACAGTAATGCTGACCCCAAACAATGTGCTCAAGGACACTAAATGAACTCTACAGGGTGATAACAATAAAAAGATAATACTTCATCACTACAAGCAAACTCCTTCCACATTGCACGCAGTCATCGTCAGTATAAAGCAATGATGACGATGCTGATGATTAAGTGTAGCTTTAAACCCAGTACAGCACCACATGGGATGCAAATTAATTCAGCCTAAATATTAAAAGTCAATCTAACATGGGAGAAATTTATGAAAAGTGATGGAGACACCATCTTTAAGCACAAACTGTTGCAAATTTAGAACCCTTGTTAATTCCTGATTTCTTGACCAGTGTTAACATGAGATATTTCAGCGCTCACCATCATCCTTGTTGAAACTGACAGTCGCCCACAGTTAGTAGGTATGTTCTGCTATGCTCTCCTCCTAGCAGGCAACTAGCTGTCTCTTGCCAAAACTTCCCACACCGAGCTATATTTACCATCCGTGCTACCGAGGTGGAGAAAACGTGTGAGCAGCAGTGTCAGAGATGGCCTGCTCTGAAATAATCTCATATAGCCTCCTAAAAGAAGACAGTCGCATTATTCGCACAGGGACAGCTCCCATAGCGGATCAAGCTCCTTAAGTACTTCTTAGCCATAAAACATAGTGTCATGATCAGAAGCAAGAGCCAGTATCATGAACAAAAGCTCATTTAAAAAATAAGAATTAGACTTCTGTGTGTTTTTTTTTCTTGTTCTGTCACCCCTACATTTATCTGTGGCTCCCCAACAGTAGGAAGACCAGTTGCTAGGTGATGGCCCTTGATGAGTGATTAGCAGGGGTCTAATGGGCTTGCAGCCGAGGGTTGGACCAACACATTCTCACAGGGACTGTGCTCTCCTTCGAGCTACTGTCTGTCTACCTGAGAGCAGTTTTTTATGTCTTTTTACTGGTGTACACTGTAGCTGACTAGCATCAGATCTGGTGGCATAATTATAACGAGCATAACATGATACTACCTGATCCAGCACTTGTTATGCAAATTGAGGTCTTAAGTGCTGGCTGGAGAGAGCTGTAATACTAAGGAATTAAATTGTAATGGTACAGTGTTGTGCAACAGGACACTATGTCTGCCACAGCTGCCTCAAAATAACACTGCATGTTGACACAATCTACTGAGCTTCTGAAGTGTCGAGCATCTCATATGTTTTACATTAGATCCATTCTTTTATTTTGAAGGGCTATCCATACTGACAATGTCTCAGTGAAATTTAAATTGCAAGTGGTCTATAGGCGGTCTGTGGAAAAACTGTGCAGGTGTTTTGACAGGCATCATTCATCATGGTGTGTTGCTGTTAAGACAGTTGGAGCTCTCTTTATATCCTGGAAGTTAAAACTACGCTTGACAGTGATGTTTGCATTGTACTAGAAGTAAGACTCATCGCTTTTGTGTTTTACTGATTTTCATTAAACAAAATAATCTGAGTTGTTGAGTTTAGTGGTCAAAATCATAAATTTAGATAGTAATGAATTCAAAACACATAATAGAAATTAAAGGGAAACAAGCTTATAACAAAAACATTTTTTAAAGAAGTTACCATTCCTTCATGTCTTTGCTCATTCTGTACAACATCTTTTAAAAAAAAGCCCCTGGGGAAATCTGGTTAATTATGCATGAAAGGTGTCAGCGAAGCTAAATAAAACAAGCTGTAAGAAAGCAGTGGGCATGATCTACAAAATACATTGACAACATTGCTAATGCAATTCGTTTGACAATAATCTGTTCTGAAATAATGCCTGCATGCATGAGCAGGGGAAGAAATTGCTACAGTTAAAAGGTAAATGAAGTCTGGAACAGGAAAGCAAGGCTAAGTGGGTCATTAATGCATAAAATATGTCAGCGAGGCCCATTAAGAGTTTATGTTGGGCTAAGGAGAGAAAGGAAGCTGAAAGACATCCGAGACCAGGCTACCGAAGCTAAGTGTATCATTTATAGTCATTTTGGCAGGGATCGCATTAATAAATGTAGCTGCTGGGGATAAGTTACACAGCTAACTGCAGTCAGACTGAGCTTGAATCTGCTATTTGCCTACAGACTTGAGCAAAGAAGACATGAGGAGAAACAGAGGGATAAACATACTGAGAGTACTGAGAGGGATGCGGTCAGAGTTGACAGATGATATCTGTGCAAACACTTGAATCACCAGGACTTCAAGACTACAAAAGCTGGGCAAAATATTCAAGGACAGACATGAGAGAACACACACACACACACACACACACACACACACACACACACACACACACACACACACACACACACACACACACACACACACACACACACACACACACACACACACACACACACACACACACACACACACACACACAGTTTGTACCACATTCCCATTTGCTACTTGAATCTGAATTTTAGCATCAACAACTGAAGCGAACTCAGTTCAGTGTCGATTACAAACATTCATGCTTAATTAGATGTTGAGGCATGCACAACCCTGTGGTTTCTACAGCAACTTTTATATGTTCATTTTGTCACATGACTGTCGTGATGACTGACTCAAAACTCATTGATCATTTCTAAGGTCAGAACTGAAAGGCATGGAGAGGCAGCCTTTTTTAATTATGCCTCTAAACTCTGGAACATGTATCGTTTTAACAATAATTTTCATTTAAAGTAAGTCATTATTATTATTATTCTTAATAAGAAAATGGGGGACAATCCAAGGACACAGACCTTTAGCTTGAAAAGCGACTCAGACTCAGCCAGCCCAGTGCAAACTCCCTGCCTGAACAGTGAACTTTCTGTTGCTGCAATTACAAAGATTAGACCCAGCCTATTGTGAACCCCGGTCCTGGTGTTTGCACCAGCCGAATTCAAGTTGCTTCAGCCGCCACTGTAGGCCTGTCTCCAGTGTCTACATGGACACAGATGGAGCTTTCTGTCCATACTCTGCATTTCTTTTGTTGTTTTTTTTTTGCACCTTTTCTGAAAAGCTTGTGGATACAAACAAAACAGAGCAGTGCCACCGCGGATCATGGGGGCATCGTAGCATAGTTCAAGTGAGATATAACTGTCGGAGATGACATTTTAAGAATGGTGCAATGGAACAACTTAGTAATATAGTAAAAATAAATCTCTGTCCACATTGTGTGCATGTACATTTTAGTAAGTAAAGTTTGTCTTTCACAGCAAGGTCATCAAATTCTTTACTGGAATAAAAACATTAGAAATAAGACCATATAAACAGTAATTAATTTATCTATCAAGTTTCTATGCAGTTTATGATGCTGCTGAAATAAATGCCAGAAAGACTGTCATGAAATGTGAATTGTTTGGGAAATCTGATTCATGATATTCAATGTCAAGAAGTGCATGATTTAATTTTTTCCTGTAGTCTAGGGTTAAAAGAATGAACGAAAAACGCAGAAATCGCGATAAGGAATGGTAACACTGGTAAGAATCTCAGTACACAATTAATTGGCACCCGAGTATCGTGATAGCACTGAATCAGGAGACAAACATATCGTACCAGATTTATAATTATTCAATCAGATGCTGCCGCTACAGATGTCAATAGAGGGAAAGAAATGGCGGCAGCTCTTTTTTCTCTCAGACAAAACAAAGATTGGAACGAGAACAAAGACAGTGGCAACCACAGGAAGAGAAAGAGAGAGGGAGAAACAGACATTACAGTCTGAACAGACGGATGAATAGAAGAGGAAATTGTGTTGGGGAGGATGTCAAAAGACAGAATACCAGATGAGAGACATATGAGTGAAGGCCGTGGGTAGATGCATGGAAAAAATAAACTGAGAAAGGAGCGAAATGAATGGCTGAAGGAGAAAAAGGAGAATAGAAGTGAGTCATGCAACCTCTAAAAATACAGGAAGTGATCAAAGACGACTGGTCGGGTCATATGGCAGCAGAGTAGCTCCTGTGACTTAACAAGGTGAGCTGGTTTCATCTATGTTAAGAAACCTTGTCAATAAAGGTCCAGATAGTTTTCCCCTCAGCTATGTTTCATCCAAAAGGTGTCTGTCTGTCTAAATCCAGAGAGATACAACACTGCCTACACTTTTTCACAGAAACTAAAAGCTCTGCTTACCTAACCGAGAGAGCCTGAATAGAGCCGAGGCTGAGCTTAATGGTTATCAGATCGAGGAAAAAAATATATGAATGTGGTTTCGTAACATCTCAGGGATAGGTGCCGGAATAGAACATTTCTGCTTTTTGCTTTTTTATTTGACTTAAAAGACTCAATCAATAAAGAAAATCACACTGTATACTGGGTCTATGTGTATTTTCAGGATGAAGAAATTCTTTTCATTCATCAGCTTCATCTTTCAATTTTGTCTCATTTATAAAGTTGGTGTATAAAGAAGAGAGAGTAGAAAAGATTAAACCAATGGTTCCTTGACATAAATGACTGATCAAACCACGGTTGAAAGAAGTGTTATTGACTCACATTAGAGTTGTTACTTTAAACTCCTCAAGACACATATTGTTTAAATGCTCATCTACCTGATGGAACGGGTCCTTCCTCATGTTTCGGCTGGCCAGCGGCTCGTCAAAGGGGAACACCACAGAGTAGTTTTTAGCATACGACTCGTGGCTTCTCTCTCTGATCCATTTTGCATTGTCTGTCAGTGAGTGATGGAAACGCCTGAGACGGGAGGGAGAGGAATTCAAAAAGATTAACGCTCATTAAAAGTCTCAAGGATTTAGACTTCATTAAAACTTCATTATTCTGGTTCCTGCTGCCCTTTGATAAAATGCCAAACGGAAACTCAGAGACATGTTCTACTTTACAGAGTGGCACCATACCTGTGCAGCCTTCTGTGATTAGTCATTGCTCAAATACTTTTGTGTTTCACCTCTGTAGGTTTTTACACAGTCTTAAAGTGCATTGATGTACCTGATGTCATAGCCGTACATATCCTTCTCAGGGCGGCCATGTATGATCCAGTGAGCCAGCTCTCTACCACAGCCACCTCCCATCATCATGCCTGAAAATAAACAGAGAGAGACAGAGAAAGAGAGAGAGAGAGAGGGGATAACAAAGTGTTATAAACCACATCTCGTTATCGCATTAAGTTCCCTCTAAAAAAAACTACTGCTGAAAGTATTAATTCAATTAAGGCATATCCTAATCAATTTTGAAATCGTGTTGCATCATGCAGATAAGAAAGAGAAAAGAAACTTGACACATTCTTCTCTCAAATTTCAAAAATGCACAAACTGCAAGATTTTGAAATGACACATCACTCACTACAGGATATTATTAAGATAACCATGCCAGAGGGAGCATTAACGCACCACCTCACTTGATCTGTTACAACAACCTTCTGTAATGCTGACAATACTTTGCAGTGAGAAACTAGAATTATCGCCTCGCGGTTGTATGCCTCCACACATCAAAAGTTAGTCTAGGGGTTAGCTTTCACTTGCTGGTGATATCATTTACAAACAGTATCCGACTATTCTGCACAGTTTACCTTTCAAAGCTGATAATCACTTGTGTAAACTATTAAGCAAAAAGGGCCAACTCAATGGTTCTATCTATTTTTCTTGAAAGTGAGGATTTGATTAAATATCCTAGGGTTTTTGTTTAGAGCTGTATATACAATTATTTCCCACAAGTCTGAATTTGATTAATTGTTAAGTCAATGAAATTCAAGACAAAAACGAACAAATTAATTGCTAATTAAAATGATCGTTACTTGGGGAATAAACACCGTGTTTGTATAAAATTGTCACAGATTACTAGCAGGGAAATGAAAGCGGAAAATCTGAACATAAAAACAGGATCTCTCTTCCCTTTTCTCTCACTGATAGTCTATCTGCAGGACTCTAAGAGTGTCTCATTAATTTGGAGAAGAGAAGCGTTTTTATCCTCTGCAGCAGCCTCTATATATGTCATATGACCTACAGAGGATAGTTCTGACCTTTGTTCCATCATTTGACCCTTGCTCAGAGCTGCCCCTGAGCAATCTGACCTCATCAGCTGCACCAAGCGGTCGCAGCATTCTGTTTTTTTCAAACAGACCAACAAACGAACACTAGCAATCCAACATTTTACCCGCCTATTCCCAAAACTGCTGTGTTAATGAACTGCTCCCTTTTGGCATCCCCCTTCTTGTGTGGTGTTGCTGCTAATTTGCATACATCATGCATGTTTGTGTGATCTTGCATGTGTTGCGAGCACAACATCAATATGCAGCAGCACGCTCAGTGTGTCCTTGCATCCCTCCTTCCTCCCTCCATCTCCATCTCTCAGGGCGTCCCCTCTCCCTTTATCTCTCATCGCTTCACTCATCTGCGGACAATGCCACTCCAGGCCAAGCCTGGGCGGATGTTTGAATGGCGGGATGGATGGATGGGAGCAGGGGTAGAGAGATAGATGGAGGAGGGTGGTACGAGGATGATGGAGTTCTCCCAAGACAACTTGGAGACAACCAACAAGGCAAGGTGGCACTGATAAATGTCACCCAGGATAACTACACCGATGTGTGAGTGTGCATCTTCGTGTGAACCCTCATGCTTGTGCTTCCACTTGTCTTATCATCCCTTCTCTCTGCCTTTGTGCCTTCCTTCTCCTACCCCACTATCAGTATCTCACTGCATTATTGTTCGTTTATGCTGTACAAACATTTGTTCCTTTCTATGTCATTATCTGTCATCCCCCTCATCTGCATGGCTCTCAGATTTTTTTTTAGATAGCTGCTCTCTCCGTTTCTCCTGACATTTACAGTGATGCCGCTAGTAATCCAAAAAAATGCTTCAAAAGAGGAAGAAAATACACATAATTTTATTAGTCCTTCTCTACCATAGAAGCCTGATAAGCATACTGATTTGCAGGTGAAAGTACTCCTAAATATCTAGGTCAAAATAATATAACTTCGGATAAAATGTTTTAGAATTCACTTAAAGCAATACTCCCAACATTTTAAACAATGCACCCACCTAGTATCATTTTAAGAAGTATTTCACCAATATACAAGCCTTCATATAAAACTAGGCCATCTATGCAGTAGAAAGACACACATACTTTTGAAACTGGTGCTACATGTCCACAGAAAAAGAGGGAAAAAGGTGCTTTTGCTAAAGAGGTAGAAAACCTACAACTACCAAAATGCCAATAATCACTCCTGCTGGTGGGTGACGTGATGTGGAATGGTCTGTGTGAAACAACAGCAGCTGGACAGATCTCAGATTACAGTTCAACAGTAGGCAAAAACATGTTTCTAAAAACATTTGAGGTGAGAAGTATACAACGCATTAACAGAATCTTGGTTTATAGTAGACATTTCTTGCCAAATTTCTGATTTCTTTCTTTCCCCTGTGTTTTTAAAAGAAATCAAATCAATTTGCTCACCTTTCAGAGGTTTAAATGTTTGTAAAAGGTGTCTGAATGCAGCACAAGAGAGCTGTTGTCAATCCAGGTTTCAAAGGGTTAAACGTAAATAAACAAAATGTGAAAACAACAACAGTCTCAATTCATAGCACAAAACTGCATTTAGTGAGATGTGATTTCGTCTCAGGCCTTTTCCTTTTTCTTTCTATATG
This sequence comes from Plectropomus leopardus, assembly GCF_026936395.1. Taxonomy (NCBI): domain Eukaryota; kingdom Metazoa; phylum Chordata; class Actinopteri; order Perciformes; family Serranidae; genus Plectropomus; species Plectropomus leopardus. The sequence goes on along the minus strand of NC_142195.1, from coordinate 17,530,890 downwards.
GATTCAAACTCCTCTTTGGGGCTACCATCACCATATCTGTTGTCCTGTAGGACAGCCGTAGGGGGATCAGGTCCTGTAGCTTTTTGCATCACTGACTCTATTCTTGCAAAAAGCATCATGTCACTGAACCCAATTTTTTTCAGTCTTCACTGCATACTGTCTTAAAAGCAGGCATTTTTTTGTAGAATGGGATGAAAAAACTCTTCAAGTCTAAAGGTGCTCTGTATTGTGATTATGAGCAACATGGTGACACATATAAGGAGTGCAGCAACCTTTATCAGAACAAATAAATGCACTCAATGTTCAGCTTGATGGTTTCGACACTGAGAGTAAGTAACTTAAAAAGGTTGCTAAGCAACAAATACAACTCCTACAAAGCAAGTAGAGTTACTGATTGCTTGGAAACTGAAATAAAAGCAAGCAAGCAAAAAGAAACAACTGGAGGCTTAAAAAGTTACCGAGCACCCAGTGATGGATTTTTTTAATGTGAATGTGTCGACTTTGACCCTGTGGTTTCTGAATTAGCCCACTTGTCACAGCCTGCCTTGAGCCAAATAAGCCATGTGACTTCATGTGTGTGCCTGTGTTTTTGTGTGACAGAGTGTAATGGACACAGAACTTTTCCCTTGCCAGAGGGACAAAGAGGCGGGGGGGAGAAAGACTGACGGGCTCAAAGAGGGAAGGTAAACAGAAGGCATGAGGAAACACGGACATTATCTAGCTCCTGCTTTGATAAAAACTGGATGTTTTGTTTGTGCGGGTGCATGCTGAGTGCAAGTGTGTGTTTGTCAGGCAAGTAGAAGGAATTTGAAATATCCTTGCTGTGCGTTGCCAGTGGAAAATCCTTAATTATCAAGTCACTGTTACCTGATGTATCGGTGACGCTGGGCCCATTTCAATGAGCTTGGGGACAGCATGACACATCAAAACTAGAGGACGAGGGGACTACAATAATTTATGCACCCCCATTCAAATAGGAAGATAGGAATTTTAATTTTTCATTTGCACTAAGAAGAAAAACAAAAATGTGCAATATGGGGTGAAAAGGGGCTGAGGCATTGTTTTAATTTATCTGTCCTTTTTAGGAAAAAAAATCATTTAGTCTTTAACTGACCAAATTTAGTGAAACATTTCCACTGCAGTTTCCAAAAGCCTGAGGTGACTTCTTCAATCACTTATTTTGTCTGACCAACAGTCCCAAACTTGAAGATATTCAAGTTACAACAATATATAACAGAGGGAGCCAGACAACCTTCACATTTAAGACACTGAAACCAGCATATGGATTTAGTACTTTAAAACTAGAATTACCGGCTAGTAATTGTATGCCTCAGCAAACCAGTCACACTGCTGTTACAGTGAACATTCATGTCAGTCCAGACTCAAACGCAGCTATGACAGATGACAATACTTCAAATATGGATGTTACTGTAAAGAAGTAACAAGTAAAACACACACAATTCCCTCAGAGTCTCCTTGAGCAATCACATTGATGAGAATGACACATATGAGGTCACAGTGACCTTGACCTTTGACCTCTAAATCTAATCATGATTGTTGAGTCCAAGTGGACACTTTAGCCATATTTTAATAAATCCCCTTAAGGCCTTTTTGAGATATCATGTTCATCAAAAGTGTACATTTGTGCCAAATTTGAAGAAATTCCCTAAACATGTTCTTGAAATATTGTAATCATGAGAATGTGTTCAACACAAGGTCATGTTGACTTTGACCTTTGACCATAAAAATGACTTGCACAACTAATCCATCATCAACTTTGTTACAGATTAATTTTGTACCAACAGACTAAGAGCTCAACCATCTTATACTTTCTACACAGCATAAAACCATAATCAATACAGGTCCAATGAATAAAGTATGAGGTAACATGTAGGATACATACAGCATCATGTGCCCCTTTGTTAACACAGAAAAAGTGTCTCATGGTTAAGTGTTTGAGTAATAAGAGAGCTCAAGGACAGCGAGGATCAATCAGCAGTCTGCCTCCAACTCACAAAAACTACAGTCTGTGAATGTTATTGGTGTTGAAACCATTTGCTCTCTCATTAGAGCTCCACCTCTCTGTGCCTCCCAACCTCTTGTCACAACAACTTCAGAGCTCTACCCTGTGATCTTTTGCTCTAATGCAGAAAAAAAGCTCTCTCAACCGTCTGTTACTGCTGATAGCGATTACTTTACCCTTTACACCCCCCTCTCTATGTTTTTCAGATTGCTGAGATACTTACATTCCTCTCTGTCTACTGTCAAAGGTAAGGTTGTTGTTTGTGTGTGTGTGTGTGTGTGTGTGTGTGTGTGTGTGTGTGTGTTCTTCATGGACTCAGTGAGAAATGAAAAGCTCTCCATTATTCATTTGTGCCTTGAGAGTGTCCACAGAGATTGACGAACGCTGGGTCAAAGTGTGGAAAAAACACTCTTCGGCCATTTCTTCTTGCTTGTTTTTTTCCCCTTGCTTATTTTGTCATGTACTGCCGATTGCTTTGACCTTTCTAGCTCTATCATTTCATGGTTCCCTCGAGGGAAAGCTCTACATCACAAAGTATTTGAAAGCGTATCACTGCGAGTGATATGTATCATCGTTTACAGTCTTTACACTCTCTATCATCCTTGTGCACTCCTAATTTCTCCCCATTCTTTTTCTTTTCTTTCTTTAAAAGTCTCCCTCTGTTGTGTTTCGATCTTGCTGTCACTACAGCACTTACCAGCACTGTTAAAGCCGCAGCCCAGGAAGAAACCTCTGACCTCTGGGGCTTCTCCCATCAGCGGTTTATGGTCGGCTGTGAATGATTCTGAAAACAGACAGTGAGAGAAACCTTGTAGATAAATGCAGCAACAAATGTAAGACAGAGAAACTTAACACAGAGGTGACATATTTCCCAAATAATATTTTTTTTTGGCATAAAAGATGAATGAAATTAAAGAAGTCCATGTCTCTCTTTATGACGCTGTAAGTGGTTGTGTTAGCTACTTCTAGAAAGGTACTATATGCAGTCTTTTGGGCTAGCTGCTTTGCAAAATGTCAAATGTCAGATTTCCTGGCTAAATAGCAAATGAATAATGACATAAAATAAATAAATAGTACCATTGTCTTAAACTGGGAGTTGAATGGAGGGCTGATATTAATTTAGTTTCTGAGCATTCAGTAGACCAACTGGTGTGGGACGTGTTGCCTTGGTGCAGGAGCAGGCGAGCCACTCGTATAAGAAGATAAAAGCAACACAGCAGTAATCGAAAGTTGTTTGCTATTTACAGGCTGTGTGTTTTTAGCTGGCTTTCTGTTGTTATTCACCTGCAGTGGTGTAATGTGGTGAAGTAATTATGTTACAGAACTTGAGTATTTTTTGGGAGTATCTGTACTTAACTTGAACTTTTATATTTCTCTCAACTTTAACTTTTATTCTATTATATTTCCTATATCAAATGTAATGTAATGTTATTTTACTCCACTACATTTGCCCTAAGCATTTTAGTTACTTACTGCAAAATAGTGAAGGAGGGGAGGAAGAGAGGAAGGCAGTAAGAGACGGACGGCAGAATGAATAAGAAGGAGAGAAAAACTGGATTTTGTTCTTTAAATTCTTTGAGTTGCAAAAAGACCTTCTTTTTCTTTACGTGTAATGTATGTTCCGTTTTTAAGGTGGTGCACGTTACAAAGAAAAACTTTTTCTGTTTTGTCTGGTCACGAAGCACCAATTTCAAAACTACTTGTGTCTTTTTACTACATAGACAGCCCAGTTTTTTTAAAAAGACTTTTTCTAGCAGTGAAATACTTCTTTAAAGTGTGGGTCATGGTCACGGCGATACTCTGCAACAACTGTGATGAAATCGGCATTTTCATCTCCATTTCATCTGAGCTTCCTTACCCTCAGAGCTCCGTTTTTTGGGGTTTTTTTTAAACTTTTGACCTTAAGTCATTTTTCTTCCTATCATAGTGTGCTTCTATTTCCTACATTTTGGTTGTCGCTGCCATTCTGTACATTTAATCTCCCCGTCTTTACATCTCTCTACATTTTCTCTTTATAATCTTATTTCTCTATTAACTTCACAAGTTCTGCTGCAGTTTCTTTTTCTTTTTCACATTTCCTTCTCAATTTCTCTGTTTTCTGTCTTCCATCCCTACATGTGTGTCATTTGTTCCACTTTTTTCTCTCCAAACAGCTGCATCACACTATGGTGATGAAAAATCCAATTCAATACTGTAACTCTTCAGGCTGCACAGCCACAGGCCTGTTCACTCAACCACGTCAGCCACTTGATATTGCCTGGACGGGACGTCAGGCTTGAGCTAATCAAACTATCTCCTCTACAAACATGACACATAGTCTGCTAGTTTAGGTATTCATGAGCAAATGCAGTATTGGAGTGCTGCATAAGATATTTTACAGACGGATACATTTCACTTTTAAATTAGAATGTGTCCAATTTAAGAAGTGTCATGGAAGTCGCTTGTTCCCTGCTGTAATGCATAATGTTATAAGAAATTTGCAAGAAGGGCTTGCAGGATTTTCATTAAAATGGATCCTTATGTGGAACTGGTTTGTGTGTGTGTGAGAGAGTACCTGGTCCACACACAGTAGACTTGATGCCAGTCTGCTCCAGGACAGGAACTCTGTTGATTGCCCCCTCGATATGTTGCATGAATACATCCCAGTCCAGGTCAAACAGGCTGAAGGCAAACTTATCAGACACCTTGGGAATAAAACACACCAGAAATGTAATTGAGGTTTTCTAATCCTGGCAAAATTCAACAGTCATTTTTAGAAGCAGCTCATGTTGGGATGTTTTCAAGGATCAATGTTTTCAGCTTCAGTACAAAAAAGAAAAGTAAACAAAACTGATTTTTGAACTTGCTTTCAAACAGATTTTATGTTTCAAGTCAATTATGGAACATACAGCAACGACATACTGATCTTAGTATAAAGGCGCTCTTACAAGGGGCACATCTTCCCTTTAGACAAAGTAATGAAAAATTATGAAAAAAAATACAAATTAGTGACAGATGAGTAAAACAGGGTTTAATTACAGAATGCTAATGTAAAAATTTGTGTCATTTTGTATTATACATATCTTTTTTTAAGTTAAAAAACAGATTAATTCCAGGACATTTTCAAAAACCTGCAATACACTGACACTGCTGACCATTAAATACTATTGGATGGACTGGAAAATTTGGTTGGATTCTCCAGGATGGTCTTAGACTGGTTCAGGTACTATCTGAAAAACAGGGACTGTTTTGTCTCAAATGGCACCAACAGATCTGAGCAAGCTAGCACAATGTGTGTGTACCTCAAGGTTCAATTCTGAGCCCTCTCCAGTTCAACCGCTACGTAAAAATATTGTTTACCACAACTATGTAGGCAACACTCAAACATACATGTGCAAATTTGCCTTTGTATGAATTAAAAATTATGATTTAATTGGACTATTTTCTGGTCAGGTGATTAATGTAATGTTAACATTCACTATATTTAAGCTCTGTTTGAGTCTCTGAGAATGAATTCTCTGTAGTTTCCTCCCCATGAGCAATCACTTTCATATTGTCAAATAACACATTGTGATTATATAAACATTTATTATAGCCAATTAAAAAAAAAAAACAAAAAAAACACTCAGGTCTGGCTTTTTTTTCTTAATTTTTCCCTACTAAGTGAAGTGGCACTACTGCGGTGGATTGTTGGATATTTTATGTTCACCTCAAGGCCAATGTTATCAAGGCTGATGTGCTCTTTTGTTCCTAATCACTGTTGACAAGAAAACTGTGAACTTCAATCCAAGTCATCACACATGACTGTAGACTACCAACTGTATGAGTAAGACACACACGGCAGCCACAGCACAATCCTGTAGCATCTGTTGAATGGACTCTTCTTCACCAGAGAGTAAACATCTGTCAAATCCCTCTCAGTTCCCTCTCCAAGTCTTAATTTGCTCCCATCTGGACCTCAGCAACTCCCTCCTTGTCAGCCGGGCCAAAATGGAGCCTTTAGCTCCTACAGCTCATGCCGAGCAGTGCCGACCGCCTCGACTTAAAATTCTCCCCTCCTACACTAATCTGACTGACTCAGGGTGCTCAGATTGAAAAGTCCAGCACACCAGCAGCGATTTTATCAGTCATGCATTTCTCTCTATATCCTGGTACTGAACTGGTAATCCTTTCACTCAAACTTCTCCATCTCCTCCACAGTGAAATGCAATTCAGGAAATCAGTCATTCTCTTACTTACAGCACTTCTCATTGCAGACATATCACGCTGGATGATCAACCTACAGCCTAACATGGTAAATATGTTGAATGCAAGTGATTCTTAAGTTGGTAGTCTGCAGTCAGACACAAGTGCTCAAGGAGAAAGGAGTTCCTGTGGCTTTACAATTTGTGTCAGCATTGACACTTTCAGTTTCGATTAAGACTTGAATGTCACATGGATGTGCGTGCTGATGGTAGCTGCTTTCATGTGAACAAAGAGTTTCTGCATTAGTACGGAGCACTGACACTCAACCGGAGTATCTGAGGAGCAGCGTTCTTTGTCCTAGCCGCCACACTTCTCTCAATCCCTCCCAAGCCATCGATCCTGCTCATCTTCACTCAGTAGGCACCCTCTATTCTCTTCGTCTCCCTGCTAATTCTCCTTTCTCCATCTCCTCTTTCTTCCTCCATTCGCCTAAAGACATCAAAGCAATGCTCAGCTGCAGAATGAGAACAAAAGACGCTGCTTCCGTACAAAGAAATCCTTTAAAATGTAAAAACCACTGAGGAGTCTTTAGACAGGCAGCCAGCCAGACAGAATGACTAAAGTCATGAAGTCAGTATTATCGGTGTCCTGCAAAAACCCTGTCTGGTGCCTTTCATAAAAACTGAGAGTATATATTTTGCTATTCTTTTACATTTCTTTGGGTTTGACAACTTGTATTAAAGACAGAGAGATATCTTTTGTACGTGTATTTTCATCTTTCTCTCTTTCACTCCACTGGGATGCGGTCGTCCTCAGCTGACATTTCTGTCTGTTGGAGGCTAGAATGAAGACACTGACATAATTTAAACTAGAAGACAAGTAATCCATTGGTACCAACCATGCCAAGCTAGCTGACATGGGAAGGGGGTTAAATAAAGCTCCAAATTTAGGCAGAATTTTGCAGAGGGAAAAACTAACATGCCCATTTTCACCTACTAGCATCCCTTTTACAGATATACCCCAGTCCCATTCAGTTTTGGACCAAAACATGCAGCTTTTTCCATGCAGTACAAATCTGTTATTTTCACCTATTGTATTTGAATATTTTTGCATATTGGAATCCATGAACAGCCTTGGAATTGCATAAATTAGGTATTACTGGAGAGCTGAGACTCATGTAAATTCAATTTGCCCAACTGTATTCATGTGGGATGATGTTAGTCCCCATAGCAGCTATTTCAATGTGGAATTTTTTAATGGACATCAGTGCATAAACTAACCTATTGTGACCTCTTGTATAATCACAGCCTCACGAAACTTTACAAGCACAAACCAGAGACATATTGCATTTAGGGATGTATGTTTTTCACGGGTATGTTGACAATAAGGCAGTTTCCAGAACAAAAGTGCATGCCATCCAATTGCCAAAAAATGCAATACTTAAAGACATTTACAAATGTTAAAAGTTCTGAAATCAAATCACAACATGTGGTACTCTGAAGGGATTTTTGACCTTTTTTTATTTCTGGTCAAAAATACTTTTAGCATTAAATCTGTGTAACAATAAGTAGCCAAAAGTTGCTGCAAAAACTTAGGAGACATAATTGAGCACAGTAATCATAATCTAAGCCCCTATATACTCTTAACTAGGAGGTCGAATATGCCCGGAACCAAAAAAAAAAAAAAAAAGTTTATTACATACTTATGGAAAGAAAAAATTGACGCACAGTGCTGAGTCATGTCTTAAATCAATTGTCAGGTTCTCAGCTTTCAGAGGATGTACACCACTTCTATGTGGAGTATACTGTTGACCTGCTGTCTCCCCCTAAATATTCCTCTGTCCCCCCAAAAAACACAAAAAGGGTCTCCAGTAGGGAGGGAGAGGATGGAAGAGGAAAACATGAACAGGTTGACGAGTCAGTTATGTTTGCTTGTGAATAGTGTGGCTCCAGGATGACATTGCATTGTTAGAGCACAAATTAAAAGGTATAAAAAAGGACTGCATGAGCAATAAAAAGTTACAAGCATAGAACACAAGGACGAGAAAAAGAGCAGAGATGCCTGCCACCAGACCTGCCAGCCTTCTTAACAAACTGCTCTAAAAACCTGTCCTTAAGGAAAGCACATATCCATTAAGGACCACCTGCGGATTTAAAGGCTTTTGTAAAGATCATTCTCCAAAGTCAGCCACCCCTTTAAATAGTCAGACTGTGCGTGAGAGAACGGCCTGTATGATTACCATTTAAAGCTGCCAAGAGTTGTTTGAATAATCTTCTCTCGTCCTCACAGCCTTTTGTATTTTAGAGAAATGCTTGGGTTTTAATGCTCCAATAAAAGCAATTTTACCAGCAGTAGCGCTACGAATGTGGGTGGTGCTAAAAGCAGCTATGGGGTCATTAAAATCAATGGATTTATCTCCTTTGGAGCATGTGTTATGCTCATCAATCTGCCTATTAGAAATGAAATATGGAGTGTACAGGCAATAAGACACCCGAGTTTCACCATGGATGACAACAAAATACTTTTTGATAGCTTACCTCGTTGTTTTTTATAAGAAAAATAAACATTTCAAATGCCCACAATACCTATAAAAACACTGAATTGATAAGGCCCTATCACTAGTGTGAAAAAACATTCATGAGTTTTATTTTTGCATCTCTATTCCCTGTAAGAACTTGCACCACCAGGTACAGTTTAGCCTACACTGCTGCATGTAACGTTCCTTGCACTTTGCCATCTTGAACTTACTTTAAAAAATGTGTTAACATTTTGAGAAATATGCTTTTTGCCAAGAGTGAGATGGGAGGATTAATACAAACTCATGTTTGAACTCTTAATATGAAGCTACAACCCACATTTTTAACTTCAGCAAATTTTTGAATGCAGAACTTTTACTCATAACAGAGTAAATCTTAATTATACTATTGCAACTTTCACTTGAGTGCAGAACCTGAATACCACCTTCCAGTGCTGGGAAATGAGTGAACAAACACACACACAGTTTTATGAGTCCTGTTATGAATATGGTTTGACCTCGAAGCTAATACAGCAGCAGGTAATGAAAACAAGGGAAATGAAGCCAGACTAAATAAGAGATGAGGTCAAACTGACAGAGAGATTGAGAAGTATATAAACAGGATTAAACTTTATTCAGCTTCCTAATAGAAGTATCTGATTTTATGTCAAACAAGACAGACGTGCGTAATCAATCTCACTCTGGCACATAGAAAGTCAATATGTGAGGTTTCAGAGTCCTGACGCTATTGACAGTGAATGAGACAGTTAATCATTCAGATCATACTTAGGCTTACCTCATCCCAGAAGATGGGGTTGGCTTCGTAACCACCCACAGATAGGGCGTCACCTTGGAGCCGCAGGTACACTGAGGCATCGTGGTCCCGGACGTTTGGCATGTTCTGTGTGGAAACATTCAAAACATGAATTAGTTCAAGCACATTGTGTTTCCGTGCCAACATGATGAGCAGATTCTTTTTTGTCAACAAGAGGAGGATGAATTGTAAGAGCCTCAGTCCTCTTCCAAGAAATGAATTAATTTGATTGGCAGCTAGAACTGTAAAATCCTCATTCATAATGACACATAGAAAATCAAGTTTATGGCAACATATTTGAATCTGAATCAGCATATGCTTGTCATTTTCATCAGATAATGGACTTGGGTTACAATGGTAAATCATGGCAGAGAAGCACCAGGTCAACAAAAAGCGAGAGATTTTTAGTCTGCGTTTCCAGTCAAAGGTTTGGACACATTTTGGCTTTTGTAAAAATGGGAGATGTTCTTGATAAAATGCTTTCTGTTTGCAAAATATGCAGAAACAAGATAAAAAAACAATGGCAATTTGTCATTTAACTGTTGTGTTAAGTCCTGACCTCTACTATCCAGTACCCAAGTATTTATTTCACACTCTGAAGCCTTGCACTGAATGTTTGTGTAGTTCAGTGTATCATGCTTTTCCAGAGTTTTACCTCCACTACCACTGACAGATGAAGTGAAATACACTGATCATCTCGTAACAACGCAATGTTCTGTTGGGAAACCTTGGGTCCTGGCATTTACGTGGATGCCACCTGACACCCACCAAACACCGTTGCAGACCATGTGCCCTTCCTCATTGTACTCCCTGATGGTAGAGCTGCCCCCCATTTTCTAAGAATTTCCTCTTGAAGTTCAGACTAGGTCCTCATAAAAATAAAACTTATTCACAAAGCATCTTAGCCCTTAAAAGAGCTTCTAGGGTGAAAACTGTTAAAGAGTGGAGAGGATGACTTTTAAGAGGCTTAAAAGTTTCTTAAGAGGAGAAAATGGTGGAAAGACAAAGAGACTGGAAAAATATTCTTAAAGTGCTGAATGACAGCAAGTTAATGACTTGCTATGGATTAGATTGTGCAGGGATAATGTATGTGGTTGATCTCATAAGACATGCGCTCACATCTCCCACCCAACACAATAACGATACAAGTAAATGTCAGAAATAACATGATCACAACACTGATGTTATTGGTCTGTCAAACCGTCGATCAGCAGAGTGATCACACGAATAATGACAGCTCTTTCATAAGTTCAAATTGTGACACAGTTCACTTCATTTCCACTGGGTGTCAACGCCTTCCAGGCTCACAAAAGCGCACGCCTTTGACAACTATCACATCTGTTAAAAGACTATGTAATAGCTTGCAAAAGGGTCAATCACACCTCATCAGGTAAACGTTCTTGTCTATTTCTTGTTCAGAGTTGTTCTTAGGACTTTTCTAAATGACCCCTGAAAAAGGACTAGAACTTGGTACTTGGTCTGCAACAGTGTTCGGGTGGGAGTCAGGTGAGATCCATATGAATGCCAGGAACCACAGTTTCCTATCAGAACTTTGTATTGGTGCTCTACATAATTATAGCGTATGTTAAAGAAATATGGAAAATAACAACCATAAGAACCTTTACTGCATCAGTGACATACGTATACCATGACACGTCTTAACAACCAGAGTCTCTTTATGTATAGTACGGCAGCGACTGACACACTATGAAATCTTCTTCAAAAACAAAAACAGACAGAAGCATTAACCCCCGTTGTGTCAGAGTAAATATTCTTGTAGAAGTATCTAATGAATAGTTACACTTTAAGTATGTTGTGTCATTTATATTCAGTCTGTCGTGAGTGCTTTTCATTCCAAAGTCAATTGGCTCTCTGGGTACAAAAACAAAATACCAGTGAGCAAGCTGACATTTGGAAAACGGCACACTACGTATAATAACAGCCAAACTGCTCCTTTCCTCTCTCTTCTGTGCCGAGTACAGTCAGGCAGCTCACTCCATGTGATCAACACTAGACTTCAATACTCTCTCTCCGTCATGCAGATAAAAAACATACACCAGTTACTGTCTGCGAGCTTTTTCAGTTTAAACCTGCAGCAGCCTCTGAGGACAAAAAAACATCGATTCACACACAGACATGTGGTCAGCATGAGATGTTTGACCTGACAAGTTGCACACCCTGTTGGGAACAGATTTCCTGGTAGCATCCGAGTGTGTCACTTTGTGTGTGTGCGGGCCGCTGTCTGTGTACATGATGTAGCAGTAATGCCGGTAAATCTGCTCTTAAACTACATAACACAGAGAAGCTCTGACAGCCTGCCTAAAACCAACAGCCACTAGAGGATGAGCACAGCTATGCATGTGCACACTCAACTAAAACTGATGCGGATGAGATCCACAATCACAGAGATACAGTGGATCACATACACGAGTCAGATATGTGTTATATCTTCTTACAGCGGCGTCCCAATGACCCCTAAAAACACACATCATCAGAATTAAAGGCTATACACAAAACTATATTCCCTTCTCTCACGCAAATACATGCACAAACCTCATTCCTACAGCTCCTAACAGCAGTTTGTAACATTACAGTTGGAAATCTGTAATGTCACAGGGCCCCCTGCTGGTCATACAGACTTAATGCAGATAGATGAAGAAATTTCCGTCTACATGGAGAATTAAAAGATGAGTAAAATCTAAGTTAAATGAGTACTTTGTGCCTGATGATGCCTGAATAGTGTATTTAAAAATCATGCATAATGTAATGCAAGTCTTGTGGCATCTTACAATAATTGTCACAATTAAGGTAATAGTGGCACTCCGTCATTACACACCATCAGATATGGTAGATGTATTAGATGATTCCTCTGCCCTTTGTTTTGAAAAGTTACACGCTGGAAAACTGTCTGAATTGAACTGAATTGAATTGAATTGAACTGTCCAGGCATTTTAAGTGAAGTTAGAGAAAAGTTAAATAACCGATCCAATTTCATTACCTTAAATCAATTAACACATAATTTGAGTTAAAATTGCACACAATATCAAGTTCATGTAATTATCAACTCATCAACACAACCTATAAAAATTATGTTTGCAACTTAAAAGGTTTATCTAGATCAATACATTAGAATTGTTATCCTGCCATCACACATTTAATTAGGCGGGGGTTTTAGGTCCCATGAACTGGCTCTAAAAACGGTCCACATCTGTGAAACAGCCTGCCTGAGGACCTGACAGCAGCAGAGAGGGTTGTTATTTTTTAAAAAGCAAACTCAAGACTTACCTTTTTAGTCTCTCTTTTAGTTTTGGTTTTATTGTACGAAGCACTTTGTTACAGTTTTGTTTATATAAAAAATGCAATACAAATATAGTCTGATTGATTGAAAAATGTAATTTTTGTTTAGAACATAATTTCTGAATATAATTGCAAACAACATACAATTAAACTTGTTTGCAAGGGTGTAGGGTTAATTTTTATGCACCCATGAGTGACTTTAAATCATCGGTTTAAGGTGTCTTTAAGTTTGCCAAAATAAAAGTTTATTACTTTCATGTTTTAATTTTGGGGGACAAACACTTTTCTGCGTTATGAAACAGCCGCAGCTCGATGAGCTTAGAGCAGCCTCTGCAGCTTTCCATTGTCAAAGCATGGCAACCAACTAGAGGATGTACTCCCATGCTGCTCTGAGCGTTTTCAGTGTAAGCATAAACCACAGAAGCTAATTCAGAAACAGCACTTTTATAATCAGGAGCCTCTTCCATCTTCTGGTGTCTTGTGTTAACAACAATACAAACATTTCCAGCCACAGCTGTGCTGCCAAAGTCAGCATTTTCTTTCAGGATGAAAAAATAATATACAGTATTTGCCAGCACACTAACAGGGCCTACAGAACTGATTAAATTTTGAGTGTATCATGAACTACTGTCAAGTTGTTCAGATATAACACATGGAAGTCCTACCTGTATGCCTTCAATTCTCTCTGTCACCACATAGGCATGATGCATGGCGATAAGAGGCACCTTGACTCCGGCCATTTCCCCCAGCTTGGTGGCCCACACACCTGCACGCAACACCAAAAAGACAAAAATTATGTTAAATCTGAGTAAATGTTATTTGGGCAAACCACCAGTAAATATTGTACCAGATTGTTATTTAGATTAAGTATCAAACTACTTTGCAATCTCACTTTGATATGGAAAATTTGCATCAGAAGGTAGATGCTTCTAAATCTACCCCAAATTTTGACACACTGTCATAAAACATGCTCTAAACAATGTTTATTTCCCATGTCAAATACAACCAAAATGCTTTTAATGTGTGGTTTTGTTGTCTTTGGGATGATTAGTTTCCTGATTTCTTCTGAATCTCACCTGCACAGTTCACAACACAAGGCGTCTCAATGGTCCCATGAGGGGTCTCCACTGCCTTCACCCTCTTCATGCCAAAGTCATCTGTCCGCACTTGGATACCAGTCACAGGGCAGTTCTCGATCACCTGATTTAAAGAGGACAGTGTGCGTTTTATTCACATGCAACACAGAGAAAATGTATAAGATCTGCTCCACCCATGTAAGAGTTTTTTGTAGAGTAAATTCAGCTGATGACAGATTACTACACACTTTCATCGATAAAATTTGTAAACTTCTTCATGACTTTTCAAGGACACATAATTAAAAAAAGATACATTTCTTGTCCTACTTGTCTGGTGTTTTTCAAACGTATCACGTATAAACTCTATTCAAACATAATTTCAGCTAGCTGGCATACATGAAGGGAGAGATGGTACACGGGGAGAAAATGAAGAAACGCACATGATGGTCAACAAAACATCACATCAATGCAAACAAGAGCAATGCTACATGGACAGCTACATGAAATAAATTGCCTCTATTATACATAATGTGGAAGGTTACCCACACAAAATTCTTCTTTAGTTGCCAATTGCTTATTTTTTAAAACAAGCCAATTGGTCTAAATGACTATATCTGGAAAATTTACATGATTCAACATAATGTAAAGCACCAAGACTCAAAACTGCAAAACTGACCTGCAACTTTAATCACATTCACATGACTTCATAAGCTTCTAGTTCTGCTGTTGTATTGTGGCTTTTGGCACATTTAATCCATCTGCTGTTCTAAAACTACAAAAAAAAAATCTAATAAACGCCACAATCTACAAAGAATATCTGATATTTATTTGCTTGACTAGACTGCAATCACAAATATGAGCATGCACTCTGATATATGATGTATAACCATGACTGGATCAAACTTTATGTGTACATTATGTATATGTATGTAGTGTACATTACCGTGGCTCCCCTGGCGGAGGCAGCTCTGGTCAGCGTGGTGCAGGTGCCTGCTGGGTCCATGGTGCCGTCTTTTGGTACGTACAAGGTTCCATAAAGATCATCGATGTTCATCAGAGGATACAGGTCTTTGGTCTCCGCAGGTGACAGGACATGGGACTCGATACCGTAAACTTTACCCAGCTGGATATGAGAAGAGATTGTATGTTTTATTGATTATGGTCCTGCGTGAGAGCAATTTTTCCCATTTTAAAGATAATCAGTTTTATCACCTTAATTAACTAGAGGGAGCCTGTTGCGTACGCACACAATTACTTTCTATCAGTTATTGTTCTTTGGTAATTGTGACAATAGGGGCCATTACCTCGGTAATCCTAATATTTATGAGCAATTACTTTCTGGCAGTGCCCTAACTGCCAAAAAATCACTATTTTTTTTTTCTTTTTTTTTTTTTAGATGTGTTACTTAGAGAAATCGCTGTAGAATATACAATTGTTTAAATGCACTGTATTAGGCAGGGGATATGAAATCTTAAATTAGGTAATCATAAATCACAAGGTCCTTCTGCATAAATAAAAGATGAATTAAAAACTGTGTGTGTTCTTTTTTCATTCAGTTATAAGCATATTCATGTTAATCCCAATAATGAAAATTTGCCACAATCAACTTATTGTTGAGTGTTTTTATTGTGATCAGCAATAAAACTGTACATCGTCCCATTCCTAAACTGTCTGGTTATTGTAAAACCTGTGTTCACATGCAGTAGGCAAGACCAGCAATAATATCACTCTCCTACCTACACACTTATTTTGCTTTTTCTTGAAGCACAAATGTGTATGAATTTTACAAGAAATTTATTTACTTAGCTGATTTATTCAGAGAACTAAATTCTTTTAAATACAAGGATAAGCCTTTATGTGCCAATCTCCTCTGTCATCCCGCCTCAGCTCTATCAGTGATGCTTCATCTGTCTGAAGTGTTTTTGTATTCTTGAAAAATCCCTGTTAGCATTAGCAGCAACTTACTTTGTAGTCGACTAAGTGACACATGTTGCTATAGAAACCATTAAAAGCTATTATGACAGGACCTTGTGCCAGTTAATTACACATTTAAATAACCTCGGCTTATGCATGAGCAGCGGCTGCGTCATTTGAACAATTAGCAGGCAGCGACAATAACACACAAGTGTCCGTATATGACCCCGATTCAGCAAATATTAACTGGTTCAGTATCCCCCTCTGTAATTAACATTTAAGCTCTCAGTTTGATCATTTTTCTTCAAACAAATACATAAAGTTTAAAAGTTTATTTTTTTTCTCTTCCACGTTTGACAAAGAAGCAGAGTTTTGCTTTAAATGTAAGGCTGCACATTAGTTATTTTGATTATTTTGACAGACATTGCGATTACGAAATGAGTTGCGATTTTAGTGGGAATGGTAATATTTGCATTTCATTTTCACTGGAAAAAAAAGACAACGTGGTTTTTGCTGGGGTCTTTACCAAGCAAGCGTGTTCCCTTACATCTGGAATAAGATTTGTTTTCCGGGGCGTCTCTGTAGCACCACTGTGCTTTAGTTATTATGTCTTTTGTATGCACCGTTATCAGAAATTGCAGCTTTGGATATTGCACTTGACCATATTGTGAGTTAGATAATATTTTGGTTAATTGTGCTTCTCGATATAAATGTTTGTTTTATAGACTATTTCTAATAACTACATTGCTGAGAAACAACTTGAGTCTTGAGTTTGATGCCATAGACATAAGTCCACACACTGCAACAAGAAATAAAATCAGTCCATATCATAAACAATGTTTAAACTGATTAAATGACTTAAATTTGCAAAAAATAAAAAAACATAACACATATTTCTATGAGAATATATATTTTTGTTCCCAATATGACTATTAATTTGGGGAAAGTTTTGATAAGCTTGCTCTAATGTTTGTCACATTACAAACATTAGAACTACTTACAATGAAATCCAGCCAAACACTAAAGCGGCAACTATTATTCGACTAATCAACTTGTCAAAAATAAATTAATTATCATGCAATCATTTTAGTCTTTTTTTTTCTTTTTAGCAAAAAATGTCAAATGTGCTGGTTTTTATACTTTTTAAATGTCAGAATGTGAAGCTTTTCTTTGTCACACGTGATAATAAAGACTAGATTGTCAAATAAAACATACAATTTGAGGATGTCACCTTGGGCAGTGGGAGATTATTAGAAAATGCATTTTTTACTATTTTCCTACATTTTACTGACAAGACAACTAATAATGAAAATAATCTTAAGAAGCAGCCTTACCTTGCAGTAGATAAATATTGTAACTGGGCTATCAAATTATTCAGTTTTTAAATTGCCACCAATCCCTGCATTTCAAAGTTAATCCCGATTAATCTAAAATGTTTTTTTTAATGCATGTTTACAATTCCATTATTTTGCATTTCAAAAGAGTTTTTCAGTCCATATTGACAAGATAACGGAACCAGTTTGTCTTGTTTGGGGAAACAAATAACAGCATTTGCACTTTTCAGGAGTTTCAGTTTAGCTGCTTTCTCTGGTTCATGCAGGTCCTGAATATGTAAAACCTCTGTTCAGATATCTTAAGGTGCTCAAGGAACCCCCGTGAAATGGCCGTGCTGTTTTACCTTGTCAAAATTTAGCCTTACTTTGGAGCATTTTTACCCCCCTCCCAGAGAAATGGGTTGACATGGTTGGTACCACTGGATTCCTTAAGTCTTTAATTTTAAACGATCCAGTATCATCACTGCAGCTTTAAAAACTCAGCCCGGTACAGCCTCTTTAAGACGGGAATGTTGGCCGGGATGGACAGTAATTGACCAGTTAAAAAAAACAACACGTTCTATACGAACTTTAACAGCACCACAACTAATTCTTTAACACTGACAGCCATAATTGTATCCATTAATAAGCCTTTAACTGTTTATCAGTGCAATGATATTTTTTCTCACAGTGGCCAAAAATCAAGCAATCTCAGTTCTTACCGACATGAGGCGCTTGTACTCATCCAGCCTCTGCTTGTTGGAGGCAATGAAGAGTCCTCCATTCTGGATCCAGCCTGTGTGGAGGCCTGTCTCCTCTTCCAGGTCTTTGCTGATCACATTCCTGGTGTGGGCCAAGAGCTCTACCTCGACATCACTGGGACGGAGCTGCCACAGCAGGCCTAACAAACAGATACACAGATAGCAGATTTAGAAGTTCTTAGACAGAAATGCATGCACAGTGCGGTGAGCACTTTATCTGCAGAGACCTTAGACTAGACATGAAGTACAGGAGATAGAGCAAAAAAAAAAAAAAAAGATAACGTGGGTAGATAAGAAAAGAGTAAGGGTGAATGGTTTAAACAGTAACAGTGACTCAGAAGTGCTCCTCACACCTTTCCATATTCTATACGCTCCGTTACCTGCAGTGTGCCAGGTGGTGCCAGCAGTCAGTCTGTCCCTCTCCAGCAGAACTGCGTTGGTCAGCCCCATTTTAGCCAAGTGGTAGATGGTCTGACAGCCCAGACTGCCTCCTCCGATCACCACCACATCTGCTGACCTGAGGCAGGTAGCAGTTAACAACAGGTGAGCTGAGAACATGACAACACAACAACACATTTCACTAAAGTCAAAAATGAAAGCTGCCTTTGGGTACTAAAAGGAACAGTTTAACATTTTAGGGAAGACACATTCACCTTGTTGTCAAAAGTAAGATAAGCATATCAATACCACATTCATTTCTGTCCGTTAAATATGAAGATAAAGCCCGCAGGCAATGAGCTTAGCTTAGCATACAGGCTAGAGCCCGACTTATATACTGTTCAGCCAATTTTTTTCAGACAATATTGGCCCATCACAGAAATATCAGTATCGGCTTACAGGTTGTCCAATATGCATGTTATAAAAAGTTTGTTTTTAACAGAACATGATGCAAAAAAAAAAAGTAGAGTAATTTAAAATGATCAAATTCCTGATAAAGTTTGCTGTTTCAGTGCACTGATGTCTTTGTGTTTATTTTCAGCTGTAAAATATCTTACCTCCATCACAGATCTTTGTCACAAGTATTTGATAACAACATCTAAGGAATCACTGCATTGCATAATTGCAAATTTATAAAATAATATTGGCCGATATATCAATACTGGTATTAACAAAGTCTACAAATACCTCTAAAGTTTTTGGAAATTCTGGGCACAGCATGCCCGTGTGATCAGAACTGTATATGAAAGAAAGTGACAAGATGCCTGACCATAAGCAGCACTCATCCATGAAGGAGCTAGAAAATCATGGACACAGTGTAATTAAAAAACAAAAACAAATAAAAAACCGATAAAATTGAGCAAAAAAAAAGAGGGCAGAAAAATACAACAAAATTGAGAGGGATTACTTCTTTCTTCTTACTTTTTTGCACAGAGTGAACCACAGAGCACCTACAATCTGTTCAGGCCATGCAGAGGTCATCATGACCTTTATTCCTCCATCAACTGGTCAGTAATCACAACTGTGTACTGATCCACTGCACAAATCCTCAACTCACTTAGCTATGAACATATTCTTCAGCCTAAATCACTTCATCACGATGTCAAGAAACAAACAGAAGCTGGTCTTAATTTGCAAAAACTATCAGAGATCAAATTTACTTTTACAGCACATAAATAAACACTATCCATCCACTAAGCTAACCTGGGTAAAGGTTTAGTGGGTCCAGACGAGGTTCCTTCATTTTGTTTAAGTGTCTTTTCATAAGGGACACTTTTTTCCGTGGTGGGCTCTGAGCTGTAGGACCGAGCGCTTGTCCGGCACAAGGGAGAGAGAGGAGGCCGCACTGCCGACACCACCCGCCGAACCGTGCTCCCAAGGAAGGCCATGGCCCCTGTGGACAGTCAGAGGACACGAATGGACAGAGTGATGATGCAAAAACATGTAGGGGTTGCATTGTGTATAGAGCTGCATGATATGCAAAAAATAAATAAATAATTATATTGGGTGTAATTTCAACAGATATTACGATAACAATATGATTCACCAAATCAGCGGAAACAACGTCTTTTTCTTTATTTTTATTGAAAAATAAAATTTAAATGATGATGATGTGATTTAATTGTGCGGTCTAAATGTGCATAATAATCGAGGTCAGAGTAAAGGCATGAATAATGCAGCCTGTTTTCAAATTTATTTGAAACTTTTTTCTTAACTACACAGCAACATGACGCAGCAGCAGTGTGAATTTGCATATTAGCTAAATATTTACAATCGTGACATAAAGATTTAGGATTTAACATTTTGATTTAATATTTAACATTTTGATTTAATATTTAACATATCACATTTAGATTTAATATTTAACATTTAGATTTAATATTTAACATTTAGATTTAACATATAACATTTAGATTTAATTCAAAATGTTTTTATTTTACAGTGATATTATCTTGAACATATTTTTTCACGAAAGAATAAATCTGACAAAGTTTGCAAATATTGCTCTAAATGTGATTAAGAAGTGAATTTGAAAAATTCACACCTATTTTTAATCATGTTTTAAAGTTAAACATGGAGAAATGCTGCTGTTTCTTTTAGAGTGCACAACTTTACAATCGGCACACCATACATCTTATCTAAAGTGATTATTCAAATCCAAAGCTTGTGTGCCATTACACTGAATTGTGCATTATTTTATACAACATAGTGGAAGGTTAAAGTCTAGTGTGCAGGATTTAATGACATCTAGTAATGAGCTAAACATGCAGGTAAACTACAATACCCAACATGAAGCTAGTGTTTGTTTTGTCTGTTTTTGGCTGCAGTCGAGCATCATGGCAAACTCCATAGACGAGGACCTGCTCCATATGTAAACAGCTCATCTAAGGTAACTAAAACACACACTATTCTTAGTTTCAGGTGATTATACACAAATAAAA
This sequence comes from Plectropomus leopardus, assembly GCF_026936395.1. Classification (NCBI taxonomy): domain Eukaryota; kingdom Metazoa; phylum Chordata; class Actinopteri; order Perciformes; family Serranidae; genus Plectropomus; species Plectropomus leopardus. Next base: position 17,510,134 of record NC_142195.1, on the reverse strand, counting down.
ACAAAGTTGTAAAGATTATATATTTAATTTCTGTCATTAGACCCCCCTACATCGTACACACTGGATCTTTAAAAAGTGTGGTAAAACAGGTAGTTTGAGTTAATTTCTTTTTGATTACTGTTTTAGATTTCGATCCTCCAGGTTGCAGTTCTGCAGCTGGCTGCAATCTGAGCACTAAAAACCAAATTCCTCTAGTGAGATCAAGGTTCAGAGTTGTATTATCACAGGGAAAACGACTAAGAAGTGAGTTTAACATGGTCAATGAATGACAGTATTGTTTGATCATGATGGTAAAATCACAGTTTTAGAGGGTTCAAAGCAGGCCATCTTGCTAACAAAACCAACACAGAAAATGTACTTCTAGTGATCCAGCTACCCTGATGTTACATCAAACATTATTCATATGAACTGCACCCCAACAAAAAGCAAAGACAACAGAAAGACTTTAGACTGACAGATTAACTGCACTCAAAGCTCCAGACCTGACTGCAGTAAACCAGTCAGGTCATGTATGAACTGGAAATCAAGAGAAGGCTGACAGGTTTAGTTAAGGGTAACATGTGTGTGGTAGGCTGACGAGTAACTATGGACTTTAACACGCACGCTGTTCTTATGCAACCTCATACAACTTTAGTGGTAAAAAATCGCAACAAACTTGACACTGGCTGCGTACAGCATTAAAATAACGGCACACTGCGTTTTTAATGACATGGTGGTCACAGTCGGCGTAAGTTCATTGCACTTGATAATAAGCAAAAAAAAAAAACAAACAAATTAGCTCATGAACGTAAGAAACGGAACAAGCTTGCTGAACAGGCTGCATGCACTACATCTTAAAGCCACGTCCAGAAATAACAACAACAGCATAAACAGCTGCAAGGGGTAACGTGGCAAAACGCTGAACGCTGCATGCGATCTCTCACACCAACAAGCATTAAACACAGAATAACGTTGATTTTCATACAGTAACTTTAAGGTTCCGGCATGCACACTTACACTCAGTACCGCCTGCTACGGTCTGTCCCGGAAAATTCACTCGATGCAAAATCTAAAAACACAACGGTTTGCAGAGAGAGGGAACTGAAGTCGCGAAAAATGGCCGAGTACTTGTTTAAAAGAGACCGACAGCGTATGAAAGTGCAGCAGGGCAATAGCTGTGAGATAATAGGTGTAGGACCGCAGTTGTAGTTCCTGTCTAGACCCCTCCTCTCAGTTTCTCAAGAATGTCACCCAAGCGGTCAAACGATGAATACCCGCGCGTGTATCTTATGGACCATAGAGCGTGCAATTTGGCACCAACCCAGAAAAATGATGAGTCAAATAAGGACGCTGCAAATCAAGTGCTGAAGCAACTCAGAATTTCAAATCCCTACACTTCTCAGAGAACATTTTCAGTTTGCTAATTAATCAGACCCTACATATATATATATATATATATATATATATATATATATAGGCTGCATGCATTGAGAAGTGGTCAGCAAGAAGGTGAATGTGCATGACCTATGGAGCTAAAACTTGCAGCACTATGGTTGTTTTACAGATAAATATCACCTGAAAAGGTCAGGTGTCAGGACTATGCATTACCACTAGCCCCTACCGACATGGGACGGATTCAGTTTCGATTCCTTCTAATTGTGGACAATTCAGAACATTTTAACCAAAAATAAATAGGTTCATAACCTACCAGCAGATTTTAATTATCCTAAGGTACAAACCATGACAGCATTAGTAGGTGTGTCATACACCACAGGTTGTAAAGAGTCTTCCACAGAACTATCTTTTATGTTCTCTTAACAGTCTTCTCCGTCTTCCTTTCACCGTGGTCCTTGCTTGTTTTTCTGATTAAAACTGATGTCTTTAATAAACTTTCGTTATGCATTCGGTAATGCCCTCTGTCTGGCTGGCCCTTTCAACTCTGAAGGAACACAAACTGCAGCTTACTGTACTACACTGAATCAATTCAGACTTGTAACACATGTTGATTAGAAGCAAACCACCTGGCACTGGATTTCTTCCTGTCTCCCTAATTAAGATAGGGTGACACATTCACTCCACCCTAACCTGCTCCAGTTCATTCCTCTGAGGCCAATAAAGCAAAATCTCCACAAAATTAATACTGCCAGTTAAAGTGGGGGCACTAGAGGCCATAAGCAAAGTCTGACTTGGATAGCAGTGCCTTGAATCAGCTGATGCCCACAGCAAATCCAAGACCATGGCAGTGATCCTGCACCTTTGACATCTCTACTGATAGCTTTTAATTTATTTCATGGTTGGGACCAGGAGGTTGCTTCATCACTAACCTCTACAAGGGCGTGTCATTGGAAAAAACCTGGTCTGGCTGCTTCATGGTCTCTCAGCTCTACCTTTGTGCTGGCATATTTCAGGAATAAGATGTGTAGTAGCGTGTCTCAGTTGTGCTTGGTGCAGCATCTTTGGGGGAAGCTTCCGATTCAGACTTAAGCTTGAAGCCACAGGCTGTGTAACTCTCAGGTAAGCAGGGCTCAGTGGCGTGGTCACGTCCACGTAAGCAGTTGAGTTGTTGTTTGCAGATTCAGGCCCAGTTAGGAGCACATCACATCCTGAAAAGCCTTTGTCTCTGGTGTTTATCAATACATTCGATTAACGAGCATTTACAAAATAATTCCTTGATGTATCTCCAGTTCTAAGGGCTCATTTGTAGCCTTCTAACAGAATCCCCATCTGCCTGTCTTCAGTCAATCAGGTCAAAAGCAGACAGATGCTTGAGGTACTATTTCATAAGGTATGCAAGCGTGCAAAGCATATTATAGTTCTATGCATGTACTCATAGATCTAGAATTACTTTCAGGTTACAAATACATGAGAGAAGAACTGAAAACATTTACAAAAGCGTTCAGCACAAAAACGTGGTCAAAGGAGAAATGCAGAAGCAGTTGTTTTCTTGTGTGTTATATTCATTTTCATTTATTTAAACGGTGTGTTGTTGTGCATGCTGGAAGTATGTCAGGATAGCAGCTGCTGTTAAGAGCCCTCACAGTCAGATCAAACCAAGCAGAAGTAGCACATCAGATTTGTATAGGACTACACGTATGAAGCATTTCTGTGTGTGAGGCATTGGATTCATAGTCATGATAAATTTACAATGGAGAAATAACAAAGAGAAATGTTTTAAAGCAAGAAAAAACCCTACTAAACTAACTTAACATTATGAAACCTTATGCTCTGTAGCCCTAAACTATAGAAATTGCTCCGCCTGCCAAGTTGACCTCATGGATCCCCACCTCCAGGCCAGCAGCCAATAAGGTCCCGAGTTTAGGCTCCCTCCTGTGAAAGGAGGTTTGCTCCAGTTCATACAGCCTTGAGCAGGGGAGGGTCTTAATCTGGGAGCAGCAGCCAGTCCCTGTTTTATCTATAGCTGTGTGTTCTGCTGTATGTCTGAAACAGACTCACGTGGTTGAATAAACAGGTTTCTGAACTAGTTATTATCTGCACACATGCACTGAGAGACACACCTCTACATACACATGCCTTTGCGAGTGTCCTTATACAAACAGCATGATTATGTCTACACAGGTTGCATTTTGGGACTTATCTTTGGCTACATTTCCAAGAGGGAAATAAGGTCATGTAAAGCAGATATATTATTGCATGTGCAGACAGCTGTTGTATGAATAAGGGTAGATATACAGGATTTGGTTTGACTTGTTTACACCTTTTCAATGGTAAGAGAACAGACAAATCTGCAACTCTGATTCCACTGACAGATCAATAATAAAGTTACAGTATATAGTTATGGTGACATATAACAGTAACATACCACATTTGCATTTACTTTTAGACCCCTTAATTTTTACATTTTGCCATGAACTAAAATATTTTGTAAAATTCACTAGCTGAAATTGACTTTCTAGCTACATTAAGTGGAATAAGGATTATACTGATTGTCACTATTATGAATTAAACAATAACTATGCAAGAGCTGTCACCTCTTGTTTTGTTTCAATTTAATTTTTCAAAATTAAATACTTACAAAAAGTTGTTAAATATGGAAATCTACAGCTGTGTTTACCTTGACTCATAAAATCCAGGGATTAGTAGCATGCTTGGTAAAATTGTGTTACACCCTCTTGTGGTGATTTTTTGCCAATGCATCTGGTATTACTTTTTTTTTTCAAACCACCATATACTTAGATTGCTCTCTGTCCACAGAAAATTTGGTTTATTAACAGTAAAAAAAAATGCATAACCACAATTAAATCAATTTAGTGTATAGCAAAATCTGTCATGTAGCATTTGAAAATTCTGCTACACAGTTGTCCTAAACATCCTGTTTCATAGCTTCTGTATACAAATGATCAACGACAGAAAAGACGAGGCTTTTGGCAGAAAAGCCATTGCACTTTGATTTCTTACTTTACATCACGTCATGTGACTCATGCATCAACTGCATCAAGAAATACATGATAAATAAATTAATACATATGAAGGAAAAACAACACTCAGAATAACAAAAATGAATACATGAAATCAGACCATCATAAATGCTTATGAAGACAGACAAATGCGACTTTAACTTGATCATCGTAATTTAAACCCATGAGGGACGTCAGACTTGCAACATCAGTCACTTGCATCGCAATCCAATGCTGACAAACATTCCAAGATATGAGGATCCCAGTGATGCTACAGAAAGGTTATTACAGGTCTGTGTTTTAATATGACTTTTACTGAGTTTTGCTACACATGCGGGGTCATTTTTCTAACTGGATGAAAATTGAACACAAAGTTACCCTCTAAGACTTACACTGCCAACAAATATGGACATGCTGCACTGATTTTGTGCAAATATTTCCCAAATTATTTGTTTACTTCAAAGACACACTTCTAAAGTAATTAACATACATGATAAAGCATGAAATGTGTCCACTGACTTGTCAAATAATCATGCATTATTATATTGCCAAAAATAAAAAAATGTCAAATTGAACAGCCTGAAGCCACATAAAGGCATTTTGTTTGTGGTTACTGTTGATTAAACTGAAAGAATATAAAACATTAAGTCTTTCATAATGTTAACGGCTTTTTTAAAGATACTTTCAAGTAATGTCAGATATGCCTTAGTTGCTGTGTAAACAATTTGTGGTTTTCTCTAAAGCTGAATAAATTATTTTTATAATGTCAGAGTCTATATGAATACAGTTAGAATTTTCTCTAAACATTAAATTAAAAGGCTAAAGTGGAAAAGATGACCTGGAGGTGGTAGTATTGGGAGCCCTAAATAAATATTCCAACTTATGTGCTTAAATGTAAAATGTAAGAAATATTAAAGCCAAGCCATAGAGGAGACTGTAGTCTGATGAGTCAATGTTATTTCAGTTAATCTATTAAAGATTTGATATGTGATATGTAAAAAAAATAGAAAGCTTAAATTGTTCAGATGCAAGAAATCTTTGTGTTAGTTTCACTACCAAAACACTTCCTGAATATTATCTGGTGCCAGTGGAACAGCAATATAAAGTCCCTAGAAACCATGAGGTACATCAGGTTCAAAGTGTTAGAGAAGCCAATGGAAATATGAATTACAGCCTGTCTAGATTTGTGTAAAAGGGTACAACTTGGTCTTTTTCAACCAGGTCCCTATTTTCCCGTGTTATTGTGTCTGAATGAGTAATGAAGCCAAAAACAGTTACAACTGTTTCAGTGTGCGGTGAGAGCGCTGCAGCCGGCAGCGAAAAAAACCGGCTGTAGTGTTACATTCGCAGGCAACTGTGCACCGTCAATTCACGTCCACTAAAAGTGTCTGCGCCACTTACAGATTCATATTGCCTGGCAACAACTACAATGTCTGCCAGCATAATGTAAAGGATCACTACAGCGATACACTTTTTTGTTAAAGAGTAAGATCCTTTTTGAACAAGAAACAGAAAATTGCCATCACCAAACCCATCAGACTCCTAGTTATATTGTCACGGTTAAAAAACTAATATTTAAAGTCGACAGAAAAAAATGAAACTCATAAAAACGTTCTTGGTTTGTCTTTCCACTGTTTCAATATTCAGCGACTCTGGTTTGGTTGAAATAAACTCTTAATTCATCCCGTTAGATGTGAAAATATGCTGCCTCTATACAGCCTAAAATTGCTGTTTATTTAAATAGAGTCTCGTGGCTTTGATAATAGTGATTTAAGGGCTGTTCTGGTTTAACAAAAATAATCTTACTCTTTAACAAGAAGGTTTATCTCCATAGGAACTAATTCCAAAATGTTGTCAGGCACTTAGAATAACAATATGAGCCTTTTACTGGACGTAAATTGATGGTGCACAAATGCCCTGAGTGGATACATTGCAGCATGTTTCACTACTGCCGTGTGCTGCGCTCTCACAGAATACTGGACAAGTTTTAAAAATGACTGTCTCCAGTAGTCACCTAGATACAAAAACATTAGAAAATAGTTACCCTTTAAAATATAATTGCATCTAATAACAGTCCTGATGGAGGGTGTGGACATATAGAGAAAAGGTTAGACTGACAATCCATCAAGGACAAAATATAGCAATAAATGTCAGAATATTGTCCAGACTTGACAGGAGTTGCGAAACAGTGCTGCTGCTGCTGCTACTGCTGCTGGAGCCTCTGTCAGCGATCAACAGATGACATAAGTCCTTGTAAAGCCGCCTCTTTGTGTTCTTTTGATAGCTGTGTATTAAGCATTGTAAACATACAATGAAGACAAGCACGCAGCCATCAAAATCATACATTCAAACAAAAATCAGCCATACAAACTGTATAAACTCTCAAAATATTAAAAATGTTTAAAAATATTTGAAAACGGTAAAAAAAAATCTAAAGAGTGGATCTGTACAAATATTAAAACTCCTGTAGTTTTACATTACTTTACAAACAACCACAATTAGCACTGTCCCTTATATTGTTTCCCTCCCAAAAATCCTCTTGTGCCATACACTTGCTGACATGCTTTGAAATGTTCAGTTTAAACAACACTGAGCATGTCAGCGGTGTGACACAGAGTGGACTGAAATAAAGTCTGGGAACACTTTCTCTCCTCAGCCTCTGTCTCTCTGACCTCACGGCCTTTTGACCCGCAGGTTCGCCATGGCTACGTCTGCTCTGCACTAAAGTTCGTCCCTGTAGGCAGCTGACAGCATGTCGGGTGGCGGAGTGGAGCCTTTCAGGGTCTTGTGGGAACCCCTCCAATCAGTGCGTACGTTGTCATCGTCCCACAGAGTCGACGTCTCTGTGTCGCTCACCCACTGGGGATCACCGGCGTAGTGACACGGCTGGACCAGAAGAGGGTGCGTACTGAAGGCTTGTAAGTTTCTGTTGGGGAAATGGGACTTGTAGTCCTCACTGCAGAGAGAGAACAGTGAAAGAGATATTATAGACCTGATTAATTTGAGACTTATTTAAATCCTAATAACAGTGTTGGAAACTGCAGCACATATTTTTTTTTGTTCACCAGTATCCGTGATGTTTTGTCATTTATATGGAATACACTGGTTTAAAAAGAGATGGAGACAGAGGCTGATTTTCAAAGACAGTTCAGTTACTCTTAGCATGAAGGGCGACAGCAGGACCGATGTGTGGTGTGCGGTCGTTGTGCATTCTTAGTGGACCAGTCAAGCATATCGAATTAGATTCACAGAGGTGAGAGAGAGAATAGAGAAAGTGGGTTGGCTTTAAGCCAGTTTTCCACACATGATGGAGCACACAGACACTGCCAAGCCTTCTGGTTTGCAGGCCCTTCAGCCCAAGGTGCATTTCATCTCTTACAGTCAGCGCCCCATATGTGTCCCAGTTACTCTGTTAGATCATAACTGTGGGCTGATGATAAAAGTAATTTGTCTTGGGCCTAATGTCAGGGGGATTAGGGTAAGACCCATAGGGTAAGGGCCAATAAATAAATAAAAACAGCCTTCTATATACTATAAAACTAAACTGTTTTGAAAATTACACAATTAATAACACCACATCTTTATAATAAATCACAAACAAACAATAATCACAAATTGACATAAACAACCATCTTATGTGAGTTGAGGGGCAATGAAGCAGTGGACAGGTGGGAGGACCTAAATGTTGTTGCTGTTTTGAGACAACATTGGTTGGACCATCTGTGAAGCAAATATGAATAAAAGAAAGTAAACTAGAGTCCACAGACCTGCAATCAACTCTGTGAGGATCTACTCAGGCACTCTGGAGCTTGAGAAAAATGTTGGCATGCTAATATGTCATTATGACAATGCTAACATGTTCATGTTTAGCTGGTGTAATGTGTACCATGATTCCTGTCTGAGGTTAATTAATACAAGGTTTTTAATACACTAACAGTACAGCCAATGCTCAATGGAATGCTATTAGGTATAGAAAGAGGTGGGACCGAGTCACTGTTTTGCAGGTCGCAAATATGTCTGAGGTCTTTGCACACCAGTCCAAAGTGGAGACAGGCAAGATCCTTGTCTAGTCCCAAGTCTTAAACTTTGAGTTTCAAGTCCTAAACAAGTCACAATGGACATTTTAACATCAGAGTAGTGATATATTACATTTTCAAAAATCACAAATGATTTTTAAAATTTGTATTTATTTGTTCAAATAAGTGTGATGAACTTTATCACAGAACTAGTATTACTGGTTTGTGGTTGTATGTGTCCACGTGTCGAGGTCCAGTCAAGTCCTGAGTCATTTGTGTTATAGTCCAAGTCAAGTTGTCATTTTTCATTTTGTCAAGCCAAGTTTAAAGTTATCAAATATGTGACTTGCGTCTGACTAGAGTCCAAGTCATGTGACGTGAGTCCACAAGGCACATGACAATTATGGAATAGGAAGATGACTGGCAATGACTTTTCAGTCTGAAATGAAAATGTGAGCCTTGAGGTACTGCTGGAGGAAAAATCTGGTTATCAAAGACGTCATTGGAATTCATCCTTTGGACACAACAACTGTCTGTACAAAATTTCATGGCAGTCCATCCTGATCCTCATCCTTTACTGAGTCATTTCAGTCCAAATCAAACTGTTGGACCGACCGTCAAAACTGCTGACTTTCCCATCCCTCAAGCTATGCCAACAGCACGGCTAAAAACTTTGAGAGGAATGTTAATTTTACAAACACTCAGCACAAGTGTGCCACAAACACATCTGAATCCCCTCAGGCTGTTCAAGTACATCTGGCAACCACACTGTACCTAAAAAAAAAAGTGGCATTCCACATTGCCCAAAATCTGGACAACCATTCAAAGAAAGAGATGCTGCTATGAAACCTGCACATCATTAAAAGACCTACTTTGAGATGTGGTGTTTCTAATTCAGCTCAACAAGCACCACATTTGAAAGTGACAGGAATAAAGATTTCAGCCCAGAATGCCCTTTAATGCCAAAGAACCCACAGAATTCACTAAAGCTCTTTAATCTATAACTCCACAAAAATGAGACTAAATATATGGCGCATGTATACAAGTTTAGGTGACTATAGGGAAAAATATTTTTAGAAATAATGAGATCCATTTTAGATTTATAGGTCTGGCAACAGAGGGGAGTTGAAGAGTGCTGAAAAACAGTCTGATCGAAGAAATCACTTGATGAGAATATTATTGAAACAACTATAATTCCACATAAATGTGGATTAAGATCAAAGATTAAAACAAATGTGAAGGAATAAGCACAATAATTTTCTGCAGTGTTGTGGTCATACTCACTTGGGATGTTTGTCATACATGATGGGGAGGAATTCATCAACAGGAAGCATCTTGGACAGTGGCTCAGCGTTGAGCAGTTTTTGGGCTCCCTGCAAGGAGATGGCGTAGGACAGAGTCCAGTACGAATAGTCTGCAATTACCAAGTTTCGAATGAACTCCACGGGTTCCTCCTTCCCAGGATTCACCTGTTTCCTGCCAAAGTATCTGCAGCGAGCCACAATGACATAGAAGAGGACAAAAAGAACAAAAAGAATGGTGAAGAAAAAATGAGGCAATGTCTAAAACATCTGAGTCCTGAAATCTGCTGTGGTATTGCTCTTCTTTGTTGCCAAGTTGGAAATCATTTTTGGAGTATCATCTATTTTTCAGCATTTGTTCGGCATGTGTGTCCGACCATTTTCAGAAAGTCATGGCAACAAATACAAATACACACACACCAAGAAATAAGCTGGGACATTTCCCGTCTTCCTGTTGATGGCTATTTTCAAATTGTTTCATCATGTGTCTGAAGTTCGTTCTAAACACTTCAGTATGATTTCTATTAAAAACATTTGTTTGTATGTCTTGTACAAACCTTAATCACAGAAACACTGACACACAAATATACAAGCGATATGCGTTACGTTTCTTTCCTCTGAACTCTGCTCCTATTCCTTTACAAGCATGCACATGCACACGCACACACACACACACACACACACCATACTTTTGAGGATACTGTATTGATTTAGCCAAACCGTACCCATCCATGCCTAAACAAGACCCAATAATACAATAAAACGTGTCTGTCTTACATGATGTCCCAGTCCAGCTCCACCTGCTCCACATCCTCCATCAGCTTGAGGACTCGTCGTTTGAAGTTGGCCTGGAAACGAACGTCGTCTTCAAACACCAGCGCCTTGTCCATCTGCATGTCGACCATCTGAGGAGAAGAGGGAAAAACTGTTTCAGAAAGACCAAGACGCAGTTAGGGAATACAAATAAAAAACATTCAAGACTTTGTCATTAAAAACTACAATGATGGAACAACAAAAGATGGGGCAGTGACAGAGAGGGCTGAGACTCAAAAATGGTCCTAGTCAAAATATGAACAGGGAATGTCTTGAGTAAGTTGTATACCGAGTATAGATGTAGATCTTTTATTTCCTCTTTTATTTATTACCAAAGACAAAATTACAAAACATGTAAGTAGTTATTTAGCCAAATTGCAAATATGTTATCTATAAGTCAAAATTGGAGTTTGGTTGTTTTAATTTCATTCTCCATTTTATTATAATTTATTTATCCCTGTAATTTTATAAATTGGGATTGAATTCCAAAAAAACAAGGTTGGAAGGTTGGTATTTTATAAACAGATTTGATACTAAGTTCACTGAAAATACTATAAAGAAAGCTGATTGCTCTTGATTATATAATCTGTATTGTTCTATGCAAACCACTGTCAGTCATACTAATAAAGACTTCCATGTGTTGTGTGTGTCGTCTCACCTCCTTCCAGATGAAATAGTGGCTGAGGAAGCAGCCCACCTCTCCTTTGGTCAGGGTGCGTCCAGAGAACGGGTCATAGTAGCCTGGCAGCAGGTCGACGCCAAGGATCTTAATGTCACTGCTGTTCAAAGCACTGTAAACACATGCAGGAGTTATGTTATTGTATGTCAACAGACAAACTCATCATCCAGATTTTTCTCTCAATGTAATTAGAAATGAACAACAAGCTGAATGACCAATTGTTTTAACCTTGCACAGATGACTGAATGGCCATATTTAAGAGGATTTTTTCCATTTACCATCATTCAGAATTTTCCGAGAACCCATGACCATGAAATAAAGTGAAGCACGAGCTGATGTATCAGTACAGTTCTGTTATGATTGTAACCGCTCTCCAGTCTCTACAGTTAATTATCAGTCTCTTGTATTTGGTATAGATATTTTGTCATGTAGCCACATCCTATCTAAGCCAGTTGAGTGAACTCGCTGTATTCCTGATAAGTGTACTCACTTTCCATCCACAGCGTCCACAACTTTGACGTCAATCTCCAGCTCATTCAGAGAGAACAACATCCGGTCTCTACGGTCATGACGGCGGCGCAGATTGATCAGATATATCTGAGGAGAGGGGAACAAATGGTTATTCAACTCTGTAAACTGCAGTTTAGAACTGAAACGTTAGTTATTGACTTCTAATTTTCACTTTTACGAACAAGTCTGTTAAGTCTTAAAGTTGAGAAGTTTGGGGATATTGGGTTTTTTTTCATAGATGCCGAGACTAACTTAAATGATTGTGGCCCTAAAACACGGCTACTTCCCTACCAGATGAAAAACAATGGGGTGTCTCTTACCTCATCAAAGCCCATGAGGTCCCTCTGTTTTGTGAACATGTGGACGTATCTGGACGGGTACATTGGAGGACCATCAACTGTTTGACAAAGCAGAAACACAAGTTAAAAGAGAAGGACATAACAGAATTGAACAAAGCCGAACCAGCATGCTGTGCTGAAATGCACTGACACGATGGACTGTTTTTTGCTTTTCATATATTTCTGTCTGTGTATTACTTTTTTTTATTTTTCTCAGTATCTGTATATTGATATTATTAATGAATGCAGTCTGTTCTTACTCATGGAATCAAGATGGACGTGGACAAAGTTGAGCCGATCATCTTCCAAAGTGTGGTGAGGTTTGGCCGGGACGTTCAGGTAGCCGTAACGCTCCTTGTTACACAGATACATCTGTACCTCTGAGGAGCAACAAAGATGAATTAAACAATATATTCATGTATACATGAATAAAATACATTATTCCAAATTATGTTAAGTGTGTTTATACTTGTATTTTTTCGCTTGAGTTAACCCAATTATTTTTCGCCCTGTTTTTAAATGGATATGATTACAAAAATCAACCGACCTGCAGCCCGGCAGGAGAAGGCGAACACGATGATGTCATCGTAGGGCCACGAGTAGTCATCGTGAGGAGGAAAGAAGGCCAGTTTCTTCATGCCTTCCTTCCTTAAATCCAGCAGGATGGTGGAGTGAACCATGGGTACAGGGAAGCAGCCCAGTCTGTGACGGTGACGGGTGGGAAAATACTCTGCTGTTCGGCGATAATATCCCTGAGAGAAAAAGAGATGGATTAGAATATACAGAAAGGATGAAATAAGTGTACATACAGAAATATATAAAAAAGTATGGTTTGTTTAAAACAAATATAATAGGTGGTCGTAAGAATGAGATAACCATGTGTCGAAGAAATCTTGATATTGTTTACTTTCTAGTCGTTTTTGTATGCCCTCCATGTGTCAGACACACTCACCTGTGGAGTGATACCACACCAGTAGTTGGAGTACGCTCCCTGAGAGTCAAGCATGGGAGCGATGACGGACTTGTTCTCCGCTATCATCAGTTTGAGTGTGTCTGGGTTGGTGAGAATATTGTCTGTGTCAGCATACTGAAACAGAGACACAGAGGAAAAAAACACGAGAGTGACTGTGGTATCATGTCTCTGGAACAATCGTTGCCAAAAGTCTTTCTTGGATGAAGACACAGCTGCGCAGAGGGAACAAATCTTCTCAGATAAATCAAAGGAAGGAGCTGATATGAATCTCACATCGCTGTCAAAAGAAATATTATCTCATCATGTACCAGGATGTAATCGGCCCAGCGTTTCCTGGCGAAGTTGAGCGCTGCCTGCTTCAGCTTCATCACATACTGATATCTGCTGTTGGGCCAGTGCTTAGGACCCATCTCTCCTGCATACGACCTAAAACAGAGAGACATTATAAGGACATTATAGTATACTATTGTACTGATTTACCATTTTCTCATTTTCTCTAACAACTTACTGAATTAGGCTGAAAGGACTCTTTATATGGTTAATTCTGTAAATGTCTATACACACTGTTAAGTCCACCCAAAAATAAATAAGACATATTTTTTGTCTCACCTGTAATGCTATTCATCAGTCTAGATTGTTTTAGAGTGAGCTGCTGAGTGTTGGAGCTATTAGCTCCAAAAATGTCTGCCACCTCTTGAATATAATGGAAGTAGATGGCTTGTGCTGCTCAAAGTGCCAAAAAAAGGGGAAAAAAATAATCTATTTCCAGAAATCATGACCTGGTTACCTAAAATAATCCACAGACCATGTTGTGAGCAGTTCATTGTAGAAACTACATAGGAACTATTTTCCTTCTACCCAGCTACACCAAGCAATCATATCCCCGCACAGATGGGATTGTGCTTTTTTCACGGATGAGAGGTTCGTGCTCGCGACACCAACATTTATTGCCATACTCCTTGGTCGAGCTGTAACGTCAGCTAGCTCAGTGGTGCTAGATGAGCAAGCACAGACGCACGCTTCCTTCTGTGAGGTGATACAGTTTGTGGGTGTAGTTCAGTGGACAGAAAATAGTTCCTACATAAAATTGCTCCCAACAAGGTCTGTAGATTATCTTAAGTAACTCAATCAGGATTTATGGAGTTGAGTTTTCAAATTTTTTTTTTTTTTTTGCAGTGTAAGGGCCACCAGCAGCGTGCCAGCAAGTTCCATTATATTTTAGAGAACGCAGACATCTCTATGGCTGATTTCTCAAACACTCTGACTGATAAAGACTGATAAAACAGCAATACAGGTAAGAGGAAAAATATTTATTTCTAATTTTGGGTTGAACTGCCCCTTTAATATACAGCTACACAGACAGTTTATGGAGTTTGACTACTGTAAGCAGATTAGCAGACTCTATGACTGATATGCACAAATCATTTCCACTAACGGCCTCTTTAGCTCAGACACATCTCCACACAGAGTAACGCGTGTGGACAAGCAGAAGCGTGCTGCATCATTCCTCATTATTGAAAGTAAAGATGAGTTTTATCTTCAGGCAACACAGTGGATCCACTGTAACGGAGAGGTGCACTACAACTTAGAGGCTATAAAGGTGTGTTAAACTTTCAGACAAAAAGTTATTTAGTTACCCCAGTTGATAGATTTTAAGTATTATCAACAGAGTGAAACTTCAAGAAATCTTTGGTTGTGATCCTTATTAGATTAAAAAAGAAAAATCAACAAAAAGCTTTTGCTGGGCTCCCAGTAGCTCAGTGGATGGTGCAGGAGCCCCATGTACAAAGGCAATGTCCCCTTTTACGCTTAAATTATGTCCTGTCCAATAAAGGCAAAAATGGCAAAAAATAATCTTAAAAAAATTGCTTTCTTATGATAGCCAAGCAGGTTTTCAGGTGGGTTGGTGTATTGTATTGATGCATAACATAAACATAGCAAGATAAATGACAAAAAGCAAGTATTAAAAAATTAGGAAACATAAGTAGAAAATAGAGGAAGTTTTAAGAAGTGGTTGTGCAAAATATTCCAAGGAATGAGCAAAGGTTCATTGTACTATGTATAAAAGTATGAAAAGGAGGTCAATCAATCCTTAATTTGTCATATGGAATGACATAAGGTACAACTTGAGTGAAGTGCGATCCTATAACTTCCTTTAACTTGTGCACTGTAATTTAGTCTTTTTGTGTCTTCTTACATTGTTGGCTGCAGCTTTATAATAGTCCGTGTTTCCGGATGGTTCTGGTAATCCATAGGTATAATCTAACTGTCCACACATCCTGACCTCAGCAGCCATATAGTTGCTCCACCCAAACATACAATGTATATTGTACAGAAGTGTAGTCCTAAAGATGTGTGTTGATGTAACACATATAATGGGGCGGCATGGCTCAATATCTCATAACAACCGTTCAATTTTTTTCCAAGCGTAGTATTGAAGACCCAAGATCACTTGTGGGTATATAAACTGTGAGCTCTCACTTTGTTCTTCATTGATAGATAATAGATATTTGAGTTTATTTTTAAATGAAGAGAGTAAGTCTGAGTTGCAGATGTTTATTATTATCATTATTATTATCACTTGTTATTTAAAGTACATAAGTAACATACAGATAATGATGTAGAATACTGACATTTTCTTGATGTCAACATTCGGTGGCAGTACATTTACTGAGCATTGTTACATGGCCTATGTTAGTATGCAGCTGTACTCTCCACTGCTGCAGCTGAATCCAGTTATTACTATAACGTGCAGAGGCAATTTCATCATTTTGTTGCATTTTCTTTCATTTATTATGTCCTTACATTGCAATAAAACATATTTTCACTTTAATTTGTATAGAATTAATATTTGTGGTGTTGAAAACATAGACACAGCAGCTTGTGGGTGGCTAAAGTGCTCTATACCAGTAACAGCAGGCAGCCATTTTTGAAAATGGCCGCCATGGTCAGGAGAACGCCAGTCTGCAGTGGCCTCATATCCAGATTTCTTCATAATACATTAAGCTATATTTGTACCAAATTTGGTGCTTGTATCACAAAATGAACGATAGCTATATAGATAGATAGATGTGAAAACATTGCACCTGCTGAAATGTCCTGTGTTTGATTCGATCAACAGCGTCACAATGTTTGTTTACCCAGATTCCTGCTGTAAACAAATGCATTCATATATTTATACTTACGTGGGCTGATCCATTGGTCTCCACTCGACATAGTGGTAAAACTTCTGCATGACAGTGAGCCACTCCTTCAGTATGGCTGTGGTGTTATCTATATTGTGATCCGTGGCTGCCCTGAGGAGCACAGAGAGAGCAGGTTGTCAGACAAACCACTGAAGAACTGATATGTTTCAAATGTGGGAATATTAATTCCAACAAATCTTTAAGATATACAACTAATTGCTAGTTTAGTCTTTGTGATCAAGTGGCATATTTCTTTTTTTGTACATTTGTAAGCACACTCTTGATTTAGTGGAGCAGCCTATCATAAACCGGAAATATTTGGACCTCTTAACCTTCATACAGTTTCAACAGAAAGTTCTGAGGAAATTGCTAGACATTTCTTACCAAATTGGGTCAGGTTTTTTGTGAAGGGTGTTTACATGCAGCACAAGAAAACTGATCTCCATCCAGGTTTCAAAGATTTAAGCAAGAAGACGGTGATCAAAACATCTTTAGGCACAGGATGCCATTTTGGGCCTAAATGTAAATCAATCAGCAGAATCCATCTACTGCAAAACTGCATTTTTATATGATCTTTGCATAACTTAGATGAGGTATTTGTTTTTTTCAGGTATGTAATGTGTTGGATTGACTGAAAACAGACACTATTGTCTGATTTCTTTCATCCATCAACTACTTCTTAACTGATTTTTTATAAAGTGTACTTTATCATGACATTTACATTGTGATCTAAATGACCACAATATGGTACTTTTTTAATGTGGAAATTGTAGGTTCAAAATCCTGCATACACACTGCTGTTAACACCATCTAAAATGCCACCACACAATCACATATTTGTGTTACTGCATCATTATTCGCATAGATCATGCCATCTGACTATCACAGCTCTGTTTTAGACTTTTAGGCAGCCCAGTAACAGTTGATCTTTTCCCTTTGATTCAGTTTAAATACACCAGCAAATTTGATTTTAAATTAGAGTCAGTTCAAGACAAACAAAGTACACTTGAGTACCCCACAGAGGAATACACTGCTAAAGCCCTGATGACAGTTCAGTTTGAGGGTTTTAATAATGGGTGTTAAGTATTCCTTTTATGGAAATGAAGCTAAGAAAGCACATCAGCTACAACAAAATCTACAGAAAATAAAATGTCATGCAGCCCTCAGTAGGAAATGAATGCTGCGGAGAGAAAGGCAGCAGGAGTGAAAGGCTCGCAGGGAACAGGGGAGGGGTAGGACGCTGCTGCTGCTGCTGCTGCTTTCACAAACTCATTTAAATGCCATTGACCTTTTGAACAGCTCGGATAAGAAGGAGAGCCCTCTACAAACAGCCTGGCGGAGCATGCAGGAAAACCCACCACACAGAGATGCGATCTTTGGGGTAGTTGAGTCTCTCCAGAGCGCCGAGGTAGTACGGCAGGGAGTGAGCAGTGTTCCGGGCTATGATAGCGATAACCACCGTAGGAGGCTGCATCTTCGACTCCTCCGGATACTTTTCTTCCGAAAAGTAACATTCAGCCCTGAAAACAAAGGCCCCGAAAACTAGAAAGTGAAAAAACATAGTGAAACCTGGCGAGGACATGAAGCCACGGTGCTCCAGCACACAGCACGCAACGCTGGCCGGTGGACGCGTCAGCAGTCCAAAAAAAAAAGAAGGGTTTCCCAAATGTCCTCCCCCTTACTTTAAGTACAAGCTGGCTCGCTTTTTCCAGCAGCAAATCCAAACGGAGTTAGTGAGAGTTACATGACAACTTCCGCTTTATGCGCAACAGAAGTTTGTCAACGTTATCCGAAAGATGAAGGCGTGATTTGGCCAAAATATGAAGCATCGTAAATCTGTGAAGAGCAGGCAATGTCGACAGAGTAACTATGGCGTTTGGTAGTTACACTGAACTGTAAATGAGTCAATAAGTTTAGTTTTTAGTTTTAGTTTTTGCACAAGAAATGCATTTATAGTAACAGCTGCAATAGTGCATCGTTACTTTGTGTCAACGTTTGCCACTGCAGCTCCTCTCTTCATCTTACTTTTTTTGCATAATCTGTAAATAAACAGATGAATTATGAATATAAAGACTTCATAATAGGTGTTTACATGTTTTTACACCATATATTAGGTAGGTACATTTACTGTTATGAAATATAAACTGAGGAGAGATATTAGATAAAGGTAAAGTCTGAAATAAACTTCAGTTGTTTTTGTTTATTCTGGCAGCAGTTTCAAAGATTCACCAGCAGAGGGAGGATTTGATCCAAGAGAATGTTACTCAGACCCAGGAGATTTTTTTTAGTATTTTTATTAGATTTTTTAAAATATAACAAAGGTAATGGGATCTAATGGGAACTAAAACTGTGTTTGTGAATATGAGGTTTGGTGGTTGCATGTTTGAAGTAAACAGAGTCAGGTGGGATGCATATGACAGAGGTAGGAGGGCTTCATGGCTGAAAAAGTCTCATCATTTGAAATATATCTCATAATTTGTCAATAAGAAGAGTTTCAAAAGTTGTAAACAGATTAGCAAAGATGATTCAAAAAGGTACATTGAGTCACAACAGTTACAAAGTAAAGGAACATGCCAACCAGAAACTGATGGGAGCGGGACTCTGGAGATAGCTTCCACAGCCTGCTTAAATGAATAGCCATGGCTATTTGTCAGTAAAGGCCCAACAAATTATCTTATGAAATAATCTCCTCCTGGTGAAGTCATAACTGGAATGATCTTGCATCTCATGCACACACAAGTTCAGTTAAGGTTTTGCTGCAGTGGACCACCTTGAACCTCCTTGGTGACCCCTGGAGGTCCCTGGGGCCTATTTTGAGAAACTTCTTTGAAAGCCACAGGTTCTCATAAAGAAATATATGATCTCAGTACATCACAGGTGCATCCTGCAAGCTTTAATCATCTTAGTTTGCGGAGAACATTGCCAAAAACGATTTATAACATGCAGCATCCATATGTTTAATAAATGACATGCGTGTGTTAATATAACAGGAACCAATAATCTAATATAGATAGATTAGACACAATATCACTAACCTAGCAATCTAAATTATAGAAACAATGTTAAATCTATCAGTCCCATACTCACATGCACACAGTTAAATCTTCAAATAAATCTCACTTATGTCACAGGAGAAATGATTTTCTTGGAATGAAAAATAGATATTGGAACAGTCCTGGAAAAATACAAACACTAATTTCAAGTGAAAAATTATTTTTTTTAAAATGATAATTTTTCAAAAATATGTGGTAAAGGCACTGAATTAAGTTTTCATCTGAAAATTTAGTATAGCTAAACCATAGTGAATAAAGATGCAAATAATTTTGCTCAATCTGCTCAGAACTCGATTGAAAATCCAGGACCAGAAGCTGAGGTTGACAGGACAGAGTCTGTGAAAAAAAAGCCAAAAGAGTAGTGATGGGAGCCGGAGGAAGACAATGGGGATGATGGAAAGAAGGACGATGAAATGTGGGGAGGAATAAAGACATAAATGTGGGTGGAAAATAATAAGCAAAGTGGTATATAATGAATTTTGCCTCCTTTGGCGGGCTCTCTGAATAAACGCAGGCAGTCATGGCTGACAATAGCCGAGTTGGGTTAAAGGGGTCGTTTGTGTGGACAGGTCAGAGGGGTTGAGGGTCAAATCCCTCCTATTCATGACACCCCAAGTGTTGCCACACTCACACACAAACACACGCTCACACGCACACATATACGTATGTCAGGCCACTTTCCCAGCGTTTGTGGTGGAGGCAGATCTGGGAGAGTTCAACCTCGGGTGCACTAACTTTTCACTGCGAGGTCAAGGGTGGAGATGGCGTTTGTGTGTGAGGGGGTGTGTGCATTAAAGACGGCGGGCAAAGGAGAGAGAAAGAGAGAATGGGAAAATCTTCATTGTTTTGGCCAGATTGCAGGAAAGAGACTGAAAAAAGTCGATAAACTGCAGTTATTGAGGCTTGTATACTTGTCTGAAATGATGATGGAGGAAGTATAGATCTTTTACTTTATTTAAAGTAAAAATATAGAGAGAAATGTAGAAATGTTCAGTTACAAGTAAAAGTCCTGCATTCACAATTTTACTTAAAAAGTAAAAGTACCAAAGTATTGGATTCAAAATATACTTCAAGAACCAAAATTGAAGGAAATTTCCCCGCAAAATACAAATTTGTATTGAGAAAAAGGGAAAGAAAATTATTAGAATTTAAAAAATAGGGTAAAATATATAGTTAGAATTATCATGATCATACATTTAACATTATGTTACAGAAAGAATATATTAAAAAGATATATTTTATTTATTTTTTTTATTTATTATTTTTTTCCTCACATTTTCCCAGGTCATTTCCTTGTTTATCGTTTTCCATTTTTTAAAATTTAATTCTGTTTTTTTGTGGTAATTTTCTTGTGACTTTTTACTAATTTCTTGCTGTTTTTTTTCCTTTTTTTCTTTTTTAAATTGTTGTTAAATTGCTTGTTGCCAATTTTCTCAGGTTTCAAAGGGTTAATTTATTTAAAAAATAGGCTGTATCATAATTTATTAGTTGCTAGTTTAGTTTTAATTAATTAATTAGTTTCTATTTTCTATTAATTTGAATCTGTGAAGTAACTAATAAATTTGTAAACTCTACAGAAAAATGGTGCTTTAAAGTACCCAAAAACAGTTCTTCGGCTTGTAATCATAGGAAAACCTGTGTCGACGCATGTCATCCATCTCTTAAAGGTGCTATAAAACACTTTGTCAAGTATATAGAAACATTAGAGGTGTCATAGCACTATGTTGTTTTTTTAAATTTTTGAGCCTAGGGCCCCTTTAATGATGCCAGATGATACCAATGTGCTTTTAAATATGACAATCATTCATGATTTCTTACAACATGTTGGCTTAAAAGAGCTAGAATCCTTTTCTTTCCCTGATAAACAAAAATGACGCTTGTCGTAAAATCAGTCAGGAAGACTTTCTTTACGCCTTTTTTTTCATTCAGAAATCTCTCAGCCTCCCTCCAGCTTCTACTCTATCAGCTGACTATGGGCGTCACTCTAAGTTAATCCAACCCGATTTTGCCACGATCTTCCTCAGCCAATCATGTCGTTGCTGTTAAATTTAAAACTGTTCTCCTTTCTGCTGCTGTCAGTTGTCATTTTAGGACAAACAGACGCAACCCTCCTCCACCCCCTTTCACCTCCAGTCTGCACCACATCCACCACCCAGTCCTGCTCCTCATCCCATCACCCTCGTTTTCAGCCATCCCTCTCCTCACCTCCACCACCAGAGTCTAGACTCCATCGGTGGGAATACTCCAAATGCTCTTTGAGTAGAAGCGGCACGATATAGCACCTTAACCCTTGCCAAAGAGTCATTGAGGAATGTACATTTTTCTATATCTTCTCAAATCTAGAGAAGTACAAAACAGGTTTCCAAAATTTACTGGAGTACTTGAGTAAATACAGTTAGCTACACTACAAAAACTAGCTATATTTTCTCTTTTACTGATGCTGATATTGAGTCATGCATGTAGTTTGGTTTTATTTGTGCAGATTTTGAAATATCTAATCCTGAGACTTGGCAATACAGTGGAAATGATTAACATTTTGCATGTGGCACTTAAAGCACTCAAAAACAGATATTTTGGAAATTAAGCAGCAATGTGTCATTTTAGAGACAGTTCCCCACTTGTCCTGCATAATTACATTGGCGTAGATTGGGGAAATTGCCGCACAAGAGGCATGTCCCCCTCAATTTAAAGAAAATGTGCATTCGTCTCCTGAAATAAACACTTGAAAATAGTACATTTTTTAACAAATGAAATTCCATTCACCTCCATTGTACTGGAGTAGCAGCAGAAATCTAAATGACAAATATCTCAAAATTCAAGCAAAATAAACCAAAGCTGTCTGCATGATGCCACTGGGGTAAATGTGTCTTTTGGACCAACTCATGCATGTGCACACACACAAATGTACACCTCGACCCGCCAGGCAGTCACTGTGCCACCAATCTCCCTTTCATCTTTTCTTCACCCAGGCAGAACGCTTTAGTTAGTGTGAGAGAATGAGTGGCTGTAGGTTAGGATGTGTCACAGTGAAAGTGTTTCTGTCTTTGTGTTTGCGTGTTGGGACCGGCAGTGGAGAGTCGTGACATTCTCACAAGCTTCCGGGACCTTTATTGCTGTGGCAATAATCAATAGCGTTCCCACAGAGACGTCTTTTGGCTGGGCAGGTCAATACCTGTCACTCAGGGTCTGAGCCGTGGCACATACCCTCTTACTCAGCAGCTATAGCAGCCCTGCTCTGTCTGCTCCCCTCCTCCCATGTCATCTCATGTATCTCAGGAGTGTGATGTTTCCACAATTTAAGGAGTCATGTGTTTCATCTGAGCTCATGTCCAATTGAGCTGCTGTATCAGTGATTTGTTTCTTTGCATGGTGTGAAAATCTATAGTGACTCCAGTAAGACTGCTGATTTTGATGATTGTTTGTGAATAATCTATTAATCCATGATCCATTTACACTGATATAAAACAGAGAAAAGCTGCATATCTTTACCTCTGAGAAGCTGGAACCAGAAAAAGGATTTTCTTTTCCTTGATCTTAAACGATTAATTGATTATCAGAATTTTTATCAATGATTTTTTTGTTAATTTAATTTTTTTTGTTAATTTATTGTAAACACATAATCATCTATCGGTTCAGAAAATTTTGACCACTTGAGCTTATGAAAATCTTGCTAAATCAATTTTATGAACTGAAAATTTCATGTCATTTTCAAGAAAACAACATCTCTATATTTGGTTATGGAGCAGCTGATATTTGAAAAACTCGAGAATTTTTCCTGAGAGCAACAATAAGCTGCTACAACAGCATAGATTTCATTTGAACTCTGGGGGGACACATATGTAATGTAAAAATGTAAAAATCTGAGCATTAAACACTTAATTTCCTACATTCTGGCAATTTTTTTTATGTAGTAGTGTGTCATTTTTTTCAAAATTAAAATAAACAAATAAATAGAATTAAATAAAAATATGTAAACTCCCTGAGTTTCCTCTCACCTGCTACAGGCACAAAATTATTTACCCGCTCTGCAATAAAGGCAGCTAAGGCACCTACACATCTTTCCCTAATAAATGGAAACCGGGGTCCAAAAAAGAGAAGAAGGAAAAAAAAATGAACAGAAAAAAAGCCAGCTTTGTAAAAATAAATAAATAAAAAAGTGCATGAACAGGACATGGATTAAGCGAGGAAGGGTGGGGGGCCCACAGAGACTGCTTATGCATAGGGCCCAGAATTTGGTGCTCCGCCCCTGTGTAGGTTAAGGTTAGTTTTTGGGGTTCACATTTTGTTGCATTGAAATGACATCCATTCACTCTATATTTACCTTTTTAAAAAGAAAATGCCCATACTTTTGTTGAAACTCAATTGTTTTTTGTAAGAAGTTCCTCTTTCAAAATATGAAATTAATCCAACAAAAGCTGTTTCTGTGACAATGTTTTAAGATTTAAGGGGGGACGCTGGGGACATATCCCCCTCCATATTTAGAAGCATGTGCATTTGTCCCCCTCAATAAAAACATGAAAGTAGCAGAGGACTTTTATTCTGATGAAATTAAAGACATTTACACCATGAGCTGACGCAGGTAAGGCACAAATTGGTGCATAAAAAATCCACAAAATGCAGCAAGTTAAGTGTTTGATGCTGTGTGTTTGATGATAATTCACAGGACCCCCACAATGTTGAAATGAAACCTAGGCCCTTGAGTTTGCAAATGTCAAATAAGAAATTCTCAACCCAACAGATGTCATGTTTCTGATCACAGTCGACAGGGGAAGAGGCAACAGACAGTATGGATAAAGTGACTGACAGGCCAGTAGGCTAGGTTTTTGTTTTTTGGTTTTGTTTTTTTTACCCCAGGTGTCCAATACAGCTGTTTGACTCAAGCACTTAAACAGAATTGTTTCAGTAAAAAAAACCAAAAAACCTGTGCACGTCAACTCCAGTCTTTACACAACACCACTTAGTCAGCACAAAGAAACTGATGCTCAGCCTGAAAGCTCTGGCGATGACTGAAATAATGAGATTATGAGGGCAGTGATACAGGTGTGATTTCATTATCTGCTCTTATGAATATGAAAAAGATTGTCAATAAATATTTACAATTTCTTATTTGATTTTTTCAAAAATCTATTCGATTTTAATGTTGTTAAATGAAATACCTGCCCAGTTAACTTATTTTTCAGTAGATGATGATGATGACAATGAGCCGTTCAGTCTGGTGTAATGTGAAGTGGAGGTTTTATCTCAGGATAACGAGACGCTGGGACCTTCTCTTAAACTCATCTTCTACTTTTACGCTGCTGCAGTTCAAAGTCAATTTAAGGATTTTAGTTGCCGAGGTATGATTGAGGAATTTCACCTTTTTAAACTCTAAAAAACTCACAGAAATCTTGCTCGTTTACTTTAAGGCCGGTTTACTTTAGTATCTTTTAGTCCTTCAAACACGGACACACAATAACAAATTACAGGATATTTGGAACGCTCTGGAGCCCTGTGATCTCTACAAAGTAATGGTGAGATTAGTGGAGACTTCTCTGCTTCTCATCTTCTCTGTTACTCCCTGGATGACGCTGTCCGTCGCCTCGTTGCCAAGCAACAGCGCAGCCACTGTCAAAGAATTCTGGGGGATGTTTAGGCAGCGGCATGCTTGGGGGGAAGGAGTGTGTGCATGCGTGTGTGTAGTGCTGGCAGAAGAGAGGTGTGTACTGGTCTGAGCGGGGAGTAGCAGGACACACTCAGTTGTGCATTTATATGAGAATTTTCTTTTAATCTTTTAATCTCAGCCATTATGCCACTTGGTGATTCGTCAGGATCTATTTTACCATCCCGCCTTTCATCAGTGTCACAAAGTACACCCCCTTAATCTCTGATGAGTCAACTTTTTTTACACCAGGGAAAACTTACGGTTCACACTCACTCATATGTGTGTCTTTTTTTTTTACGTTTTCAGTGCCTTTTCATTGGTCGCAAGGTCAAATTCTTGACCTCCAGTAAGATGTGAAGCAATCTCCTGTCAGCTAAAATTGATAGTAAAGTTGTATGAGATTTGGCTTCATCTGTCAAACACCTAAAATATTTTACCAAGACGCAACATTACAGCTTGGCGGGAAGTAAATGAATGTGCAAAAATAAAGCAAAAGTACATGTTCACATGAGACTGTAGGACACAGAATGAAAGGTAAGACTCTTTTTAGAGTGTCATGGCCTTAAGATTTCTGCCGCTCTGTAGTTTGCTTCCTGCATTTGCTGTTTGTCTCAGTTAATGCCCCTGGTTGTGCATCATATTTCATTTCCTATCACTTACATTTTCTCCACTAACTATTGCAAGCTACCAGTAAACAAGAGTATACGTTTTGTTTTTAATTTCTTTTATTTGGTGAATTTCTATGTATCAATATGATCGTTTTCTGCATCAATTTACAGTGACAATGTCTTAAATTTTGTCAAAATAAAAGTCCTCTGCCACTTAAATGTTTTATTGGGGAATACAAATGCATTTTCTCTAGATCCTGGGTCTTCAACAGGGGGTCTTTGACACCTAGGGGGTCCTTAGAGATACTGCAAGTGGGCCACCAAATTACACCTACATAATTGAAGTTTTAAAAGTTTTTTTCATCAAAAATTAAAATGTGCCTGACAATACACATTTAATTAATCCAACATGTTATAAGGGAAGATAAATTGGTCTATTCATGAGGCCTATTTAGTTACATAACATTTATAGCGACTACCACCAATAAAGAAGCCACAAAGAGGCTAAGCAGGCTCATAACTGTGACTGCTTTAAAGAAAATCATGATGACGTCTAAAGATGCTGATGATTATTTATTAACAAAGGACTTGAAACTGGAATAACAGAAGCAAAACGATGAAATGTGATTTTATCAGTCAACAGAAAATAGCAGAGCCTCACTCATCCTCTTTGTCTAAGTGCCGCCACCTCAGTGAATGAACAGGTAAATAATGTGAAATCAACCCCCCCGTGCCAATTCCTACGACGAGAAGTGAACCAAAAGAACATGTGCGGCATAAACAAATACAACAAAAGAGGATAAATACACATTATGGCTCCTACAAAATTAGTGATAGGCTAACTGTTACCCATGAATCCTTGTGCAATCATGTGACTTAATTAATGCTAAATCACTTTGTGGCACCTTTTTCCCCCACAAATTGGCCTATTACCTGTATCATTATACAGGCCGCAATGGGCAGTTTTATAACTTTTCAAACAGGGGACCCTGACACACTGTCCATCCCAGAAACCACTGCGGATGATGCAGAAGGTGAGGCTACCTCACCTCGCCAGGTGAATTCACACCTACAGGCCAGAACAAACAAGATGCCAAAATATTAAGACAATTATCCCCAACACTACTCCGTTTTATACAATATCCTGGGGTCCCTTCTCTGTCTCTCTTGAAAATAAAAAATATTCAACCCCTGCCACAATCATTGAAATCCAAAATTTCTGAAATCTGCGTCAATGCAGATGAACAAGTCCCACTTTTATCATGGCTGCTGGATGAAATTAGTGTGGTGCTAATCCCATAGTGATCTTTTTCAAAAAGAGTAGAGCTCCATCGGGTAGATATGTGGACGAACTTGTGTTTGTCCACTGAGCCTGTTCAATAGCTCTCCTCCCAATTTCCCTCTTTGTCCGTTAAACTCTACGTCCTGTCTTGCCCAAACATTCTTCCCACTATAAATTCCAATGACATTCCCTGCCACAGCGTTGCCTCTCTCTGTAACCTCTCCACTCCACTCTCTATCCTCTATAGCCGTGCCCTAGCAGCGGGGTGGAGATGCCTTCACCAGAGGAGGTTTATTTTAAGGATTCCCCTGTTCCTTTTGTCCTCTCTCTCCTCTCCATCTCTCGACGGGATGGTTTCATAGCTCTCCCTGCCGACTGGGCCTCCCTCTCCCCTGCCAGGCCTTTTAGCCAGCGGGTTAAACATTGATTTGTGAATGGAGGGAAGCACAGTGGCCCCTGCGTAGAGTGCAGCGGTCCCCTACTGTTTCTGTGTGTACACACACACACCCCTACTATACACCACCAAGACTAACAGCCAACATGAAAGCTACTGCACTAAAAGGCTTTAATTCAACAACTGAAGATAGTGTTTCACAAGTTTTTGTGTCGCTATAAAGCCTTAAATTGTTCTGATAAGATTTTTTTAAATGCAAAGTTTTCACATTCAGCTTTGTGCTGCAGAAGTCAAATACACACAACTTAAGAAAAAGAAGTAAAGGAATGAAATTTTAAAATAGCAATCTTCTCTCAGTGCTTGATCTTAATGTTTAGTTTAGTTAATCAGCACGTATGTACATATTGAAAAATGACAGTAAGATCTGAAAAAAGTTTGAACATTGTGCACGAGAGGTTGGAAGCCAAAAAATTGGCTTATGAATCTAATTCATCTATTAAAGAACAATAGTCATACTTAGCCTTAAAGTGGTTTGTATCCATGCCTTCAATTGCAAAATGTCCAGGACCAGGAAGAGGCTCAAAATGACCACAAGGTACCTAAAAGAGATGCAAAATAACCAAAAATTAGATTAAATTACTTCAACAACACACAAAATTACCTCAAAGAGACAAAATGACCAGAAAATACAGAAAATTATCACAGAGACAAAAAAACACCAGAATTTGATACAATTATTTCAAAGAGACAAATGACCAAAAAATATCACCTAAAAAAGACACAAAATGACAAAAAATAGATCAAATTATCTCATAGAGTCAAAAAATACCTCAGAGATAAAATGACCAAAAACTACAGGACATTATCTCAAAGAGACACAAAATGACTGCAAAGACATAAAATAACCACTAGGAAACACAAAACGACCAAAGAAAAAGAAATAAAAATACAGAAAATCGTCTCTGAGACACAAGACAACTGCAAAGAGAC
This sequence comes from Plectropomus leopardus, assembly GCF_026936395.1. Classification (NCBI taxonomy): domain Eukaryota; kingdom Metazoa; phylum Chordata; class Actinopteri; order Perciformes; family Serranidae; genus Plectropomus; species Plectropomus leopardus. Next base: position 17,481,957 of record NC_142195.1, on the reverse strand, counting down.
ACAAAATAAAAAATAAAAACCTCATTCTCATTGACACAAAATGACCAAAAGGTACAGAAAATTATCTCAAAGAGAGCAATGTCTAAAAACAGATACAATATGACCCAAAAACACTAAAAATTACCTCAAGACACAAAATTCCTTCAAAGACACACATAAAAACTGCAAAGACACACAAAACAACAAAAAGAGGCAGACCCCCCTTCTTCCTCTGTAGGAGAGGTAGTGGGGCCCTTTGTCTCATTATCTGCCTGTATCACCTTAAAAGGATAACCTATCTAATATTTCAATGGTTTGCGGTCTGAAATGTAATTTGCAGGTTCAAAGATGTTTATTGACAATTTGAAAAAAAAGTATTAAAAAAAGCAGCTGATGCCGTACATTATGTGCATCACTTTTTGAACTGTCAGTTTTGCCACATGTTGGCAACATATAGTTCAAAATAATACATTTATGTTGCAGGCGTTTCTGTGATCTTAGCAGCGCATGTTCATTTGAACACATTATTGCAATGTGGTACTCAGCGTAAAGTAAGAGTGTCCTGACTCTCCAGATCCGTAACCCTGAGCACCATAAGTGAGTGGATGTCAAGGTGAGAGTGAAAGTAGACCCTCTTGACTTCTGAGTTTCCCGCCTCTGGAAGAGTCAGGGCATGAAAAGGCAAAGAGGGAGAGAGGGAAGGAGGGGAGTGGAGATGGAGGGGTTTGCTTTTCACCACTCAAAAAAAAAGAGCAATGAATGAGTGACTGGCTGAATGAATGAGAGGCGGGCTGGGCCTGAGAGGGGCTCTGGCCCTGTGGATCAGCAGAGGTTAACTCGGCTTCTTCAGAAGGATGAAAAGGGAAAAAACGGATTGAGCTTTAAAGAGGAGGATCCCCCTGCGCCCGGGGCGGGATCAGACAGGATGATTTATTAGAGAGAGAGAGAGAGAGAGAGAGAGAGAGAGAGAGAGAGAGAGAGAGAGAGAGGAGGTGGCGTTTGTAAGCATCAAAAAGCTGCAGAGCAAACGCAGCATTCAAAACTGCTGATATGCACGACATGAGGATGGGCTTGATTCAGATTCGAGTTTCCACTGAGAGAGAGACAAGCTTAACACTTCTTACCTCTTGAATTATACTCACATATTGGGGCATTTATGCAAAACCGTTTTACGCATGAACACAAAAGCTTGCCAGCTGTCTTGATGAGATTTTTTCAGTGTTTAAATTGCAGTTATGGGGCATACAGACAGAAAACACTCAAAATACGCTATTTAATTTGGTTCTTTTGCATTCGTGCTTGTAAAAAAATACCTAAACTGGTCTCATTAGTCATTTTGTTCAGAGTGTAGTCAGGTGCGCCTGGGGGCTTAAAGATTTAACCTCGTGTGTTTTAAAATAAATTAAAGAAAAGCTGCACAAGTGACACACAATCGTGTATTAATAGAAAAAGTGCAATGACATGCTGAGCCCTGACAAAATGCCCATTGCAGTTGTGCGTTTTTTTTTTTGTTTTGTTTTTTTGTTTCTGACTGCATCTTTTTGTACAAACTGTGAGATTTATCCACATTTAAACTATGAAACAACGCAGCCTCTGTTGCCCCTTCAATCGGCTGTCACATGAGCATCATATAATCCACTCATTTTCTGTCACTCCGGACAAACACTTTGCCACACAGGCCTACAGTAGGCTGCCCTTTTCTGCAGCAGAAAGGCTGCACATGGCGCTGAAGGCGCCGCTTTATGTCCAAGTGCCTGGTTACAGCGTTGCACTAGTTTGCTCACACAAGAGAGGGGGCACAAGACAAACACTAAACGTCATGCAGTGCGGTCAGAGAGTAAACAGTGTCGGGATTGTAATCTCTTTTTGGGGTAGAAAATAGGGCTGTTGTGTCTTTAAGAGGGGCTGCTGGTCCCTCATCGCAGCTGCTGGCGTGTGTGTGTGTGTGTGTGTATTTGCGTGTGTGTGTGAGTGTGTGTGTGTGTGTGTGTGTGTGTGACATAGAGGACAGCGGAGATTCATTACTTAAGCAGTACAATGGACATTTATCACCCCGTGGTGTTATTCAAATTCAGTACCAAGCGAGGACCTTCTCCACTCCTCTCTCCGCCTTGCGTCGCGGCCGCAGCGTTTATTGTTGGAGCAGCGTGAAGAAAAAGCCAGGAGGGCAGGAGACATGCATCCAGTCAGTCAGTCCGAGAGACCCGTACAGGAAGGATGGAAGCGAGGCAGGAGCGTCTCACCGGGAAGCCCGCTGCTCTTCTTTGCTCCTCAGCCTCTTTTTTTGTCACCATCCTCCGCTGCTCGCTGGGGGGCTTCTGGACGGAGCACGGAGATCCGAGAGAACGCACGACGTGGGAACTGAACCAAGGACGCACCAACGGGAACTAAGGGGTTTCCTTTTCTTTTCTTTTCTTTTCTTTTTTTTTAAATGTCGGTTTCATCACCAGCTATGAAACACCAGAGGAAAGAACGAAAACGCTCCAAGTCTTCAAATAGGAGGGATTTTTTAATGTAATATCCGTGGAAAGCCATTGTGCATCTTGAGGCACCAGAACTGAACAGTCTTTCCCCGAATCGATGACAGTAGCCTGCACAGGTGCAGAAATGGCGTTTTTCTAACGTTCACCTCGGACTTTAAAATGAAATTAACTTCACTTAAGCTGTTTCATTTCATGTTTTTTCCCGTCTTTAAAAGAAAGACTTTAAAAGTGAGACTCTCCAAAAGGAGATGACATTTTTACTTAAAGATGCAGCGGCCATTCAGCCATCTTAAGGGCCCAGAGATGTGGACAGACTTGGGGTTAACTTTACAACTAGCAACCAGTGAGGCAGCTAAAAGAGAAAGTATACTTTCCCTATAGGGAAAGGATGCTTCAAAAAACAGCAGAAGTGACTGAGGCTGCAACAATGCCTTCTTGGCATTATCAAAAAAAATGCAAAAATGTGGAGATCAGTCCGACCTTCTCTGCTTAAGCATTTAAGATGCACTAGTTTGGGTTAAAGTTGTACTACAGGCTTTATTTGAATATTTTTATTCTTAAAAAATATCTTAAGGTTTAGTTTTCTGCTGCGACAGCTCACTGTTGGAAATGCATTGTGAGATTTCTCTCTACGAGAAGCCAAATCCGAGGCAATGCTGAGCAGAGAGGATGTCAAAAATAATGCACAGTACTGCAACTCCCTATCTTGTAGAAAAAAAAGGCGAAAGAAAACAGTTATCCGCGTCAGACGCAGCCAATACTGTCAAAGGGCATTTAGGCAGCCGTAGCAGGTGCAGCCATAGGGCCTATACAATAACTGCTCGTGCACACTTGTGATTTAAATAATCAAATGCTTCATTTCTTCCTTTTTAATCCTGGCAGAGGATACACAGGAGTCTTTAGCGACTGATTGTCCAAACGCAATTCTTGAGTAAACTCAAATTCAACCCCAAGAATTGTGTATGGACATCTGTTGCTGCAGACTCACATTCATCACTGCTGTCTTTGGCCAAACGCCACATCAAGAATGTGGGGCCTCCGAACCACAAAGAAGGCTACAGAAAGGCCTTTTAGTCTCGTTTTGTTTTGTAACTGTCTCGTTTCAGGTAAGATACGGAGCACATTTAGCGTGTTGTGGAGGGAAAAGGACGGGGGCCAAATAAAGTGGGGGAGAAACCTTACTCTGCCTCGTGTAGTGTGTTTTTCGAGGTGTGCGTTATGGTTGGCCCGATTGGTATTTACACTTTGTCGAAGATCTAATCAAGACTGTTTGTTTTAAATGGCAAATATCGACTGGGAGCATTGATGTATCGACTGTGTTTGGCAAATAGTAGAAAGCAGTGAGTTGAGTGGTCGCAGAGTGAGGCCTGCATGCAGCACGAGATGCACGTGAGGAGCTAAAATCTGGACCATCACATACATGGAGGCATGGTCGAGGAAATGAGCGAAGCAGACTGAATACATTTTTAAAAAGTCTTCGTTAAATGCTGAATTTGGTTATAAAAATAGTGAAATAATTCCTGATAATTTATCAATATATTAAGAGCACATTTAGAGCCTATTAAGGCAACGTGCATCCTACAGGAAGCCACTTAGCCACAGATAAATGACTGAAAACACAGTTTTTAAATGCATTTAGTCCCTCTAAGGAAAAATAACTACATATTGTGTCACAGTGCTGTAAAAGCAGAAAACACACAGAACAGAGGAGGCCTGATGATTGATGCTGCCAAATCTCTGGAGCCAAACAGCGTCACTCATCAATCACGTGGGACACTTTTTGGGCCATTAGTTTTTTTTAAATTTAAATTAATCTTTTTACTTTTTTCATTATTATATTTTTTAAATGAATGATTACACTGATTATAATACTTCTAATTATGTTTTTCTAAAACAACACATTCTTTAAAAAAATACAATAATATTAATCTTACGGATGATTAAATTATTGACGTTTTCACATTTATTGCAAAATAATTTTTAAAAAAGATCTCTAAAAGGAATTTTCTTCTTCTAAATATCTTTTGAATTTTTTTTTTATTTCGTACGATCGCCATTTAATTGAAAACAACAGCACACACACACACACACACAAAGCAAACGTGTGTGTGTGTGTGTGCTGTTGTTGCTTAACATTGAAGGCTAACATTTTCTTAATCCAGGGGATCAGTGCATCATGTGGACTCTGTCACTGTTTCTATTTATTTATTTTTCAGAATACCAGTAGCCTCTGAATTACAAACTTATGTTAGCCTAACTATTTTTTTAATATGTGAAGCACAAATGCACTGATTTGTGAAGGTGATTTTCTGCGTTTTAAAAAATATATATAAGGGGGCAAATTTTTAAATAATAATCAGCAGATTTTAAGAGTTAAGTCTTGTTATGATTTTGGCCAGAGATCTAAAGAAATACTCCTAATTAAGAGTTATTTGGACATGCAGGCTGCAAGCTTATTTTGTATATTTCCCACCACATTGTTGTATACGTGTTATTAACATTCTTTTTAGCCCCAGCACTGCAGGTAACCATTAGTGCAACAGGAAAACACGATGGAGAGCAAATCTGTCAACAGTTGCTTTTGTCAGCATAATCGAAATATTAGGGGTAAATGTATATTTTCATGAGTGGCAAGCTAGTTTCCCTCCTTTTTTTCGTTAGCCTGGCTTTTAGAAAAGATAATTTTACAAACATCCTGACAGCCTGAAATCAATGCTATTATGTAAAATCATAATCTCGCACTTTATTTTTATTGGCTACTGTTTACTACATGGCTGTTTATTACACAGTGGAGATCACAGGCGCCTTTTTATGCCCACTGAGCTGCTCAGAGTAGTTATGATACACTTGTGTGATGTGATGGTGACGGTGAGGTCGACTCTCACCACCTGCATCGTCACCATCTCCCCTGTTGAGCAGCTAGTCAGTGTGCAGGCTGTGGACTAGACTATGAACAGTGCAGGCCCAGGAAATAGTCCAAACCTTGCATGCATTGCATAACAATGGAAGAGGGAATAAATTATGGGCACAATCTTGACTGTATTATTATAGCATTACAGAAAATTAGAGTCTAATGTATGGGCTATAACTGCTAAAATATTATTTTATTTAAAAAAAAAGGTTAACAAGCCTTAAAATTTTAAACAGCCTATAAACTTTGAAACCTTTGATGTTTTTAATATTTGGTCCATTTTTAAATGGTGGCCTGTAAGAGCATCAAGCCTGTAAACACATGCAGAACCATGTTTTTGATCATCTTCTCCCTCTCACACACACTCAGTATCCTCGGCCTGCACTCGCTGACACAGAGCTACACTTTCTCCTCTCTATAACCCCCTCGCAGCCTCATTAGCATTTTCTTTCTACCGGCCATTATCGGCCGGTTTCCCGTTGCAAATCGGACTCCACAACCGAGAAAAGGTTTTAGGTCGCCCCGGGCGTTCAGGGGAGGGCAGCCTGGAGGCTAGACCTCGACCTCCCGCAGTGGTCCTGTAGTTCACACCCCACCCACCACCACCACCACCATCACCACCATCACCACACACACACACACACACACACAAACACACCCTCGACCCCCTCCGCTCTTATGCATATTCCAGCTCAGGATAGGAAGGTAAAATCTCCCTCAAGTCTCATCTAATCAGCCTAAAACTGCATGAGATCACAGAGCTTGTCTTAAATCGATCAGATATAAGCTATCACCAGGAATTATCGAAGCGTGGTGTAAAATCCTAATCGAGGAAGGCGTTTGGCTGTAGGCCTCTGCGTGCGGTAGCCTACATGGGTGCTTTGAATCTTTTCTGCCAAAAATGCATTTTATGGTGACACAGTCGACAGAAATGCTGTCAATTGCAGAAACACACAATGTGGTTTGGACAATTGTGAAAGAATAAGCTTTACACTGGAGAACAATAACATAAACATAGAGGATGTAACATGTAGCAGTAGAAAATCACAAGAAAAACATTTATTGCAATTGCAAAACTCTTAATAGGCTAAATTAAGTGTGTTTAAGAAGTGTATTTTCTGATTTATTGTAGTTTAATTCGTTATTTTGACTGAAAATAATCGTTCATTTCAAACAGGTAGGTGTAAAATAAATATATATATTTTTTTAAAAACCCATGAAAAATACTCGTTTTATGAAGAATTACAGAATTTAGGGTAAAGATAAGGAGGAACTATATTTTTCTTTTAAAAAAGTTTTTAATCTTATTTTCATTTTGCGAGGAAAAAATGTAAGCAAGAATAAAACATTCTAAGAAAAAATCTTTTTTCAATCACCTTTGACCAGAAATTATAAAATTAAAAAAAAAACAATAAAAAATACATTTCTTCAGTACACTATTTAATCCCCCGATTAGCATTTCCAAGCATTTCATGAACATTTAATACATATTATAATACACAATAATATAGTTGTAAGCAGATAGATATGCAGGGCATTTTGGTTTATTTATTAGTTGTGTGATATGAAGCATCCATAACTGGTAACTGGTGTTTAAACAGGTCATGAATGACAGTCTATTTAAACACAGATTGAATGTGCAATTTAGAAGTTATAATAGTTTTTATTTAAAAAAAAAATTGAAGGATATGTGTAAATTACAGTGTTACAACTGAAACAATATTTTTACTTCCATTTTTCTTTGAGCGGTATTGACAAATACATTTAAGAAAAACACCTAAATTGCCCTTTTATCCACTTACAACTACAGCAGAGTGTGTTCTGAACATATTGCTAAATGTTCACATAATGCTTACAGATGCTAATTAGGGGGGTTTAAAGCAAAGTGTTGCCTTTTATTTAATCTTCTTGTGGACTGAAGGTCGTTGTAGACCCTAAGATAAGATCAGTTTGTGTTTCACAGTCATGCTGCAAAAAAGGATGCAGGGAGATGAGGGTTTACACACCAACTGTAGGTGTTCATATTCACACCTGTGCACCCACAGCTTCATGCGATTACACCTGTCTTTCTGAATTTAAAAAAAAATGTTACGCAAACAATTCCTGTCTCACAGTTTCCACATTTTTCTTGGTAACCATCTCTGAATTTTCACTCATGTCTGCGGACCAACATCAATCACGGTCAGAGCTCACGGTGCAGGCTGACACGTCCGCAGCGTCCAATGGGGTGGTGGGTTGTTAAGATGTGGAGGAGGGAAAGAAGTGAAGAGTGCAGAAGATGTGGAGGAAAAGGCTGTTACAGAGAAGTCAAGGATGTGTTTGTATTCCTCACTCATTTGCTATCCTCCATGAAGAGTAGAAATAAACACAACGTTGTCTTGGTCCTGTAGTTGGTAGTCCAGCTCCCCCTGAGGTTCAGAAAACACACCAAATATTCAATATCAAGTCAAAGGAGAAGCATCTGTCTTTACTAATACAAATATGTGTATCACTCCTCTGTTCCCATTGGGGTCCAATCAATGACAAACTTTTCATTTCATTTACATCCTATCTTGTGTCCTATAATTGAATCAATGGATTCAAATTGGAGCGTTCACACTGTGTGTGCATGTAAATACGTGCTCAGATATGAGACCCCAAGGACAAACTCGTCTTGCAGCTGCTTTCACGTTACATGAAACATTAACTGGCTCAGAGAAAATGAGCAATCTCAGTATCAGTGAGCATACAAGCTAACCTCCACACTCACACAAACAGTCCTAAATTAAATGTCCACACGAGTGTGTAGTTACAGAGATCTATGCATGAACATATTAACACAGCTGTGTGCATGACCTCCCATCATTTAAAACTGTAATGGCACATCCTGGAAACAAACATAAGGGTTAAAAGAAAAAAAAATAATGCATGTTTTTACAAGCTGCTGGAAACACACACACACACACACACACACACACACACACACACACACACCCACACACACACACACACACACACACACACACACACACACACTCTGTACACCATCTGACAGTGGCTCCCAGTGCTCACCATTAGCTCCCAGTCTGCATCGTTGATAAGCACCAGGATCCCGGGTCTCCTGTGGGAAAACACATCGTTTTGATTCAGACGCATTTCCCAAAGGTAACAGACATAAACCCACGTCATACACACGTGTAAATGTCTCAACAGATGCACAAAACAAACAAACTCAGGGAAAAGGCAATCTGCATCCTGCATCAACAAATACAATTAAAAAACTAAAAGAAAAAGCAAAATTTACCGTTGTTTTGAAATAAAACTAAACCAATACCACAAAGATTCAAATGATGTTAAATAAAAGAGAAATCACAGTCTCTTTTGTGTTGGGCATGATTTTTAATTTTTGTGTAAAATGTAAATGTAAAATAATTTGTTTTACTGATTATTACTGTTTTTTCTTTCACCTTTAAGGGTGACGAATCAAAAATCAGGTCCTTTCCTTGCAAGTGCAGCCTGACTAACAGTTCTAATCAAAGTAATTGATAATAGAAAATGACAACTGATTAATACACCTAAAAGTAACTTGTAAAATTAGCAAAATGTGTTTTTGCTTAAATCTTTTCGGTCAAAAACTATGATTTTTTAATATTTTTAATTGTTTTTACAAAGCATGCCAATATGTACACCAGAAGGAAAAGAAAGGAAATCAACTCTTAGGTGTTTTAATTTCAAACACCTCTCAGTATAAAATTAATAGACAAAAGTATAATGTTTGAGAACACTCACTGGTATATTTAGGATAATAAATCTATCAGCATAAGTGACTGCATGTCTGCGCTATGTCCATTTTATGGCCCATATAAGATCATAAACAAGCACTTTGGGGTTATTCTCATTGCTGCTCATGCTGTGTACATTTACACTGCTCTTTCTGCTAATATGCACAAGCATCACACATTTCCACAATATTCTGACTAACAAGGACTGAAAGTCATGATGATTTTTTAAAAATAAAGCAGTTATAAGTGGCGGAGGTAAAAGCGATCGTGGGGGGAAACAAACTGTCACCGGAAATTAATGGCAGCCCAAAAATAACATTCAGATGATGCCTAAAAAAACCACCACCCTTCAGAAGAGGATAATGGGGATTTTGGGGGAGGGTGACAACAGGCACCTATGGGTGCAGTCCTGTAAACATAATGTCAGTGTGTTTTAATCCCGAAAGCCACAGATGAAACTGTTTAGGTAGCGTGGATGGTGAGATAATGCCTGAAGCAGTTTGAATAAGCTTCTCTCCACCTTGTAGATGCTCTATGACGTCAGTGGGACAGGGCGATGTGAGAGGAACCTGAATGCAAACGTGACCGCACAATCGGTACGCACACACAAAAACAGGGCTGCCTCCAGAAAGCACAAAAAAGGGTAAAGATTGTAGACTAATCACACACAGCTCCCAGTTTTTAAAAAAGATAATGAAGAAACACCTTGATGATGGTTTGCTCAAAAGCAGCATGTGCTGCCAACATAAAGTCCACACAAACACACACATCTAATCTATACGGTTTATAGGTAGGCCAGCTTTTATCTTCATTCATTGGTTAGGGGGTGCTATAAATAGGCCTGCACAAAGGCAGCTGTAAAAGTCAGCCAGTCCTATAAGGCTGCTGTAAGCCCTGGACCCACACACACATACACACACGTGTGCGCACAAGCTCGCATGCACATACACACTTGCACACAGGTAATCATCTTACTGAAACCCATAACCTCAAGGCTAGACTGTTTTTTTTCTTCCCCAGCATTTCTGAACTGCAGGAAAAAATGCTTCAGAAAGCTCCTCGACTTCAGTTTCATTTTCACATTTTCAGTATACCGAAAGCTGTTTAGTTTTGATCAAATATTAGTCATATTTGGCTGTTAAGATTTTTGTTTTCAGTGTCAGTGTGACATATAACATGTCCTTTAGGGTTATATCATTGTGCACAGATCAAGTGTGTGTCAAGTGCACGCACACACTCACACAGAGTCTCCCTGGACAAAGAGCTCAGGCCGTTCCTTCAGCAGGTTCCGTTGGATCCAGACCAGCAGCTGCTTCACGTCCCCTAGAAAACACACACACACACACACACACACACACACACACACACACACACACACACACACAGAGCCCATACAGCAGCAGACAACAGAGGTCACAGGTCAGGGGTTAAGGGTCAAGGTGCATGGTTCCAGCCCCCTGGTCGATGTGACGCGACAGAAGCACCAGGCGGGACGAGGCTGTGTATATGTGTGTGTGTGTCTGTGTGCATGTATATTTATGAGTGTATGTGTATGTTGGGGGGAAGAGGACACTGGAAATGGGGGGGAAGGGTTGACTGATGTCAATGGCCAAGAGCGACATTGTTCACCTTGGTTAGAAAGAAATAAAATTAATAAATCTAGAAATGACTGTTTGGATAAAAAGAAATAAAAATTTCTGAAAAAATCCTGTCGACATGTCATTTTTGAAGATTAAAATGAAGAAACAAAAAATATTGAGCCAGACATCCCCCAAAAGCATCTACCTCTTGAGTAAAAATTAAGATTGCAATTATATTTCTCTTTAGCATCGCCCTCGTAGTGAAATTTGTCAATGCAGGACTTCTAAAATGATCAGAAAATCCAATTTTAGAAGAATAATTTTCTATGTTAGAGTCGAACATATGATGCTTCTCGCCTGAGCTTGAATATCAGCATTGCTTGAATTTTCTATGAGTCTGACCTCTTAAACAATCAGATTGACCTTGTCTGAACAATAGGTTGAGCCTCACTCAGGCCGACTGACAGAAAGCCACAAAGGCGATGACAATGAAAGGTTTTAGGATAAATCCCCACTAAACAACCGAAGATGAATACATTATACTTAAGGCTGTTGTTAATATTAGGAGTCAAGGTGGTGCAGGCGCTTATGAGTGTGTGTGTGTGAGTCAGTGCTTGATGTGTTTCAGTATGTTTACTTTTTTTTTTTTTGGCTCTACTCTAAACTCTAATGTGATAATATATATACAACAAAATCATGGCAAAAGTAACAAAACACACAAATCTAATATTTTCTGGTGACCATTTCCTGATTGTGTGTTTGCGTGTGTGTATGATCACAGCTGTCTTAACGTACACGAGCACGTCACCTCGCGATAACACTTGAGAGCAGCACTGCAATTGCTGGTAGCTAAATCACGCTCACACGCACTCTCTCTCACACACACACACACACACACACACACACACACACACACACACACACACACACACACACACACACACACACACACACACACACACACACACACTCAAACCATTAAAATGAACAGTATCTGCTTCCTTGACCAGTTTACACAAGACTGAAAGAGCAGAAAAGATGAGAGATGAAAATGAGAGTAAATAAATTAAAGCGAGAGAGCAAATATATTACGAGAGAGAGAGAAAAAGGAGAGAAGCAGATGGAGGAGATGCAGGAGATATGAGGGGAAGAGGACGACAGTGAGTCATCCTGAGCCAGGTGTGAGGAGAGCGGTGAAGCCGTAGCAGGTAGGCGTCGAACCACACGGGGATTCAGGAGTTCAGCTGGATCAAAGGCAGAGCTAATACGACATTAAAACTGTGCAAAGGCTTCAGTTTGTTTTTTTTTTTTTTTTTACATGAAATACATTCAGAAAAATGCAGGAGAAAAAAATGCTGTACAGGTGGAGCCAAATTTGGATTTTGCACGGTAACAAATACGTGTTAACAGCGTTTTACTGCAAAGCATCAAGACTTAGAGTGTTCAGCTATATTTTGTAAAATAAGTCCATTACCCCCCCCCCAAAATATCGTAAAACATTAAAAATGTTGATACTTTATTGAGCCAAAAACAACACTTTTCACATAAACAGTAGGCTGCTGTGTGACTTTATGACATTGTGCAGTATTTTTTATTTTTACCAGAAGTACACTTTTGTTTTCAATGAATTATTCTATTATATATGGAATGCAGACATGCATTTTGTGCACATCAAAAATTTCTGAAACATTTTAGTGTCTAAAATCTAAAGAGTCACTAAAATAGATGTCTTTTGAATAGTACAAAACTGAACTGAAAGAGGGCTTAAAATGCAAAAACTAGGTCCCTAAATCGCAAAATAATTCAATTTTCTGCATCTTCAAGTTCAAGTGTTTGTTTATTCACCTAAAAAAACACAGAAATTACAGTGCTTGCTGATTAGAAAACATATAATACAAAATAAACTACAGAATCATATCACGTTATCAATTTATATCAGAAATATTAAAAGGCCGACTTGTATCATTTAGCTTGTGACAAAAAGATTTGTCGAAAATCCTGCCTGGTCACTGTGACTGCGAGGGCAACAGACTGTGCACATGATATGTGATGTATAAGGTGTGTGTGAGTGTGTACTGTGTAGATGTGTGTGAGTGTGTGTGCACATGCGTGTGCGAATGGTGCTCAGGTTAATTGCAGTGCTGTCGGCCAGCTCGGTAGTACAATGATAGTGCTGGTTTTCTACGGGTCTAGGCCTCCATATAAAAAAAAGACATATACCTCCCTTTGACAGACACACACACACACACACACACACACACACACACACACACACACACACACACACACACACACACACACACACACACACACACACACATTACAGAGTACTGGGCAGTGAATATTGACCTGCACCTCTGCGGGGCTAAAAACAGAACTAATCACTACAGCAGTCATAACTCCTTCTTTGTGGTGACTCGCTTCTTTGCTCTGCCTTTAACTATTGGTAATTTTTTCTCCACCATTACCCCTTATTCGCTCTTTCATCCTCTCGCCCATTTACTTTTTCATTTGCTCTCTCTCTCCGTCTCTCTCACACACACACACACACACTTTCATTCTCTTGTAAAACCTGCTCTCCTCCCCTCTTTCCCTCCTTCATCTGTTTCCATCTTTTGCCTTCTATTTTTATTTCGCTCCCTGGAGACACACACAAGCAAACATGTTAAAAGTTGCACACAGAAAATAAATAGGTTGTCTTAGCTCGATACACAGGTCGGCAATAATTCACTTTCATTAATGAAGCTTTTTTATAAGAGAAACAGTCATCAGGCGCTGCCCTTTTAAAGGCTTTCTTGTAAAAGGCTACAAATTTAAATCATCCACAAGCAAAAAGGCTTGTATAACTTAACTGTTTTAAAAATGGAAGACATGTAAAGAAATTAGGAGTCAGAGAGGTGAAAGGAAAGAACGACGACATGGTGAGGCGCCGAGGTGAGGGTTTTTTGATAGCGCTTTGCGGTCCAGGTAGAGGGGGGAAAAGAAAATGAGGGAACAAACGGACAAGAGAGAGGGAAAATGCGTCACAGGCTCCCGAAGCATCTTGGGATAGCTGCGTTGCGTGGGTGGGAAGGAGACATGGAGGGGAGGGGAGGGAAAAGGCGCCATTTTGACGCTGATTCAAAACCGTGCCCGTTTTTTCTTTTGTGCGTGCAGTTTTTCCGCCCTTTCTTCTCATTTTGCTTCTCTGTCTTTGTGTGATTATGACGGTCATGTGAGGGGGGATGAGCTATCCATCTTTCTGCTGATGTGAGGGGCAAAAACTGTGTGATCCTTAGACCACGGGGGTTTTGTTGTGTGTGTGTGTGTGTGTGTGTGTGTGTGTGTGTGTGTGTGTGTGAGAGAGAGAGAGTTAGATAGAGAAAGAAAGAGAGAGAGAAAGTGGGGGTGGGGTCTTTCAGTCGAGGGTCATCAATCACCGACTGGGGTCAAAGAGAAATACGAAGGATTCAGAACCAATTATATCTGCCTTCACTGCACCCCCTCTGTACTAACACACACTGGTGCAAACACACACACACTGACGTGTAAGGCAAAATTAGTTCGGGCCGACATTTTCAGGATCAGCAAACCTGCCAGACACACAACCGGCCTAGACGTGACATCACAATGAGCAAATACATCCCGAAAATGTTGTGTCAAAATGTCTGCGGTCTTGCGACATTAAAATTATTAACTTTGTGCACAACGTGACAAAAACTCAGGTTATGTTAAACACACACACACACACACACACACACACACACACACGCACACACACACACACACGCACACACGCACACACACACACACACACACACACACACACACACACACACACACACACACACAGGTCGACTGGTGCAGCAAGGTCATATCTGACTGACATTCCCTGCTCTGGTCAACTTTTGTCTTTTTGTTGTCGTGGAAACATCAGCGCTATGGATGAACACCCTTTGTTTCATCAAATACCAAAGACACATATTTTGTTTGTTCTCCACACCAACACACACACACACACACACACACACATGCAAACAAACAAATAAACAAACAAACAAACAAACTCCCAAAACTTTTTTTAATCTCTAGGCAACTTCCATTCCTCTCTCTATTTCCTCAATGACCCTAGTCCAAGGCTGGCTTTGGAAAATAAAATTGGGCTGCAGGCGGTTTTCCCTCGATGCCTCCATGCTGAGTTAGTGGCCCATATTGGAAGGAGCTTGAATCCCACAGCAAAATAAAATCTAATCTATTTGGATCCTGAGGTGGGAAAGTTTTTCACAAATTGAGATATGAGCACACACCTGCCAAGTCACCCAAAAGGATCTCAGACAGAAAAACAACTCGTCACTCCATCGCTCTTCTGCAACCCACTGGAAAAACATTAACTTTCCCATTTGCACCCTTTACCTCCATTTACATACGCATATTAATTGGCATAACCTGTGGGCAATATTTTAGAGTGAAAGACGTGGAAAGGATCAGTTCAGAGGTGAGGATAGAAGGAGAGAAGAAAAGTGACAGAAGGATAAGGGCTTACAGGAGGAAAGGGGAACATGTGTTTCCATATTACACTGTTGCAGCAGTGCAATGACTGCTACACTAAACAGACAGCCTTGAAGCATAAAAAATAATAAATAAATAAAAATAAGAGTAAATGCAAAAATAAGGTATTTCACAAGCCACAAATTGCAAGATGTGTCCCCACCTTTCCCCCACAAAACCTTGTAAATGTCCGCACTTTTCATATTTCACTGCCAGTGGCCTAAAAAGTGTCTCTCAAAAGGCTTCCTGGCAAAATTAAGGTTCAAATCTAAAAAAAAAGTTTGGTCATTATGATCTAAAAATAAGCATTCTTTGCATCATGTTTATTGTTTTGAGCTAACAGCTGTATTTATATCAAATGAGGACCATACTGATGGCTTCACATTTTTATGCAATTTATCTTTAAATGACTGACAAACATTTCCAAACCATTCTCTAAGTAACACAGAAAACCCTCACTGAGGTGTACTGAATCACAAAGTCTTGACACTATCCATCAGGTAAAAGACTATATTATTAATAAACGAATACAAGAGAACAGCGTGCAACGGGATCACTCCAGCTGGGATACAGCGATTGCAATTTAAAATGAATGCGGGCCAGGGGCATAAAGTGGCCCCTTCCATATGTCCTAACCCCCTAATTACAGCCTCCTCTCTCTGACCACACCCTCCTCAAACCCGGCCTTCATTTAAGCTCAACTACACACCTGTACAGTTTTGTGACTGCATCTTGCACGGTTGCGACACTAACAAAATCTGCCCACACAGACAGACATATGAACACTTTCCACAGTACTTTAAACAGCCTCTGTGGGAATTCCCACTATAATATGTGCCACCAAGACTGAATTTGGGGTCGACATATTATTGGCTGATGACTGAAGACAATATTTGGCATTTTGCTGATTATCTGTATTGGTTTTTTATTTTAATGATCGCCGATAATATTTATTAATTTAAAAAATGCAAAGAAAGTGACGGCATGGGACAAAAAGTAGCAGGGAACTTGCTGTATATGATGTTGAAAGTTTAATTAAACATTTGCTAAAGACATTTATACAAAGTTTTGTGTTGGAGTTTATTATATTCCAAATTCTAAATATTGTTAGAAAGATTTTCATTTTTATTGTGAATGCAGATCAGTTCCAAATATCAGTTATCGGTCTCATTAACTACTAATAATCTGTAGAGGTATTGACCCTGAAAAACCAATAAAGGTCAACCCCTAGACCAAATGATGCCATGATGACACACACACACACACACACACAGACACA
This sequence comes from Plectropomus leopardus, assembly GCF_026936395.1. Taxonomy (NCBI): domain Eukaryota; kingdom Metazoa; phylum Chordata; class Actinopteri; order Perciformes; family Serranidae; genus Plectropomus; species Plectropomus leopardus. Next base: position 17,465,437 of record NC_142195.1, on the reverse strand, counting down.
CACACACACGCGCACACACACACACACAGACACACACACAGACAGACTCAGGCCAATGGGACATTGTTGTGGCTGGTAACAAGTGATCGAGAGTGACGGATTCTTTGGTTTCTCGGTAAAACACACTACCTGCCAGGAAGTCATTGGTTTCCATTCATTTCTGCACAATATGACTCTCAACTTGGCAAGGCTGTAAGCTCGATATGTAATCTATTACACCAAACTTCATATCTAGTTTTAATTTAGTTAATTTAAAATCATCATCACATGGCAATGCAGCTAAAAACATGGACTTATTTGAAACGTCAGTAAAGATGATGCATTCAGGTCCAGGAGGGCTGAGGTTTGGTTAACCACACTACATTATCAAACAGTGTGTTTGAAAGTTGAAACCTGAAGACAAATAATATGCAGAGATGGATGTTGTGAAAATGATTTAAAGTCATGTGTAAAAGTTTATGCAGTAAAGAGAAGTGATTTAGCAACCAAGATGTGTGATATCTTGGATGTCAAAGCATCTCAACATGAATGACCACAACACTGATTAGAAACATTTGTCATCCTTGGGTTTTTACTTTAAACATATTGGGGAGGTCACTGTTTGACAGTGAGGCTCTATTTATGACATGCAGAAAAAGGTAATACTCACAAGGTTCGGACTGGCTTGGCAGAGTCACATGATGCTCCTTCACGCTGTCAAAAAGCAGCTCTGCTCCGCCACTGAACAAGAGAAGAGTCAGAATGATCAAAGTTTGCCTTTTTGTGAAATTAAGATATTTTTACAGGAAAAACTAACTAACTAACACAACATGAAGTCCTGCATCCTGAACAGGCTGCAGAATTAAATGTACAAAAACAATTAATACCTGATGTCCATTACTCTGACAAAGAGAAAGGTTGTGTACATACACGTGTTTCAAGTGCTTCTCGACAGAAACCATTCAGACAGACTGACAGCAGGTTCCAGCTGACAGCGTTCACGTGTACAAGCTGCCTCTCAACATATATTTGGGAGTTTATTGGGGGACGTTGCATGATGACCAAACTGCTCGCCTATGTCACTAAAGTCTTTTGGTGCAGGTCCAAGTCAATTCTCAAGTCTCGTCAGTCTGTCGTGTCTCTGCTGTACAGATATTTCCTTTATATCGATGCGTATTAAGTGATGGACAATAATGCAAATCACCAGGCAGAGACGCTTTATGATAAAATTGTATTCTTATGGGATTTTTTTCATCGCTATTATTAAGTACTCTTAACTGTCAGATATTTCATTGACTGGATTAGCCAGACATTCCTGTCTGCTTATCTGATTAATGAATATGTCATTTTAACTTCCAGAAAACCAGAAAATGATTAAATACATTTTTTCTGTGAATTTTCCTGAAAAGAGCCACCGTTTGAACACATTTTACCTGACGAATGAATGACAACCAAAACAATGTCGTTGTTGTTATTTTTGTTCTTTGACACTCAGTTTCTGATCAATCACACCTGTCCGTGGAGACATATTGGGGCACAGGATCTTTGAAGAGACAGTAATATTTGGGAAATCAAAGCAAAGTTCTGAGAGGCATTTAAGTTTTTTTTTTTCAGAAGTCTTTATGACAAAAATGTTAGTGATACATTCAAAACCCCAAAAGTAAAAAACAAATCTTATTATTCACACATTCATACACAAATTGTTTCGGGAGACACTTGAGGTTCACTGTCTTCTTGCTTAAGGACACTTAGGGACATGACTAATGTGAAAGTGACGCATAAAATAAAGCGTTACCAAAAATATCATCTACAGCTGCTGTCATATTTCCATAGTCCTCATTTTTGTGATGCAAGTCCAACTTGAGTCTCAGATCTTTAGCTTTGGTGGCGGCTGGTTTTCACTTTTTTCTGCAGGTTTTTATTTATTTTCCTGACCAGTGGTGGAATTCAAAGTACATTTACTCAAGTACTGTACTTCAGTTGAAATTTGAGATACTTGTACTTTACTTGAGTATTTTTTTCATGTCACTTAATACTTTTATTCCACTGCATTTCAGAGGGAGATATTGTACTTTTTACCTCACTACAATTATCTGAACGCTTCAGTTATGAAGTTACTTTAAGATTTTTCCATAAAAACATGAGAAAAGTTTATAAAGTATGTGCTGGTATAAACTAATTTACCAAACAGCTTATACAAGAACAGAAACAATTTGTTGAGATTAATCAATTAGCCAATTTACTGTAAATCAATGGACAACTATTTTAATAAAGATTAAAGTCATTATTTGTTTAGTTTTTTTAAATACTTTTCTTTTTTTTATGTTTTTTTCTGCACAGTGCAAGTTTTTTACTTTTAATACTTTGAGTACATTTTCTTGATTATACTTACTTTTAATCATGTAACATTTTCAATGCAGGACTTTTACTTGTCACAGAGTATTTTCACGGTGCGGTATTAGCACATGATCAGATCTGACCTAGTGTTTGCATTATGGAGGAGTGTGAGATAATCTCACAGTTTTAAGTATTTTAGCATCTGCGTAATAACAAATATTGTGTCACCAATAAACTTATAGAAGTTTCCTTTAAAGTAATACATTGAATACATCATGTCGACCAGATAATCCCTAAACTGAGAGATGTGGGGAAAAAATAGTGTCTTTTTTAATAAGGACATCAAAAGTATTTGACGTATTAAGTAGTATTTTATGTGTGACTTTGTGTTAAATTATTTGAGATGGCAATACAACATTTCTTTTAAAGACTGACAAGTTCAAGGGTTCAGTTAAATCGATTATAATATAATATCTAACATTTTTGTATAATAAAAATGGACTTGATCATCCAAAAAAATTTATTTTTAATGTATTCATTTTTTATTCGAAATGTAAACTGACTCAAAAAAAAATAATACAAGAATATAGAAATTGAACATTACATCCAAACATTACACGGACTGAAAGATAGCAAAGCTGAGAAAACACTAGACTTTTATAATTCATTAATCATTTTTGTGTGATTCTTTGGTTGATACCCCTTTGTATATATGTATATATGCAAAGAATTATATATAGTTTGTCCTTTTTTTAACTTTGTTTTGTCTTTTTTTTTCCTTATGTTTTGTTTGCAGTGTCCTATTTCCTGTTTGTTACATAACTGGATTTGTAAATATACTTCAGCCGTGTATGGAATAACTGGAAAAAACGAATTAATTTTTTAAAAAGGGAGAAAAAAGAGTCTGCTCGGGTCAAATATGTTAAAAGTGGAGTCAGTCAGCTGTGTCACTTCTGTGTGACGTTATAGTGTTTTTCTCTGCTCGCGCTCTGAAACGTGTTAAAGCAGCGCGCGGCGCCTCTCTGTATCTCTCTCTGTCAGATCAGACGGAAAAAAACGACCACACGATGGTGAACATTTCATAAACAAACTCACAACTTAGCAGGCAGCTACATGTTACACTGATCTGAGCTCTTTGTTTAAACCAACAACGGACGATGGTAGCAAAGCAAACTAATGCAACTCTTCTTCGACGTCTAATCTCCGCATAAATGCCGACAAAACACCAAAATATACACACAAAACTATCAAAATGAGGTTTAAATTCGCCTACCCAAACTCCAGGTGAATCGTTAAGGGCGCTGCCATATTGTCGGCACAAGCAGGAAGTAGTAGAGGGGAAGTCGGAAGTGACGTATGTGAAAAGGAGACTTGGGTTAGCAAATGATCATATATGTATGATAAATGATGCACTATTGTTAACTGATTTATGTAATTTGGAAAAATTCATATTCCTAAAAATAAATTTTCTAAATTCAGTCCATTTTTTTCATTTACTTTAAATTGAAAGTGAATTTTTCTCTCATTTTCACGATTTCTTTTTATATAGAATAGAATATAGAATAAATAAGAAATAAGAAATCCATGTCAGTCGCTAAAATTTTCTGAGATGTTTGCTCGATGAAATCTGTCACATAAGTTATTCTTTTCTTTTATTAATCATGATTATTTCTTTTATTATCATTATCATTAAAGTAGCCTAAACTTCAAACTTTTCATTTACTTCTCTTTACAGTGAACTAGTAAGCTCTCACTGAATGTGTTTGAAGAGACTTAATATAATCAGCAAACTGAAAGCAAACTCCTAATTAGTTTTTAGAATAAAACATATTTTGTAAACAAACATATTATCCTTGAATTGATTTTTTCCAGCTCTCGCTTTCTTTTTCGTCCTTTCTAGTATTCAGTTTAAAATGTCCTTCATATGTGAACATAATCAAGTACAGTACTGATTACTTTTTTATTATAATAATAATAATAATAATAATAATAATAATAATAATAATAATAATAATAATAACAATAATAGGGTACAGCCATGTCTACAGGAAATGTTGAAAAAAAAGCTGTGGTTATGTTATTATCTCTGCCAATTTAATCAGTTTGTTTATAATCAAACTGCAGGGTATTCTGTGGCTGTTTTTAGTTTTTGGTTTTTTTTTTAAAATACATTTTGCTGCTCAGTTACTTTGATTAGATTTGATGTGTTATATGTCATAATGAAATCGTTCCCCTAAATATAAAAAAATAAGGAGCTTTTGAGCAACTTCTTCTGATATTTAGTTTGGTCTTTTTATTTGCAGTGTTGCCAGATTTTATTTTAATACACTTTCAGTTATACCCTCACTTTTGTTGAACTTGAACATGAAATATTTTGGATTGAGTCCTGCTCTTCACACATGTCAAGTTGTGCTTCTGTAAAATAGCTTCTTTATCTCAAGGCAAGAATGTTTGTTTGTTTTATGTTTTTAATGCATTATGTAAAGAAGATTAAATTTTATTTGTGTATGTAATGTTCTAAACAACAAAGGAAAGTAAACAGCATAAAACATTAAAATGCTAATTGAAGACTAGACATCTTTACAGGAGAATTCAAACATTGAGAACAGCGACATAAATACAGGATAGGAGAACATGATGGTTCATGGTGAATATTTAATGTTCAGTCAAAGGTAGTGCAGAACATAAAAGTTTATAACCTGGATTTAAAGGTGGTCAAAGATGGTGCAAGTCTATTATCTCTTAGATGTTTGTTTGAACTCTTTGCGGCACAGTAACCAAATGCTGCTTCTCCGTGTTTCGTTTGCACTCTGTTACTTATTCTGTTTGATGGTGCCCCCATTTATGAACTGGTATTCACTTGACTTTAATTTAGAAAATCATTATATTGGAAATTCATATAGCTCTCTCTTTCTCTCAGACTCTGTGTGCATGTCTGCATGTATTTGCATTGTGTATGTCAATATGAAAGTGTGCAGAGGCATGACATGAGTGTGTGAATGCACATCTGCCTCTGTCTTTCCCTCTCTCCTTTCTTACATACATCCTCAATCATACTGGTGACAGTTCCAGTCCCAGTATACAGGGCCGGGAGGATGGGGTGCGGGGTGGGAGAGGGTCGGTCAGAGGTTTGAATTGCAAATCCACTGCCTTCTGTTGGCGTCCAAGCCTTCGCAGGCCCTTCCCTGTCTTCATTCATGTGTTAATGAGGAGTCAGTGCAGGGGCAGATAGACAGATCGACCAGGGGCCTGGGGGAAGTGAGGCGTGGGGTTGGTGAGGAGGCAGGCGGGAAAACGAGGGGGTCCTCTGACGGCGGTGGAAGTTTTGAAAGATGATGAAGACATGATGGGTGCTATTCGATGTGGCTGGGATGATGTGTATACAGTCATGGGGCGAGCTCAGAGGGAGGCAGAAGATGGGGGGTGGGTGGGATTGTTATGGCTGTAAGTTTCATGAGTTCCCCAGGAATGATCACACCATCACTGGGTGTCACGTCACATTTGCTAAGCTGCCTTGAGGTTCAAGTACAGCTGTTGTTTGGTACACCACACCTCTGCTGAACATTTTGAGCTTTCTTCATCTCACCATGCAGTAAACAAAAATGAGCATTTACATATTTCTTTCACAGGTTTAAACAATCAAGATGCTATTACTATATATTTTTAAATATATTTTAAATGCATAAAACTAGTTGAAAATGATATGAAATAGCTACCTAAACCCTTGTGATAATGCTCAATCTAATGTCCTTAATATAGAACATTTGAAAACATCCCCATAAAAGGATCTACGCCATTCAATGCCAGTATTCATAAAACATTTAAATTATCCACCATAGACTCATTAAAAACATGAATCACCACCTCATCCGTGGTCTAAAAACATTATTTTTATTAGATTATTTTTAATAACACTATGACTTTAGTCTGCGAAGGAGTATTGGTAACCTCTGACATGACAAATACAATAACCCCCCCCATTATTTTATCATCTGCCTCCAAATATCCCACCCAAACTTCAGTCATCTTCATCTCAGCCTCTCATACTTAAACCTGCATGCGATTTTAGAGATTTCTTGAAATTAGATGGACGTCAAAAGTCAATGCTATGCTGCCAGGCACCAGCTATAGAGCAGCCAGGGTCACACATGATCAGATGACAATGACCCGCACAATGGATTAGCTATAAAAGGACTGGGGGGAGAGATTAGGGGTGAATTGATGACGGTTGGCTGGCTGGTTGGCTGGCTGGCGAGCAGGCCTGGGAGATCTTGGGTCTGTTTCAATAAGGAACATAAAGAGCTGAAATTAACATGTACCATGATACCAAGCAGAGAGAATCCTCTTAGAGATTACATCCATAACATGTTACGCCTATGGAACTGTATGTAAAGGGGAGACAAAGAGCAGAGCGAATGATAATTTTCTATTGTAGCAGATTATGGGGCATCCTGTTCGCTTCTATTCTCTTCGATTCTATTGTGTCTTGTCCATTTCTGTTCTACATTAGATCTTTCTTAATGTCACAAATTAAGCAATTGTTCTACTTTATGTTTTTTTCACCTGGAATAAACTGACCCCTTCTCGGTGTAACAGCTGCCAGGCCACACTACTGCCTCCTTCATGAAGGGTGTAAGCAGCAAGAGCAACAGCAAGTATCCCTGCAACATCTGTGTTGTGGCACACACACACATGTTGACAAAAGCACACGTTGATATAAAAACACACGCGTGCACACATATGGACACACGCTCACACATGCATGGATACACACACACGCACAGTCCATCTGTCTTTGTCTCCCTCCCACTGCTACCACCGTGGGTCTGTCTGCAAAACAATGTGTGATGCTTCACGCAACACGCATGCTCACTCCATACGGTGCATTTTCAGTTATATAGGAGATATACTGCAGATTTTTATACATACGTAACACTAACAGAATAGCTGAAGAGCCCAGAAGGGTGCAAAATACAAGAAACTAGTTGATGCTCTGGGCTATGTAGGGAGGGACCATTAAAACTCAGGACTGCCAGTCATCTAAACTGGTCCAGGAATCAGGATGCTCTTGACTGCAGTTGGCTAGAGGAGGAATAACTGTGGACAGTATAGATGAGAGAGGTCAGCTTTGCTTTGATAGTGAAATGATGCCCCCTATTGGCTACTAATGTACATTACAAGAGAATGCCTCCTTTGGGAAAAAGCCCTAAGTAGAAAGAGTATTGTTGCTAAGTGTCTTCATTGGAACTCAGAGGTGGCATTCAACATCTTCATCTTTTCCTACAAAAAAAGCCCAATATGTGTTTATATCGGTTAAAGCAGCATTTTCCAAACCTCTCCTCCAGTAGCCTTCCTCCTGTTCTGAATGTTTTAGATCTCCCCCTGCTGCAAACACAGCTGATTCAAATAATCAACTCGTTATAAACTCCTGAAGCTGCATGATAACAAGCTGATAATTTCATTCAGCTGTGTTGCAGCAGGGAGAAAACTAAATCATGCAGGACAAGCAGTACTCAAAGAGAGATTTGGAAAATGCTGGCTTAAAGGATAAAGGCCGTGTTCTTTATTTATTTTACATTTTATTTTTTTCTAATTTTCTAGTGTCAACAAATCCCATTTAAGGATCCAAACAACTCATTCAGTCATTCCCAAGCTGTCTGTGCAACAACCCCATCCGTATTCAATCCTACTAAAGATGTCAATTGTTCAAAACACCTCATAAATGAATAGTTTCATTGTTTAAAGAAACTAAAGATTCTTAAAACAGCTTGGCATTGCAAGTTTTAGTAAAAAAAATGACTCAAGAACAAGTCAATAGTGTATTTGTTGGGGGCTAACTTCCAGCACAAATGATGCTATAGTGAGCATTTGCATCAGTAAATACAGCCATCAGCAGTGGCAGATCCTCCTGTAGACAACATAGGCAGAACACTGAGAAGAGGGGTAACAAAATTGTGGACACACACCTCTGAGGATGTCCTGTGGCACGACTCACGGGGATGTTGGTGTCAGATCCTTTGAGTCTTGTGGGTTGATTGGATTGGAATCTGGGGAATTTGGAGACCAGTTTAAAACCTTGAGCACTTTTTCATGATCCTCAGACCTTTACTGAGCAGTTTTTGTAGTGTGGCATGGAGACTTGTCCCTTCTGGTGTTTGCATGTCAAATTGCATCCACGTGAATGCCAGGAGCCAAGGTTTTACGTTGTATTTTGACATCATGATCAATATTGTTTGCTTCACCTGTCAGTGGTTCTAATGTTGAGGCTGATTGGTGTATGCAGTGTATGTAGGACTGACTCAAAATAAACTGCAGTGCCTGTGTTCATTAGGATGAAGGAACATGTCGCCCGGTGCAACAGTGTGACTGATTGATTTGTTTTTAATAGTTTTGGGCAACACTTGAAGTCTGTGTCACAGAAGTCACAGGATAAACTTTGTCAGTCTTTGGCTGCACAGCCAGCTTCATTGTTGGTTTAGGTATTAGATTAGGTAAGAAAAAAACAATAACAGCAAAAGGCATGTATGCATTTTTTTCTGGACAAAATCAAACTCTTTGACACAAGCAATCATTTTATTTGAAAAAAAGTGAATTTCTATGTACAGTATACGTTAAAAAAAACATGAGATCAGTCCTGAAACATTTCTCTTTTTGCTTTTTGTGTTCATCTCATACAGTCCTGTTATACACAACAGGAGAATCCATACACTGTCAGAGCATTCCTGTACAGCATTCGACAGAGAACAAATAAAAACAAATTATATCATCATCACTTTTTCATCATCAGTGTTATCAGATACCAAACCTAAACCAGTAGGGTTAATATTTAATAACAATGATATCAAACATTGGTCTCAAAACACATACAATATGTTTTTATGTGTGTGTGTGTGTCTTCCTGTTATGTTGTATTACAATTAATGATTCAGAGTTTTTTTGCTGACTAAAGATTGCCCCCTGTTGGACCACATTGGGAACTGGCACATGGTTCATCTGTACAGGTTCAGACTAAAGAGCAGGACAATCAAACATCCATTTAAGAATCTCTGATATGCAAATCTCGGGTAGGAGGATATTTTTAGAGTTATTTCCATTTGATTGATATCTGATAGGACTTCAGTTCACATATAGATAATCAGTTTGGATAGGCTTAGGAAGAACAAAGGATATACATTTTTAAAAGAAGGCGATGTCAGGGGCAAAGAGTGAATATGGCGATCGGGTGTCTGTTCAGGGGTCTCAGCCCTTGGTTGAAATGATTGCATAGCTCTGAGAGTCGGCTCCAGCGCTCTCAGGCCCATATGCTGTACATACAGCAATGATTTAACACTGAGCAGTCAAACAAAATGAAATCCCATAGCATTTAAAGAATTAGCTTGATTGCTGAAACACAAACTCAAAACATAGAACCAAAAAACATTCTCTGTAGCAGGGCTATGGTCAACATTTGCCTCAGTTTGGGAACTTCTTTTTATCATTTAACGGGTTTCAAACTGGACAAAAAAGACGAAAAATAACAGATTTCTCTGTCTGTTTGGTATCATTCAAGATTATCCAGACATGAAAGATCTTCATGGTATCATCTGCATATATCTAAAGTTTGAAATGTTGTTATACTTAAATTAGTAGTTTAAAGCAACATTTTACTTGGTAAAACATCTATAGCTGCATGCATCAACGATTTCAATAATTCCTGCAACTTTATAAAATGTTTGTATACTAAGTGAAACATTGCTTAAACTAAATTTAAAGAGTGCACATCCCATTTTCTCCTCTGTCTCTTAGTGCCTTTTTTTCGCAATATTTTGTGCACAAGACACACAATATCAAATGTATTAGTCAAACAGCTACAACAGAGGGGACGTTGCTTTGTCCTCTTAACATTTTTAACAAGTCACAAAGCCCTCGTATTGAAGTTGCTGCATTACTTCTGCAAATGTTTCATTTCTGATACATTTATTAATGCATGCCTGATACATTTTTAATGGGATTCAATGGGACTGCTTGATACATTTTTAATGAGGTTTTATGATCGTGGTTCCCACAGAATGAGCACTGACAGATTCTCATGAGTTTGGTGAAGCTGCGTCCATGATGTTTAGATATTCTTTGATCATAACAAATAAATAAGACAAGAAAAATAATACATGAAACATTTATGACGTACAAAAATGAAGGAATGTAAACACACGCATACAGACACACACTCACTCACGCACTAAACATCTATATATGAGCTATGTAAGTTATTGTTAGCATTTCTGCTACAGTGTGTGACAGCGGTTGTTTGAAACAAGAGAGTCTGTTTTTTTATTTTGGAGCAAAGCCAAACTCGGCAGCTCGGTTTGGCCCTCGGGACGCACCATACACGTTACTGTTTGTACCAAGTGGAGGAGCTGGTCACCCATCTCCCCTGTCTTCTTTTCCACTTAGCTTGTCTCCTTCCAGACACTGTTTACATATTTTAGCGCTAAGTGAGGAAGTCCACAGGGGGGGACAGAAGTCCACAGTGAGTGCATCACATTTTACAAGTGAGACCCTCTTCTTTGTATTTCTCACTGCACATGCCCCTTTAGCTGCCTCTTCATTCACTCTCCCCCCTCCCAGTGTTCACGATGGACTCTTCTACATCATCCTTTGCGTTGCAAAATAAGACCAGACCACAATGAGTGGTGAGTGCAGATGGGGGTGTTTTGGCGACGGCTGTTGTTGGGGCAGGTGCTATAGCTCGCTGTGACGAACAGGAGGCTCTAGCTTGTGTGACAGAGCGGTGAGGACTTTGTCAAACTTCTCGTAACGCTCTGATTGGCTGCCCTCCGAGCCACGGCTGCCCCAAAGGAGACGCATCTGGAACTCTGTGTGGAAGATTTCATGTATTTCTGGCCTCTCCTGGAATCCTGGAGATGAGAGGAGAGGAGGTTACCACTGAAGTCATGATAGTCATGTTGACAAATTATCTCATAACAGCGTGGTGCAGAGATGGTGTTTTTTGTAGTCACTTCATGGCTTTTGTAGAAACTTGAAGGCTTTTAAATTCACAAGTGTGGTATTTACTGATGAATTTTATGTTGCAGAACAAGTCTCTCAAGTCTCCAAGGTCCGCGAACTAGACTTTCAATCATGTCTCATGACTTTCATCTATGCACTTCTCCCTTGTATATCACTTCTTATTATTACATGACAGACTTTCCACACTCCTGTTCACAGGACAACAGCTAAGTCCATATGCTGATGAAGAACATGAGAGGAGGTTGAAAGCTCTGAAAAGTGGATCTTTGAGATGGCACTTTGTAACAATTGCATTTTGAGAGCAACAAAGCATTTTTTGTCCATATCCATGCTGTGATGATCAACTAAATAATAAAGCTACCCTAAAGATGAACTACAGATAGCTTTTGAACATAAACATCTTGGACTGAATCAATGTTGACAACTGTATGAAGTATAAGCATCTCAAATTTGGCTCATAGAAATGTTGATGATGGGAGCAGACTGAGGTCAGGCTGGTCGATAGCGGGATATATCAGGAAACAGAGATGTGAGCTGATAGCTATTGACACACTGTTCAATAAAACAGTAATGGCTGGGACTGGGAACCATTGGGGAGGTATTAGGGATCAATACAGTTAACATAGTGGTGACCACACACACACACACACACACACACACACACACACACACACACACACACACACACGATCATTACATCTAATCAGTGATACTGAATACACACATCATTATTAACAACAATACATTAACAGTGAGATGTAACACAATGCCAGCTATACCACAGCAACATGAGAGGCTGTGGAGAGAAAATAACTTATTTTCATAATTTCTGAAGGTCAGTCAAACATTGGGGTGCCAACTTGGTCACAATGACGATGCTAACTTGCTATCTAATATGTTGTCTAAGTACGTGTCATCTTGGACAATGTGTCCCATCCAAAAAATACGGTGCTGATCAAACATAGGACGAAATTCAGTGAAAGACTTTTTTTCTCTGGGATGCATCACAGAGCGCCAAAGGAAGTAATTCCTGCCTGTGGCCATCAAACTTTTCAATCTCTCCCTCCCTCAGAGTATCAGACACTCTGGATCAATAGACTGGCCCTTGGACTAACTGGTAGGCAGCTATAACCCCATAATTTATTTATGATGTGCCATGGTAACTTCACTGTACAATATGCAATACTGGACATAATTTGTGCAAAAATTCATTTGCACAATACTTTGTCTTAAAAATTTTATTTTTCTATTCTTGCATTCATATTTAACATATCTCTTTTATCTTATCTTATCTTATCTTATCTTTTCTTTTCTTTTCTTTTCTTTTCTTTTCTTTTCTTTTCTTTTCTTTTCTTTCCTGTTCTTATCTGATGTTTTGCAGGTATACAGTAATGTTTGCCATGTTAATTGTTTTAGTTAAGTGTGTTGTAATGCTAACATTTGTTAATTAGTGTTAAACACAAAGTACATCTGAGGCAGATGGGACATCATTAGTTTTGCATGTATTTGGTCATAAACTTAAGTATTGGACAAATCAAATTTTCATAACTAGTGGAAGACTGCGGATTGACATCATTGCAGTTCATCCTTAGAAGAACATGAATGTGTTTACCAAAAATCATAGCAATCTATTTAATATATGTTGAATTTTTTTTAAGTACCAAAGTGGTGAACGGCCGAAATGCGTGACTGACCAACAGACCTTCAAACTGACGCTGCTATATGCAGAGTGTCAGCTTTAGCATGTCTAAAAACGTAACAGAAGCTGTCTCAGTTAATGCTTCCAAAGACTGCCTGGTCTTACCCTGCAGTTTGGTCTCAGCGTTGGTTCTATAGATCCCCCCGTGATGCGCGATGGTACGAGCTGCTTCTAGGTGGTACATGACCACGTCTACTCCCACCTCTGAACTCTCCCAGGGCTCCAGCGCCTCTCCGACAACCATGCCCCGCTCAAGTAAGGACAGGACAGGAATGATGTGGGGTACGGAGGTGTTGGACAAGGCATTCAACTCTGTAAGCAAAGGAGAGCTCAGATTTGTAAATAAATAAACACTTTTGCTTGTTTTTGTATGAAACAGACACATAGCAACTATGTACACTCACCTTTGCCATCATTCATATTTTTCATGAAAGGTTTGAGTTTCTTCTCGTACAGAATAGCGCCCTCTGTGTGCCTCTGGCGTAATGTCACCCACGTCTGCTCCAGACGGGAAATCTGTAATAATGAGTGACACAACAAAAAAATTTAAGAATGCATTCGAGAGAAAAAAATCCTGAAAACCTTTGGAGTTTTTGCACTATTGATGGTGACTTTTAACTGTATCTTTCTTACCTGTGGCAGCTCCAGGGCTCTCATCACAGCAGCAAAGCCAAACATATTGCCCAGGTTGCTTTTTAACTCTGCTGCCAATTGGATGGTCTTGTGGAGCAGCGCCGCCCTCTCCTCTGTGCTTCCCGTGCAGCCTAGCAGGTCCACCGCCATCATGATAGACATGGTGTAGAACCTGAGAAAATGAGAACGTGCTATTCAATAAAACGCATCAATAAAAGTTAATCACTGCTGCTGATAGGGAAGCAGAGGATGTTGAGTCAAAGCCTATATTTGAAAAGAACTCTGGATATTCACATTGTGGCAGACTGTGGTGTGTTACAAGATAAGAACAGAGGAGGGTGGAGAAGAGAAGAGATGGAGGAAAAGAACAGAAGAGAACAGATAATCGATAGCTGCATTAATGAAGGGGGTTAGTGAGTGATGTTTCAAGGAAGACAGTGGGGTGGGTGGGTGGGGGGGTGTTTGTACCTCTCCAATAGGTCAAGTCTTAGCTGGTGTCCATGTGGTAGTGTCAGTAATTCCAACCCTGAGGACACTCCCATCATCCTTTGCATGTCTGGGGTCACTCCTAATATTCGAGCCACCTATAGAAGAGTTTAAAATATTTAAGGACATTTCTAGGATTTTAGGAAATTCCTAGGATTACAGAACATTTCTAAGATTATAGGATGTTTCTCAGATTTTAGGACATGTCTATGAACATCAGACAATTCTATGATTTTAGGATGTTTCTCAGATTTGAGGACTTCTCCAGGATATTAAGACATTAGGGGCTTAGCTAAGACCTCAATCAGGGGTGCAAGGGATCCTCCACTGGCACTTTTTTGATATTCAAGCTCTATTTTGTTGACTTTTTATGCACATAATTTGGCCTGTTAGCCGTAAGTTGAGTATCAGCATGCGAGAAGATCTGCTTTTAAATGCGCGTGTGCTTCCATGTCAGCTGCATTACATTTGTGTGTGTGTGTTTGCGTACCGTGCAGTCTGTCATGGTGATGTGTTTAGCTGCTGTCCTCGCATCCACCTCAGCCAGCAGCTCTTTGACTCTCTTCAGCACCGACATCTCCAGAGGCTTATTCTCAGCGGGCATAAGGCAAGACTCATACCTGCACAGGAGCGATTACACTGTATTAAAATACTGAAACAGGACAGAGACATGAGTACTAGCAAGGACAGCTAGAAAAGTGTGTAGTGAAGATAAATAGGTTACAACAAAATGTTTTGTAGACCTGGTAGGTCCATCCAGTGGTCCAGTTGTTTGGCTCAAAGAAGATACACAGCTTATGACTTTAATAAAGCTGATTATGTAGTTAAAGAGACCAAATTATATTAAATATGTGTGTAGAGGTATCCTTATTTTGCACACAAAATAAGAACATATTCATGACTTGGACTGGTCAATTTTGTTCCTACCACCATGCTCATGTTGGTGAATCAGAATCATTATGAATTGACAGGCAGGGGCCCGCTATTTTCTATTAGCATACTGCCACACCCCCATTTTATTAAGGAAATACGTTTGACTAAAGGTGTATTGTAGAGAAAGCAGAGGTGTTGTAAAGCCAGCCCAAATCTTACCTGTTGTTTTACACTGTGAATGCTATAGGCTTTATTATGGCCGTCATTGCAGATCCCATCATCACTATCGCAAATGTTTTATTTCAGTCTTGTTGTGGGTAAATCTGTGCGTTTTTAGTGTAACAAAAATTTTAGAACTATTTTCATTTTCTTCTTGCTAATTATTTTTATGTCTTTATCATGTTGTAGATTATATTGTAGACAAATATTAAATTATGACAATAACTGATGAGGATGATGTCAGTTTCATTGTTGTTTAAAACATTTGGCCAACTGTTTTATATATTGTTGTTAATTAAAGCCATTTTTAGTGAATGCAGTTTTAATATGTTATGCATTAAGCTAAAAGGTGTGTATTAATATTTTCTAAGACAGCAAGGCCTTCGTCATTTGTATGCATGCATGGTCTGTTCTAATTTTTTTGCAGTGTACAAAAAATAAAAAAATAAAATAAAAAAAAACTCAGGTGGGAAAATACTGATAAAATGAGTACAATGTTCATACACATGGTCTAAGTACAGATTTGTGTGTGCACACTGTTGGTGGATGAGGCCTATTGTGTCCTAATCATGCTGCTTTCTCTTGAAAAAGCCAGTCAGTCTCTGGCTTACGCTGGTGCCCAAATCACAACCGGTCTTTACTGCTTAAATGCCAATTTCCCCAGTAGTGTTAAGACCGACAATAATCCCCCTGCACCAAAATTTCGCAGCAGACCCTTCCATGTCCAAAGCTGCTGCCGACTCAGTGTACCTGACCATTTTCCTTTTACAAGCCTCATCTGTCCTCCCTTGGCACCGTAAGCCAAATAAAATACAGTATCTGCTGTGTCTCTGACCACAGCACAAAGTCTGCCCTCAGGCAATTTCCCACAGGATTATCAGCTGTTTACTCAACTCTATTTTCAGTCTCTGCTCACCTCACTCATAGCCCTGCCTGCTCAAAACTGCCCATAACTCCACTATTTTTGCCCTATATGACAAAAAGTCAGCAGGTGTTCTGACATTTGAACACATCAACTTAAATTAATTCTGCTGTAGTGATGAGCTCTAACTGTGTCTGTTCCCTTTAGCAGTCGTCTTCATCAACTATTCAGTGAATTTCCTTTCCATTTTCACTGATCCAATCGATCCGACTCAGCAGAAAAGCCAGCCAGAAAGTAAGGAAGGCCAAATGTTTGGACACATTTTTAGTGCCTTCTCTTTGTGTGGCGATGACAACAATTTCTTAAGGGTGGCCGAGACTTTTTCAGATCTTAACAGATGTTAAAGATGCGAGAGACCCCAAACGTAACAACATGTAACGATAAATGTAACACTTTTGTTGTAAAGAACAATGATTTGGCCAAGACAGCACACCACATACCAACAGATTTCACTCACAAACAACCAGAGTCCCAACTCTTAAAAAAACCAAGAATCTCGCAAATCTCTTGTGATCAAACGTGACTTTAGAAACATGTTGCAAGATGGGCAGGAAGAACCAGCTGATCGTTTTTGCACTAGTTTCTGAGGAAAATTCACAAACAAAAAAGACAGAAATATAGATAAAGTCATGAAGACGGTGTGAACATGGGCTGTACATCAATTGAATCCCATGTGATTTTGCTTTAAAACCCTCTGAAACCTGTGCGACCACCAACGATTTCTCGGGGTTCCACCTCACAACCGGATATCGGATTGTCAGGGGATATTAAAAAAACATGCTCCACACCACAGGACAATCTGGCAAAATGATCTTTAAACCATTGTTGATGCAGATCAAAGTTGGACCCCATTGTGCATTTGGAAGTGGTTACACTGTCTGCATTTCTGACAGTCTGAATGTCCTACGTATTCCTCATTGAGTAAAATACACTCCTAAATTGGCTCTTGAATTTCTTTCTGTATTTGAAAGACATTTTCCTATGTAAGGCATTAATGAAATGAAATATTTCAAATCATGTTAATGGAGAGGTTAAGTATCCTTTGGTAACACCAGGAAAAGCAAAAGCAAACTCTATACCTACCTTTTTAGTCTGGCTTTTAATTGAATTTTACCTATTTATTTATTGACCATTTATTCATACATTTTAGTCTGTTTTACCGTTTTACTAGATGGGATATCATTTTATTATTTTTAACATATTTATTCATCATTCTACTTTGTACTTTTTATCATTTTATTTACCTCTTATCTACTGTTTTAATTGTATAAAGCACTTTGTGTTCCAGTTTTGTTTGTATGAAAAGTGCTACACCATAAAGTCTGATTGATTGATTTATTCATTGACTAATTCATTGATTCATTGACTGATTGATCAAGAGCAAATTTGGAAGCCTGTGTCTCTGTCTGTGTCTCGTACCTGGATGGTCTGAAGGAGGACGCTGTCTCCACCTGTGGGGTGCTGAACACCCCCTCTCCTTCCTCCCTCGCTCCGTCTCCCCTCCCTTCTTCCACTCGCAACCGCTCCACGTAGCCCTTAGTCGGTGGTTTAGGGGGCCCGGCGGGGCAAGGTCTGAGGTCACAGTAGCTCCCTGCTGTTTCCGAGGAATGTGATTGGTAGTTGGGATGATGGGCGGGCGTGGAGTGTGCAGAGTGGGAGGTGTGCGCAGGATGCTCAGGAGGGTTGTTACCGGCTGATGGGCTGAGCTGAGGGTCGCTGGAACGACGCATCACGGGGGAGGGTGGGACGACAGCCAGGACCCGCCCACCTGAGTGGGCTCTCTGCCTGGTGACTGAAGGAAGAGAGACGAGTCTTACAATCACTCACAGGGACAGTGCTTGTTAATATGAGGGAAACAACTTTTATTTTTTATTATGTGTCAGTGTGTCTCTGGCACTTACTAGCACTATAAGCAGGAGACAGTGGAGCTTCCCCAACAGGTGACAAGGGGCAGCGATACTCCTGAATCTGGTCCATGCTCATCGCACAGTTCCGCATTGCGTCTTTATGGTGGTGGATTGTCGACGGGCTGCAAACACAGCATTTTTGGGATGTTAAAAATCTTTGGGTATGGATTTAAAAGCTGTCAGAGCACTGAGTGGAACCTCACAAAGCGGTGCAGTTTAGGGTGTCACATTCAGCAGTTTCAGATGACAGGAATGGTGTCATTACAGATGCAAATGCTAATCGTTTTAGGGTGAGAGACGAGGGAAAAAGTTTAGTTGGTGCAACCTTGAAGACATTTCTTCTACGTCATGATACACTCATATTGCTGTGTTATTTATGAATTGAAGAAACATGTTTAGGACTTTAAAGCAGGAGCAGAGAATGGAGTACAAAGTGGTTTCTGAGAAAAAGTTGATGCAAAAAATAAATATTTAACTAATGTTAAAGGTGCATAATCACAATTGTAGTGCATTAAAGGTCCAGTGTGTAGGATCTAAGGACATATCAAGAAGAAATGGAATATATGGAATTTGCAACGAGCCTGCATCAGAAACATTAAAAAAAAGGTTTTTAAATGTGATTTTTTTAGTGTTTTTACATGTTGAAATCACTGCTACAAATTTATTTGTAGAGGAAGAGGACTCAACAAATTATTCAGGTCTTGGTAAAAACCTCATACATGTCTGGATCTTAAGTTCTCAGAGAAAAAGGTGACCAAATATGAGCAGGTGCTGGGAAAGTGGCTCATCTCCAAAGTGCCGAGCAGCATTGGAGAAACACTGATTTGTAACATGAAACTGCTTTATTCAGTGTTTTTTGTTTTTAATGACCGGGTCAATTTATTTTGAAGAGCAGGAGACCTCTGTGGGTAATTCAGCTTCCCGGAAAAACCTCCAGTTTCAAGTGGTTGTAATCAGAAATCCTGCTGGATGCCACTAAATCTTGCACACTGTTCCTTTAACACTTGGAAATGTTTTCAACATCCATGCCTAAATATATTTTTTCCACAAATCTTTGCTTTTTAAAGCCCAGTGTGTCTTTTGTATTGCTTTCGCACCATGCTTTAAACGCTCTCTCAACTCTCTACCGTACTCCCTGTGAGGCTGAGAAGTATTTCCACTGTACACATCATATTTGTCTGCTCCTTCTTTGGAGATTCAAGTTTCAAACAGCCTTGTTCTGTTTGAAACTTGACGGATCCGGTGCAGAAGTAACTTCACTTAATGCTCATTACTGGGGGGGTGGTGTTGGTGTGTGTGAAGTGAGGGGACTGCAGGAATGTGGGAGCAAAGGTCACTAGTTTAGTGCTCAAACACAACACTGGTATCACACACACACAAACACACACACAACCTGCAGTTGGGCACAGGTTCCGGCTCTGGTTCTGGTGGTGCCACTGGTGTCTTAACTGGACTGGGACTGTCTGAGTCACTGATCATGTATATAACATAAAGCAAGAATTAAATATGATGAAGACTGCAAAAAAGAACTGTAAGAGTATTACTATCGGCACAAACACTCTTTCTCCCGGCTCACCTGTGAGGTATCATCTTCTCAGTCGTCAGCCCGTCGGTCATGGTGACGCTCCGCCTCTTGATGTACGCTCCCCTCTGGCTGGACGGTGAGTAGGCGGAGCCTTGCTTGCTGGTGGCCAGAGCGAAGGTGGCCTCCAGGTAGCGCAGAGGGAGAGTCCTGCTGACTGGACAGTAGATATGGACACCGCTGGACTGGGAGACCGGTTTGCGCTGGCCCACATAAAACCGCACAAGCTCCTGGACCGAGTCAAAGCTGTCGGACTCCAACATATACTTAACCTGAAGATGAAGAGACATTAGAAGTTAATATTACATCTTTGCTTTGTTTTTTTAATTGCATACTTTGCATTAATTGCTGAAATTATTTTGCACCATAAAAATGTTGAAGGGAGGAAAACTGAAGCTTCTGTGTTCGTTTCTTGTACAAAAATCACTCAGAAACACTCAGAAAGTGGAGCCCGCCCTCTCTGTTTCTTATTTTCATTTTTTAATTCATTAATTAATTAATTTTTCTTTAACAAAAACAGGGACGGCAGACAGGGTCATTATGGGAAAGTTCTCAGGATAAATTAAATGTATAAAATAAAACAATCACATTAAATTCAACTTTTTCACATATTTTTCACATTTTCAGTTGGACGTGTAAGGGAAAAAGTTTCTGAAATCTCTGAAACAATGTCTACCCCGTAAGCGAAAATTAGAAAAATGGCCAGCAGACATATTACCACACATTCTCCAGCACCGACCGTGCTCAGGTTACTTGGAGATTTTTTTGATTTTGGAAGTTATAAAGAACCTTAAAGTATTTTTCTAGGTGAATTCCCTCCACAGATCTGAGCTGGAAGTGGTAGACTGTGTCCTACATATGTATAACCAGTCATCTTTATGTTAGCGTTTTTCTCCCAAAGGAATTTCAACTACACTGTGAAAAGACCCCTTTCCAGTTATAAAGAAGAATAAATCCTGGAAATCAGTTTTCTACTCTTATTTCCCCCAACTCTCAATGTTTTGTAACCACAGACTTCTTTAGGTGGGGAGCATAAAATTCTGCTGCTTCTCTTCAATACTATTATTTCTTTAGTACTTAAAACCAGCGCAAAATCATCTGATAACTGCTTTGTGTGTGATAAAATGAAACAAAAATTGATGCTTGGAGGCAGACAGAGACTCACAGCTGGTCAACCAGGCACACCTGCGTCAAATTAGCCTGCTCGTGTAACCATTTCCATCATAAGGGGCAACAAGAGAGAATCTTCAAATGGAGGATGGATCTTGACTTGCCAGGTGTAAATAATTACGCTAAAATTGTACAACGCTCAGGTATGATGCTGCTCTGAAGTGAGCTGAGAAGAGGAGGCTATGAGCAACACTGGCTACAGTTACATACAAACAATTATTCTCCTATTATTCTGAATATGACAATATTCTGAATTCAATCTGGGTCATGCAAAGGGCATAATACATTTAAATATTAAGAATTAGGCTGTTTTCTGGATTTAGCATTTTCCGATTAAGACATTTGGGATATGCTGGTATCATTCAGGTTTTAGGAGCATTATTTGGACATGTATACAGTTGGGAATATGAGTCTCGACTGGGGTTTTTACTGCAGTTTGCAACACACTGCCTGCTGTCTGTTTACAGTCGGCTTGGTGCGTTGTCATGGATACATTGGACACAAACCAACTTGACAACAGTTTGCAAAGCTGTGACGTACAGATGCATGCAAAAGTTTCTGGTCAAAAGGGCAGACACGCCTACTTTTAAACTTTATGAAAGACATGTATCAGCAGGTTTTTGGATAATATCACAACGCTGACCATATCAACAAGGTGAAGAAAGGAATGAGAGAGTCCAACAGGTTTGCCACTGGTAGGAAAACTGTGAAAAAAAATCCTATTTTGATGCAAAAATGCAAAATGACGAGTGGCTCAAACTGTTCAACTTTGCCATATTTCGACTTGATAAAACGGCTTGTTAGAGCATGTTAGTTTGAGTATACACAGCTGCATGTAAACTGGTGTTAGTGGAATATTCATTTTATTAGACACGTGAGCAGTTTAGTAGGAATATTGGGGTTTTTTTTTTTCAGAATAAGGGCAAAAACTGCAATATTTTGTGCATGAAAATGTACTCGTTGTGTCTATAGAGACCAGTAAAGACGCTCTGTAAACCCAGTGAACATTCTGACAGGTCAAACACAGGTGTGACCAATAACACCAATAATGGCTGTCCTAAAGCCAGAGCTGTGGTGTTTTGTATGCGGAGCACCGGCTGAGACACCGCAACGGAGCAGAGCCATCGTTAACGTTATTAGTCACACCTGTGCTCTCCCTGCTTCCACTGTGAAATAGACTGAGTGACTTTCTGACTGATGAAGGTTTGATTGTTTGATCTCTCTGCATTAAATGAAGTTGAGAAAATAGACAACAACAACAGTAAATTCATCCCAGCTGTCTTTTATGCCGACAGAATATAAAGAAAATGCAACAAGGTAAAAGGCATCGCATACCAGCGTATAAAAACAAGTTGTTAAGAAGTAATGAGTGCTGAAACAGACAGACAGTAAAAGCTTCAAAGCTAGGTTTAGATCAAGTCCACACTGACACGAGTATTAGTATGAGATTGAGACCCTGTGTCTCAATTAGATTACCTGTATAAATAAAGATTAAATAAAAGATAAAAATTGTTGTAAATTGGGTTGTTCCATTATTCTTTCTTAAAACTATTCCCACAACCACAAGCAGTTAATAAAAAAATAACTTTGACCAAATGACAACACTAAAACACAGTTGAAGTGCTGTCAAGAGCATACCAAACCTGCAGGCAGGGATGTAGGCTAGCTGTAACCCGAAAGCAATGCAAAGAAGAAGAGGTATTATAGGAAGGCTACCTGGAACAGTAGCCTCAGTAGCACGTTCTGACGCCTCTGCTCCTCAATATGGTGGAAGAGTAGCTGTACATTTATGTGTAAACTTCTAAAAAGTCATCTTAGCAAAGGTTAGAACAAATTCCAACCACATCCGCCATTGTACAAAATGTTGACACCTCACCAAGGAGATAAGGGCACACACTCTGATGTTATGACCTAAAATAATATGACCTAAAATGTATTTTGTTTGTGAACGAAAGGCCAAAATGCATTTTAGAAGGACTAGGAATGCAAATCATAAGCACCTTCCTTAATCAATAATTGGCAAAGTTAACGAATAATCGTTTGTTATTTTTCTAAAAAAACATAAAAACTTATTTCAGAAAATACAAAATGCCTTTTTTTTCTTTAATCAAAGCTCAATGCAACATATTGCATATACTTTGACAGCACTGCATAGCCTATCGATTGATCAATTAAATTTCACGTTTGATTAAATTCTTAACAAATGATTAATCAATGTCGATTAATAGTTATCATCCATAAGAAGGATGATAGAAATTCATTTTTAAATGCATCAAAAACAGGAGACCTTATAAATCTACATTTGAGTAAACCTTTTACCAGCTGAATCAAACCGTTTATTGAATATTCAACCTATCAGCCTTCATTTTCATTATAATACACTATTTGCTCAAAATATGTGTTTCCTTTCCTTACAGCAATTGTATTAAGGTATGTTCTTGAATATCTGATAGAAAATATGAGTTTACAGTTAACTAAGGGGTTGCAGATTTGCTTTATTGCCAGTAACACTAGTTGACTTCTTGCTTCTTCACAGAATCACTTATTTGTGCACCCCCTGGCATTTCGGAGAACGCTGCAACTAACAACTTGATTAACACAATCACTTTTCTGTGTGCTCATAGCTTGAGCACCGTCTGTGGAGGCCTGCTTCATGGTGTGTCATGTGAATATAAACAAGGCTTTCTACATACCTTGGTCTCATTAGATTTGACGAGGACTTTGCTGATCTTGAAGTGCAGCACCTCATTATCCCATCGACAGGTCAGCACGTAGTCACCCACACTGGTCAGAGAGTCACGCACCAGGAAATCTCCATTACGTACAACCAGTGTCTCTGACACCTAGAAAGACAAAAAAATGCATATGTGTTCAAGTTGTTAAAATGAGACAAAAGGCTCCAATCTTAAAGAGCTGGAAGCAAACTTGGCTCACCGAGCTCCAGCATGCATGTGAATATTTTTTTTTCTGGCATTTTGTTGAATAATTGAATTTAGAGAACAGTTATTATTTATAACAATGCCTAAGGACAGTTTGCGTTTCTGAACAAACACAACCATCTCTCTCACCACAATACTACCTCTGCTGTTTGAATTGGCAATGATGGATAAAACGCCAGCGACAATGATTTTCTGAGGATGCGTTTTATCGAGTTCAGCACTACTATAAAGATGAGAGTTATTTTGAATTTATTGACAAAGCAAGCAATCTAGAGAAAGCAATCTCCCATTCATGGTCAATGTAGCAGCTTCAGGCTGTACATTTTGCTGATCCCAAATGGTGCAGATGTCTCTCTGGTGTCTTTGAGGAGAGATAGCAAATATTGATCCAGTAGGAAACGAGAAACATGTTTCACGCTGAGCAACATTCAGATTAAAACTACCTGCAAAGAGACTTAGGATGAAGGCTGGAGTTGTTTAAATTCTCTCAACACTGGAAACAAGGCATGAAATATGCAACGCAGCACAAGGTAAACAATGCCCCTCAGACCAGCAGGAGGCAGTATATACACAGATCAAAGGCTGAAAGTGCAGCATCCTCTTATTTCTCCCACTACTAAACATCATTCTGCCGTGGACAGTTTTTATGGCTTCCTCTGTCTGATCCCCCGCTGTATTTGAGAATCATGTTTTACACTCACAGTTTGCAAAAAATTAAAATAATATGATCAACAGTTTAAGTTACTTCAATACAATTGGATTTTAAAATCTTATATAACATCATCAAAACTACTCAACTTTAATCCCAATACACTGGGCACGTGCTTCAAATGTAATAATGCTAAAAGCAAACACTTTCGCTGCTTGTGGGAATGTGTCAAAAGTTTTTGGACGTAGGATCTTGACACGGTTAGCCAGATAACTAAACTGAAAATCCCTTGTTGGCTAAAGCTGTGCATTTTGGGTATTTATCCAGGTGATTTTTGTTACCAAGAACAGTTCCCGTGCACAAATAGACTTACGTCTCTAACAAGGTAAGAGGGCAATAGCTATAGGATGCAAAGATGTAAACAAACCAAGTAAAAAGCAATATATTAAGGGTTTATCAACATATGTTGCTTTGGAAAAACTAACATATATTACAAAAGGAAAGCTGGCAGTTTTTGAAAATGTATGGAGGCGCTTCATAGACTTTTGGGGGAAAAAAAAAAAAAATAAATAAATAAATAAAACAAAGATGGTCTTGGGGTTGGGGCAATCAGAAATAAGATTATAAAGTGTTGTAGCCTGTGTAATCTTCAGTTTTTCTGTACATTGTAACTACTGTAACATCTGTTTTTCACCTCTGTTCTAAATATGTTTTTGTATGTTTTTTTGGTTTGCCTTTTCATTTCATGTGATACCATATTTGCTGCCAAGGCCATTTTATTTATATATAATATCTGTTTTAATTTAAATACCCCAAATAAGATATTGCTAAAAAAAATAACCAAAATGGAAAGGCGTGTTTGTTCATTTACTCATGACTTGTGCACATGCTGGAAGTTTTCACTTTAGAAGGGGAAGACCAGAGGGAAGAAAAGCAGGAAGGGAGGATGCGATGTACAGTCTTTGTCACACACAGGGCGCATGTGAGGCGTAGTCACTAAGTATTGTTTTGGTAACCGGGGGGGCTCAGGGTTTCCCCGAGTTTCCACTGAGGCACAACCATGAATAAATGAATATTTTATGTAAATTAAAAGAGGAAAGACTCACAGATGGCTGATTTGAATCTGTGTTTATGTGTGTGTGTGTGTGTGTGTGTGTGTGTGTGTATGAGACAGAGAACAGAGGTTGATCAAGAGACAGCATCTATGAATGAGTCCCCTCCACATGTGCATGCAGCGCGTGTGTGTGTAAGTGTGTGGGTGGTTGCAGGTCTGTTGTTGTGTGTCTCAGTCACCAGCTGTGAAACTCAATTGCGTACATCAGTAACACACACAGCTGTCTGTTTGGCAGAGTTTCCCCTCCTTCTGAACGCTAAAGCAATTTCGACTGAGCTGTGACAGATGATGGGATTCAGTAATCAGTGTCATTCTGTGTGTAAAGCGCTTAAACTGTGCTTTCAAAGCCAGAGACTTTGGCCAAGTAATCGCTCAACTAACACTGCTGGTTGACAACCACATCAGCCCACACAGAAACACTATTGTGTTTGTACTTTATCACATTTAATTCTTGCTTTTTCAAATGTATTGTGAGATGTGGGGAAATACAAACCACAGCAGCAATACATCATTTTCAAAATTTATTAATTTATTCATGGTTTATTTCACTGCTGAAATTTAATTTGAAGCTGTTTCTTCATATCTTCTAGTTAACTTAAAGTTCTAAAAGGTACTAAATAAATTATGTTTTGGTTATTTTTATGTATGAAAGTTAAATGTATCAGCTGAAGCACATTAGACCAGATGTGGGTCCAAGTCACAGTCGAGTCTCAAGTTTCAAGTCAAGACAGGGAAGTCTCAATTCAAGTTCAACTCAATTTGAGTTTTGAGTCCTAAACAAGCAATTTTAATGTTTTTTTTTTTTTTTTTTTTTTAAAAAACGTATTTGTTAAAAGAAGTTTGTTGGTAAATGTTTTGTGTCTTTCATTTTTGACCCACGTTTTGCATACTGCAATTTGTTTTTTGTTGATCACTGCAAAGATTTTGTATGCAAACAAAATCATCTTTAGTGTCTTTTTTTCCCAAATGGCACTAAAATATCTGCATATGTAGGCAGGATCTGTAGGTGATGGGACATGATTGTGTTCTGGTTTCCATTTGTAGTCCGAGTAGTATTGACAAATCATGTTTAAACGGCAGGTGAACAGTGCATGTGGGGAAAGAACTGAAGTTCATGGTGAACTATTTATTTGTTTTGTTTTGACCAAAATTCAAAGATATTTATAATGATATGATACAAAGAATAGTAGCAAATCTTCACATATGAGAATCAAAGAATTAATGAATTAATGAATGCATATTTCCTCAAAAGAAAAGTTGCTAATTAATTTTGTGTCATTCAACTCATATATACATACATAGTATACATACTTGACTCCTAATCACTGCCTGTATGTATGCTGTTCAAGCTTGTGTGTACCAGTGTGTGTGCTGGGACATATTGTGCACAGGCGGTGCGTTACCTCAAAGGTTTACTGCCTTGAATGTGGGATCTGCGTACCCATCTGTTCCCAAACATCCATTCAGGACTTCCAGAGTCATAAATACCTCAATGTACTCTTCAGTGCATGTATACAGAGTCCATAGTGTACCTCACAGTGTGCGTTTGTTTACCTCTCTGGGTATGTGTCCATGGTACCAGCCATGGCTCCTGATGTCAGCGGCACTCAGTTTCAGCTCCTCCTCCAGCTCCTTACGAAGTTTCTCAGGAGGAGACTCCAGCAGGTACTTCTCCTTGGAGAACTGCGTGGAACAAACAGGAGAGGACAACAAGACATGAGTGAGAGTGGGTTTACACGAGGGACATCTCGCATGTAGCTTGTGCAGTGTATTCACATGGAAATGGACCATTAATTACTTTTCTTTATTCAGGTACATCCCATAGAGATTTTGATCTAATTTTCAAGAGGGACTTGAGTACATAAATATATTTATATCCGCATAATTAACAATTTACAACACAAACAGAAGATGAAAAAATATTACAGTTCAGGGTATGAAAAAAAATGCACATAGTAGTATAACACTGTAACGTGGGTGTGTGCTTACTAGCAACCGCAGAGCGTTGTTTACACGAATACACACAGACATGCACAAAGCACACACCTGTGTTACAGAAGGCGACACTGCAGGGAAGCAACAGTGTGCACTGCCTTCCACAAGCATGCACACACTCACTCAAGCACACACACACACACACACACACACACACACACACACACACACACACACACACACACAGAAAGAAACAATCCAATCGACCCTGACCTGATTACTAAGAGGGAGAAATCATCATGAGTACGCTCTTATTGTTCTCATGTACAGCAGAGACCTAGCTTTAGTTTTCGAGTGTGGTCACCCAGGAAGGCTTACAATCAAGCCAAATATATATACACACACACACACACACAACTGGATGATGAGATCCGGATTTTAAAGCTTCATATTTCTGTTTGCACAAAAACAGCCCTTGGGTGAAATCTGGGCTGTAAAGCAGCAAAATAAAGAAAAAATAAACATTTTCATGGTTATTTAAATACAAATACTCCACTGCTGCAGTATGAGATAATGAGCATATGTGCTTCTCTTACCAAATTTCCACCAAAAAACACTTTCATTCAGGTTTTTAAAACTTGGGAAAATTGCTAAAAAGAGTTGTTAACCCCCTTTTCCCTAGCATAGAAAAGTTATTTTTCTACAAACAGGGTTATTAAATAGTATAAAACAGCATGGAGGCCAGTGAAAACATTATCGTAATTACTCCTTTTTGATACCTGTTATTCAGTCTCTTTTTCAAACATCGTGCTGACTAATTTTGAGTGTGTTGAGCACCGCTTGGACAGAGATGGACAGAATTTGTGGCTGAGATGACAAAGAGTCACAGAAGTTACTGAAAGCACAACCACATAGGCACCATTAGACCATTATAGTCAATATGACATGCATAACTTCTTAAAATAATAAAATTAACTATGTGTCAGGTTCATTAACAAAAAGCAGATAACATCTGTCTTCCTGTTCGTGCCATGCAGCTCCCTCTACCTCCCTGCATCACTGACCAAAATCTGACTTCCCTGTGTTATTATGGCGATTGCTCCATGATAAAACAGCATTTGGGCCGAAATCTAATAACAGTCATGGAAAGCAAGCACTGCTGGACCACAGAGTGTTATGTCTATCTCTCTTCCACTCCATTCAGTTCTTGGGGACAATGGTTCGGGCAGGTGGGTCAAAAAGTTAAAAGGCAGCATTCCAAGTAAGTTATCAATCACTTTCTAAAACACTGCATGCAATAGTCCACGTTCCTCATCCTCTTCCCCTCTGTCACTCTTTTTCCACACACCACAAAGTAATTACACTTAGGGCACCCAAATGGACCAACGCCAGTTGTTACTGGGGGTTAGTGGGGGTTTTTGTCCAGCGGGAAAGAGGCTTTCGATGATAATTGACACCTGAATTGGCTGAATGCACAATCAAACTATGAGAGAAAACTATGCACAATAAAAGAAAATGTCAGAAGATAGTGTTCAAGTATCTGATCTAACTCAGGAAAAATAGAAAAATCCCACACTGGGACTTTGATGTAACGTGACAACACCATAGCAACCGACGATTGTGGAAAGATTGAGTTCAGATAGATGATCTTAGAGGCAAACAGGGGACATACACGAACACAAACTGTTTCCCAAATAACCTCAAAACACAAGAAAGCCACACAGGAATAAACAGCGAACTCATCTCAACTCTGCCAATATGAGGAGAAATGAGACTGGAGACCAAAATAAACAGTAAACAGCCTTGTCGCTAAGGCTGGCCTGTCGTTCCTCCTAATATTTTTCTTCAATCTCTCTCTCTGGCTCAGTGTTTTTCTCCTATTTTCTCTCAGGCACACTCTCCTCCCCCTGCCCATCATCCCTCCTCTTCCCTCTCTTCATCATCACAATAATAAAGTTTCAGCAAGTTGTTCAACTTTTTCTGAATGTGTGTGACACTAGCAGAGAGTGTGGGCGAGGATGGGAAACTGTGTGTGTGTGTGTGAGGTGTGTTTCTACATTCCCACACAAGTGTGTGTGATACGAGGAGACTACAAGAGCCAAACAATCGATCTTATCGTCTCCAGGTCACTGTGAGATGAAATTATTAACTTCCTCCTCTCCTTGCTCCTCTCCCCTTCTCTTCTCCAATCCTTGGGGGAGGCTAGAGGAATATCGCCATGGAGGCTCACTCTCCCAGATTAGATTTAGGTGTGTGAGTGTACATGTGAAGGGGAGAAGAGGCCAATAAGAGAGCAGAGGGGTCAAGTGTGCAGTTATTGCTTTTCCTTGTCTCCCTGGAAACCCAGGAGAGGCCTGCCACTGAAGTGATGCTCAACAATGAACCTTGTGTGTATAAATGTGTGTGTGTGTATATATATGAAGGGTTATGGGGCAAATTGAAATGTCAGTGGGGCTCTATTTATGATACGGTTCATGGAATGGGCTGACATCAGGGGAGACACATTGAAAGAGGGGCGGAAAATGGACTGACAATAAAGGAGCGGTGGAGAAAAAGTAATTTGACAAAGACAGAAAGCATAATTGTTTTTTTTAAGATTCTAACATATGAGGTAAACAGAAACACACACGCAAGCTAGTAGCCATTAATCTAAATCTATCTCATGTAAATATGGCAGAAAAATTCCTGTATTCCTTGTTTCACTGGGAAATGTATTCCCCTTGTGACCTGTAAAAGCACACATGCTCTCCTCTTAAGGACAGAGAGAGAGTGGGGACAACAAGGATGAAATTGACATGAAGGAGCACAGAGAAGGTGAGAACAAAAAATGGAAATTTCTATTTAGGAGAAATGTGTTGACTGGTGAAAAAAGGGCAGGACAAAAGGGAAACTATAAGGGTGCAGACCTCCACCAAGTCCAAATGCCCTGTCTAACAATAGTAACTAGAGTTAAAAAAAAAATCCTGTATCTGTAACGGGCTCTTCTTGGCAAATACATACAATGGGAGACATCAACAAAAACAGTATGATATTACCATTGTAACTGCAATGACTATTTCAATACAACTCTTACCCCACTACGCTGAGTCCTTGGTCGTCATAGCAACATTTCATTGTGTTCATTCGACTGTTGGTGTGCAAAGAGGAGTAAAGTCTTCCATCTTTCATCAACTAACTCTGTGCTACAGTACTACTACTGCTACTAATATTAATGGTTATTCCAACACTATATATAAACCAATTCCTTCCAATGCTACAATCATTTATAACATCCAAATAATAGACAAAAGTTAGAAATGCACCCAAAATGACCTGAGCATTTAAAAAAAAATCTCATAGTTAAATTTTAACAGGGTTAACCTCCAAAGACAGTGGAAATCAATTTGTGTTGTTTGTATATTTAAAAAATAAAAATAAGCTAAATTTTTAAAAAGCCCCCCAAATTACTGCAACTGCTACCACCAGTGTTAGTACTTTAGGAAGCCTTAGAGTGGATCTATGAACACATACAGAGTAACAAAGAACGTCAGATCAAAACACAGAGACCATCAGATTTATGAACCAAGAGGCAGACAGACAGGAGAGGAACAGAAGCAGACAGGTCAGACAAAACAACCAGCACACATAAAGACAACACATCAGACATTCAGGAAGGCACAGAGGCAGACAGACAGACAACAGAAACTCATTAATGTAGACAGAGAGGCAGAGACACAGGAAGACAGGTAGCCCATTAGCAGATGAGAGAGTTTAGGCAATTTAGCAGCTGATGCAGGACTTTGTTTCCCCAGGGGGGCGAGGAGAGGAAAAGTGATTGGTGTTCGTGCGTGTGTGTGTGTGTGTGTGTGCATTTGCACACATGTAGGATGTGTGTGGGGGTTTGTTCATCCATATAGGCGTGTGTGCATATGTGTGTGTTCTACATGGGTGGCACTATTAATGGATAACACTCTATTTTTCGGTGCGGAGCTCCACAGAAAGTAACACAGGCTTACCAAGATATAAGAGCATGGTTAATATATTTTTATAACGATGGGTGTGCTATACTTTGAATGGATGGGGATGAGTCAGGGAATAGGATACGGGGATTTGAGCTTGTGCGCATGTGTGAATATGAGTTATAGATAACAGCACAGTGTGATACATCACCTCATTTACACCAACATGCACTTGAGCCTCTTTTCCTCACAGTGGGCCAATTAGACAAGTTTCAACTAATGACATCACCACACACTAACCAACGGAAATTTGACACTGCTATCACTCAACATCAGTAAGAGGGAAAAAAGGGTCCACCTAAAAGGAAAACAAATGAAAGGAATGATAATGGGGAGAAATTCCAAATTTATGCACATATTTATACATATATTATGCATGCACACGCCTTTTTTTTTAACTTGTGTGTGTGTTACTGTGGCTCTGGATTTTGATGTCTGTTCCACGCTGAATTTTATGTTTATTACTTTGTCCAGTGTGCATGCTTGCTGTATTCTTGCCTGTGCATGCATGCAGTTCGGAAATAAAGTTAATTAACATTATTTGATTCAACAAACAAAGTAAAATCCACTAAAGCCACCTCCTGCAGTTTGACTCACTGTTGAGTCAAAAATATACAGCCACAGGTATTTACAATGCACAGCACAGTGGGGTAGAGTGCTAACTCTGGCACAAATCAGCATGTTGTTGTTTGTGGTTGAACTAGTTTGTTTGCTAATTCTTGTGAAAGGAGCACAAAGCCAAGTACCTTGAGCAATTTAAAGAGCTGCGACTAAAAACAAACAACTCCAAGAGCGAAGGCATGAATGAGAAATGAAATGGAAGATAATTGCTGACAAGAATAAAACCCTGCAGGGAGGGGGAAAAAAAGACATTTACCAGCATGGATGCAAAGTGAGAAAAACAGAAGAACAGATTCTAATGAAACCAACAAAAGAGAGGAATGCAGTCTAAACAGACTGCAGCACTTAGATCTGAACTCACGTCAGAAAGCATCTCCTTTCTTTTTCAGCCTGTGGGCTAGCCTCTAACCCTGTTGTTATGGTAACGCCCTGAGTGGTGGTGACAGTGGGGGGAGGAAGGAAGGCTGGGTTTGGCTGGGGGGAATGAACCCATCTCCTGGTCACGCACGCACGCACTCACGCACTCACGCACGCACGCACGCACACACACACATGAAGGTCAGGGGTCAGATTCTTGAAGAACATTTGTATCCCTTGATCTGCTTTCTCTTTCTCCTCTTGCACCCTTCAACTCCATGTATCCCCTCTTTTGGGGAGATAGAGACCAGGATTATTGCATAAAGACCCTTGAATCCCCCTATCTCCTATTACACACCCCCACACACACACCCACGCTATAAGAGTTTATGCGCAAATACGTGGCCAGTATCACCCCTCTCCAGACTGTTATAATCCCTCTGTGCCCTCCAGCCTGATTTCCACTGTTACATTCACACTGGTTCACACAGGTGTAACAGTCTCTAACACACATGTAAAATGATATGAGCATTAGAGGGAGTGCTGGTAACAATATATTTACCCTTTATTTATTTATTTTTAGCAAGGTGAGAGTGCCGTTGATTCACAGCTAATGAAACTGCTTTTGCAATGATGCAATAAAGAAGCTCCACTGTGGGTTCAGCCTGAAGTCAACCTGAGCCCGAGCCATGGCTGTTTTACAAGCTTGAACCCTTTCAAAATATCTGCCAATGTCCCTGACTTAATACCCTGGGATGTGGTTAGAGTAGCAATCACTCTTGTGGTAAATGGGCTGCACTAAGAGAGCACTTTTCTACCTTAGCAAAGTGTTCGTCCATGAATCTGTGCACACTTCACTGAGACTATAAAATAACTGACAAAAGTATATATAGATGGTCCTTGAACAGAGGTTGATTCTTATTGTTGACATGAAGATGAGGGGAGTTGGTGATGAATCTTACAAGGGGGAGACTGGTCGGATCATTAAGACCTGCAAGTGTCACGTGACCAACTGAGACCGCAGACGACATAACTTGAAACAAGTTTTTGATTGCATAACTAGCTTGACTACTTGTACTGTAGGAATTTAATTAGTGCAGATGCACATGACACAACTGTACATTCAAAAATTGTCTGACTACATACATAGTGAATTAGTATAACTGCCTCTGCAAACCAATGAAGTTGCAGTTAAAGTTTACATCTTTCCAGATTAATATGTGGCCAGACAGTCGACAAAGCTTTAAAAATGGATGTTGCTGCAAAGACGCTACAAATTCTACAATGTAGATGTTTCACAAACATCTTAAACCCGGCAGCGCCGACGATCTAAACAATCAACACAGTTTCAAGTTGGACATCCAAGGTTTATGTCACCAATTCTGAGCAAATGTCTCTCCTTCTGTTCCTGAGTTATGACATTAAATAAGGGCCAAAAAAGTGTTTTTGCAGAACTTTATGAGGTCACAATAAAGTTAACCTTTGACATTTTTCAATATCAAAATGTCATTACTTCATTATTTATTCAAATTAGACATTTGTGTGAAATGTTATCATAGCTAACCCATCACTTACTGAGTTGTGGTGAAAAACATGGTTTGTGAGATCACAGTGACCTTTGACCACCAAATTCAAATAATTCATTGTTGAGTCCAAGTGGGCATTTTGGGCAAATTTGAGTAAAGTTCTCAAGATGTTCTTGAGTTTTTGTGTTCTCAAGAATGAGACAGATGGACAACGTGAAAACATAACGAGTCCAGCTTCAGCAGTTCTCAGGCATAATAATGCTACAATGCATTATTATGCCTGATAATAATAATGCTTCTTATCAACCTGATGCATTTCTTTACTCTTTAATCTTTTTTTCAATTGAAATTGTGATTTCATAAGTTACTTATATTTGATCCGATATTGAAAGCCCCAATTAATGATCCCTTCCATACATTATAATTTACAATTTCTACCATATTTCCTTTTCAATAATCAAGTGCAATGTGTCTACTGCAACATCTTTCAACTAGCAACTCATGAAACAACATCGAACACACAGCCAGCGTGGTGTATTGGATAACCGTGTAATACCAGCTCGCATGCAAACAGATTAGCTTAATAGCGGTAGTATTAGCTTATCCGCCGAGACTCTACCTCTTATCAGTCTAATAAATGCAGCAGTGTAATCAGCTGACACACATGGTATTTATTAGATGTTGCTTCCTGAAACCTGTATTTGCTCAAGATGATTGTTTAAAGTAAAGCTTCAAACACTTTCTGAAATAACCCTACTCTATGAGGTGAAGGATGCTCTTAGTAATTAGGCTTCTCTCATTGATTAGGGCTGTCTGCCTGTGGGGCAGATGCAGACTTCTTAACACACATGATCTCATATGAAAGACACTAAAGAAAACAATTAATGAAAAGAAAGCTTACTGATTTATACGCAAGAAAATGGGGACAAATTAGACCCAGAGCCTGTCTGGTCGAAGCTTTGACTGTAAGTAAGAGCAGTGCAGTCACAGATCCTGAGATAAAAAGCTATTTATATTTTCGCAGTATTGATTCCACTCTATATGTATATCTGTATACATAAGCACTTGTCACAAATGGGATATACCATTAAAAAAAGGAAAACACTGTGATAAAAATAACAGTGCTGATGTCTCATAAGATCAGACAGTATCAGAGAGCCAGCTTCAGACAGAGAGCGAGCGACGACGGGTGGAGAGACAGGAAGAGAATATGAGACTGATAACAGTGACCTTCTACTGTCGTTAGGAATGAGCATCTGCCACATGTACACACACAAACACACACAGGACGTTCACCCCTTGAGGCAGCTGGATGCCGATATATGAAGTATATATACACACGCACATATAGAGGAGTGGTATGAGCTGACAGTCAGTGTGGTGTCAGAGAAGAGACCCCCTGGATTGAGTGACAGCTGGTGGACAGGATATGACATACAGCTACACTCCCACTGAGACTGCAGGAAGCACAGTGCCACTCTGCACTGCACGGCTTCTCAAAACTACTCTCCCGTCCTCCTGTACATTTTGGCTTTCTCCATCAGTACTGTCTTTCCCTCTTTTCCAGGTCTTCCTGGGTTATCTTCTCCCTTCTGTTAAATCTTCTCTCTCTATTAGCTCAATGTAAAGGGCATTTAAAAACATGAAGTGACAGTGGGAAAGGCAAAATAATAAAAAAGAAAATATGAGAATGCTATTCCTCAGTTTTGTTTGTGAACTGAAACCACTTTTATGTGCAAGTTACTCTTTAAAACCTATTTATATAAAAAGTGATTCTTTTAATTTAACAATAATAACTTATGTTATTCATTTCCATGTGTATTTCCTTTGGCCTATTTTCTATAATGTCTAAACTTTAAATCTTTATTTCTAATTTTTAAATTTTTTTCTGTCATTTTTATCATTGTCCATGTTTTTTTTATAAAGTAATTGGTACCTTTGTTTTAAAAACCTTTATATAAATAAAGTTGGTAGTTAATAATAATAATAATAATAACAATAATAATTATCATTGTTCTATCTGTTAATAATATTATTAATAATAATTCTTCTTCTTAGTGTTGTTGTTATATTTACTTTGGGGTCTGAGCTATTTTTTCAGGACTGAATAGCACCTGTTCTTTTCAGGTACAACCTCCACCAATCAAAGGACAGGACAGCTGCCTCTATGTAACCTGAGAGACACAACCCCTGGGAAAAGAAAGTCCTCAATTCACTCCTCTGCTCATAAAGCTTAATTGCTCTGACAACTGAAAGTGACCTTGATGAGCATGTCGAAATTTTTATCAACTCCTCTCATCTGAATTATGGTGACCGGGTAGTGAGTAGACTCTAAGAAGTGAAAGGGACACGTCCCTCTCATTCCCAGTGGAAATAATGCCCTTGTGTGGAGGTATAAACAAAAGCGGATGCACCCAAAATGTCTGTTAGGATCATCCTTTGCACCGCAGCACCGTGTGAGCCCCAGCTTCTGGTACATCTCAGCACATTAGGTCAGTTTGGGTAACAGCCCTGAAAGCTCCCTTCCCTGGTTTCAGTGATACAGTTGTACACTGTGGACTTCGATGTGTGCCGGTTGTTTTTAAAGCTAAGGTATCATTAATACTGTCAGGAGGTCAAATCGTGTCAAAACTGATATGATATGAAAATAAAACATAGATTGCAAAAAATATCTTTATAAAAGTCTTACTTTGATTGGTTCAAAGCTGATGAAAAATACACAGCTGTGTCCACATTACAGTTTCAGTATTACTGCACCAATTACAGTCACCTATTGTCACATGGGACACAGAGCTAAAGAGGGCAACTACCACTTGAAGTCTGAATCATTTATCATATGCCAGGACAAGAACAGTGAGAAATACGCAAGGCATGATGCAGGAATTCCATAAATGCACACAAAAAATCCTCCAACAAAGATGCCATGAAAGAAATACAGAGAGCCTATGGGGATTGACGTTTGAGCAGTCAGAGAATCCACTGTGTCCTGTTGTGTTGTTGGAGAAATACCTGTTGTTACTGCAGCCCAATCCACTGGATTTTTATCTCCATCCAAAGCAGACATACTACTCCAACAATCTATGCCAACTAAGTTAATGCTACATTTACTAGCTTGCATCTTTTTTTTATTTGTAGCCTATTAAGTTCACTTTTCTGTAGCTATGTCAATTGCAGGTGATATCATTGTTGTTACAGTGTTGCTTGGTTACTCAGCAAGTTACACGGTAAAAAGTAATATAGTACATGGGGAAAGAGAGCATATTACTTTCCAGTGGTAGATACAAATGTGGTGATGATATAGCTGCAACATGATTATAACTTTTTTTTCCTTTGTCCTTATGTTAGGTATACTAGAGCACACAGGTGTGAAATTCAAGCTCCTCGGAACATTGGCTGTGAAGCCAATTTGACCAAGTGGCCAAAATGTGAAATGACAACATCTCAGTCTGACACCTGTAATTCAGCGGATACAGTTTTTTGAGCATCACAATCCACATGAAATGTCTCACTATCAGGATCTGATCCACTGAATTCAATAGCATTTCAAAATTCTAGAGGAGACGCATGATTGCATTTAGCAGATGGCTAAACCGCAAGTTTGCTGCTTGGCTGGAGAGCAGAAAATCCAGGTATTTTTACACAAATCAAACATTTTTGACTTTATATGGCACTGAGCAACTTTCATTCAATAAAAGGAACCCCCCTGTCTAACACTGTATCCAGTTCCCTTTATATATCCATGGTGAACTTCTTCGGCTTAATGTTGTCACGGTATTGCAAAGAAGCCAACATTTCCCACTGCGTGTGTTTGTTGAGGGGAAACCATTCTGCTAAATGTTGCTAGAGAACTACATTGCTTGGTATAAGAATAATTAGTTATTATTTTAAAAAATATGCATTTTTTATTTATTTCATGAAACATCCCCAGGTATATGTACAATTATATAAAAGCACTTGAGGCTGTGGTTCACAGTGATTTTAGAACAGCTGAAGGACGTCGTTTGGCATAATATGGTGCTTATTGCTTAATTTAATGCACTGAAGATATCTGGATTTACTCTTCTTCTGTGCTCTTCTTACTTCTACGTTAATGTGGGCAGGTCACTGTTGCAAAGAGATTATGTCACCTGCATCTGAGAACCAATACCAATTTAGCAACAATTAATGAAGATTCAGTTACAGTTGGGGAGTTGTTGAGTGCAAAATTCTTAATAAATTTTAACCTAACATGTTTTTAAGTTGATGCTGCTTACTTAAAGGTTCTGTATGTGGCATTAAGAGCATTAAGGAAGAAAAAAAACTATTTGCAATATTGAAGCAATGGTTTCCTGAGCAGAGAATGAACTGTGTATATGTCTTGTAATCTGAGCTTCTATGTTAACTGTTGTGGTGTTTATGTGCAACTTAATTTGTAAGAAAAAAAAAACAGAATTAAATACATTTTAAAGAATGTATGTATGAATTAAGGCTGATGAAAAGTGGATTAAATTGTGAGTTTAGTTTGCTTAATTTAATGCACTGATGCAGGTATCTGCTTTCCTCTCTTTGGACCCTCTGTATGACTCTACCATTCATATTTTAATGTCTCTTCCTCTGTTATTCACTTCTTTTGCAGTTTTATGTTGTTTTTTTTGTTTCTGTCTCAAAGAACTACAAGAGCATTTCCTCTGTCTTTTTCTCTCTCGCTTTCTCTCATCAACCTGGTAAGCAACATCTATCAACGCTTTGATGAGAGAACCATTACTGAGAGTGAAACACAAGTGTGTGTGTGTGTGTGTGCACATCAGTATACATGTCTGTGTGCCAACAAGCAGCTGCCCAAAGGCTCTGAATGTCCTCTGTGGATGTGTCTGTCCCACATGTGTTTGTGGTTTGTGTATTATTATCATTATTATTATTATGATATGTGTATCCACAATACTGTCACTCCTGTGAATTGAATTGTATCTCTTTTGGCTCATTGATCAAAAAACTGTTGTTTACGGAGGGTTTGCACATGACAGCGCTGTCAGCGACAATGAGAGAGAAAATGCAAAAAAGCAACCCAGTTATCACAGAAATGCAAAAGAGAGAGAGAAAAAAACTTTTTCATCCTCACAAATGTGAACAGACGGAGAAACACTAACACATACAGATATAAATACACATGACATGCTGATGCACGCACACACACACACACAAACACACAGAGGCAGAGAAGATTTTAATGATGTTTGACTGTTAAGTACGACTCCTAACTGAACGTCTCTCCCTTGACTCCCGACCCATGTTTTCTCTGCTAAACAGGCCTATAGGCTACACACCGTCTCTCTCTCTCTCTGTAACCCCCCCCCCCACACACACAGAGGAGTTAGGGGAGTTAACATCCATTTCCCTACAGCATCCACACAGATGCCCACAAACGCACACACACCGTAAAACACAAGTGTACACACAGGTAAAAATAGAGATGATAACGCGTGCTGATGTCACCCAGAGTACCATGCAGATACTGATTAGAGATTACACAGATTCAATTAGATGTTTCTCTGGATGAAATGAGATAGCTCGCTTGAACCTAATTCAATTCAAATTAGTTTAATACTTCTGCTAATGACACAGCAATGTGGCCACACACATTGCGTTGGTGTAATTGGATATGCGTACAAATTTAACACATGCACAGGCTCACCCAATGACTGGAGGGCAGGGTGTAGATGACTAAGCGTTCCGGTCTTAACTGAGCTGGTTATCTTTAAGGCCTTAAACACATTTTCCCAATCAGCTTCTGACTGTGAGTGATGAGATGAGTGCAAGATGAGCACTCTTTACTTTGACACGGTTTGGGTTATTTCACATGAAAGATATCTGGATTTACTCTTCTTCTGTGCTCTTCTTACTTCTACGTTAATGTGGGCAGGTCACTGTTGCAAAGAGATTATGTCACCTGCATCTGAGAACCAATACCAATTTAGCAACAATTAATGAAGATTCAGTTACAGTTGGGGAGTTGTTGAGTGTAAAATTCTTAATAAATTTTAACCTAACATGTTTTTAAGTTGATGTTGCT
The DNA here is from genome assembly GCF_026936395.1 of Plectropomus leopardus. Lineage (NCBI taxonomy): Eukaryota > Metazoa > Chordata > Actinopteri > Perciformes > Serranidae > Plectropomus > Plectropomus leopardus. The sequence goes on along the minus strand of NC_142195.1, from coordinate 17,425,433 downwards.
TACTTAAAGGTTCTGTATGTGGCATTAAGAGCATTAAGGAAGAAAAAAAACTATTTGCAATATTGAAGCAATGGTTTCCTGAGCAGAGAATGAACTGTGTATATGTCTTGTAATCTGAGCTTCTATGTTAACTGTTGTGGTGTTTATGTGCAACTTAATTTGTAAGAAAAAAACCCAGAATTAAATACATTTTAAAGAATGTATGTATGAATTAAGGCTGATGAAAAGTGGATTAAATTGTGAGTTTAGTTTAAAAAGTGATTTTTTAAATTTTCCTGCTTCTTATTTAATTTTAGATACAGCACTGTGTTGTATTGCCAGTCATATGTTGTATTGCCAAAACATTATGTTTTTGTGTGTGTGTGTGTGTGTGTGTGTGTGTGTTTGTGTCCCCTTATGTCATTCTGTGTCCCCTCGCTACATTTGGAAGTTTTTGCCGGTCCATGAACGTAGTGCAAACGGCCGATCAGATCAGAGCTGATCAGATGAGATTGATGGATGAGAGGAGCAGATGGTGCAGAGGCGAGTGAAAGCAAAATTTTAGATACAGCACAATGAACAGTTAAGTTTCACTTTCACTGCCTCTGGCCTTCTTCTGATCCATCTAGCCTGAAATACGCTCTGCAATAAACAACTAAACGGTTTATACATGCCAGTAGTGCTCCTTATAAACAGTCCAGCTCCAAAAATAAAAAATCAATATGTGGCGTCAGATGTTGTTATCATGGTGGGCCGCCGCAAATAAATAAAATAAGTTTGTGGGGAAACTCTGCACATAATAGTTTATCGCAAAATTCACTAATAAATATTCTGACACAGTGTTGTGCCGACAGCTTTTAGAAACACTTGAAAACCATCTAAACAAAACAACTGCTGAATAAAGATGTGCAAGCAGCAGAGAGAGACAGTGAAAATATGGTAATACGGTGCTTGAATGCAGATGTCTGCTATCTGTCTGTCTGTAATATGGACAGACTGTTGCAGTAATGAGGGGACGGATAGATGTCCATTAAACAGAATCATTATCTAGAATAAACACCAGATGCCACACAAATAACACACAAGCAGACATGCTCAGCACCCCGCTCCCTTAATGTCGACTCAGCAATGCCACACCTATGGATGCTGTTGCCATGGTAACCGCATACTCTGCATGCCCCAGCTGGTGTTTCCCCAAGGAGAAATATATATGTGTGTGTGAGTGTGTGTGTATGTGTGTGTGAGTGACACAGAGAGGTTAATGTGCCCCATGTGTGCTTTGCTCTGTCATGTGCAGTGGTGTGTAGTGAAGAGGAAAACATGGCTGGTTGGTAGCAGTTATCATAGTATATATCCCATTGTGTGTATGATAGTATGATTGTGTGTGTGTGTGTGTGTGTGTGTGTATGATTGTATGATTGTGTGTGTGTGTGTGTGTGTGAGTGATCTTGCCCTATCATTTTATTCTATATTTCAGTCGAGCAGTTCAGCCTTTACTGAACTCCACAAGACTTGACAAATCAGGACTCGGCTTTCATTTACAGACACTGAGGATAGACCAAACAGACAATGAAGATTAAACGCCACGAAACTCTTTAGATCAACTTAACTGCCAAGAATTCACTGCCAAAATCTGATCTCAATCCAAATTAATTAGAATCAGATAGTACAATACTGAAAACAAAGTCATGGAGCCACACCAGAGTAAACAAATCCCTCAGCAGCCCACTCGATCACACAGCTTTTTGCTATTTTCCTACAATGACTCATGGTCTAAACTTACACACATTACAGTGTGTGGTGACCTGGGTTTCTGCCAACATGGCTGAAAGGATTTGTGAAAAGTACAACATTTAGTGGTTTTGTTCCCTGTAGCATCACTCACCACAGGAATTTACACAAAGAATAATAAAGGATTGAGCAACAGTCTGACTTCAATGAAAGTGTAATCTATGATGTAATAGATAATGGGTAATTTGCCATCACTGTGGCACTGTGTTTTGCTGTGTACTTGTAGTTTGCTTTCTGTGATGATGAATAAAGGAACTTAAAATAAAAATGTCATGAGCTAATCAACATCACATGTAAGCAGGAGTGGATGATATGGCCAAAATCTTTTATCACGGTATATGTAATTTAAATTTACAGTCACCGTATATATTAGGATACAGTAATTGTTCCGTACCTTCAATTTTGAGATTGTGTAAAATTACCATACTGTACTTCATCACATTTGATTATATTCTTCATATAAAAAAAAACCCCAAAACACTTACGTAAAAACAAAAGACTCAAAACACTAAAACTAAAAATTCTATCAAAACGGAAGCTTATGGTTCCCAGGAACAATCATTTCAGGTGTTATGGATTTTTGTTTTTACAACTTCACTATCAAATTACCTTGTGAATCAGCAGGATAAGCAAGATCACGCAAAAATACAGCCATAATTTCTACATTGCCTCCCTGTCACTACCAGATACGTACCGGAAAACCTGATTTATTCAGGTCCTTTCTCCTAACCTAGGGGTGTCCAAACCTTTTTTTTTGTAATGGGGGCCACCTGGGTAACAGTCATTAAAAAAAGCATCACATACAAATGGGACAAATGCAACTGTTTCATCAATTAGTGAAAAGATATTTAATCTTGTAGTCCTTTCTGTCGGCTTTACGTTTCATTGATGTGCATTGATCTGGCTGTCTGCACCTAGCAGGAAATATCTGTTGTTAAAAAAAAAAAAGTTTTGTTTTTTGTTTAGTGTCTTTTTAAAAAAACATCTTAGTTCTGTAGTTCCTGTTTGGCACATGTCTACAAATTGTATGATAGTCCTGCCATCTTGAGGTGAACAGAAAAAATATATTTAAAGTGATCCTGGGCTGGACTTTGACATGCCTAACCTAACCAATGTGCTATCCTGACCCTAATAATTTGATTTCAAGGCCTAACCCCAAGCATCTTTGCACATGCATAGAACAAATTAGTTTTCCGGTACAGGTCAGGTAATGACAAAGCCCTGAATCCCATGAAATAAACAGTATTTCATAATCTCTAGCTGTGGATTTATTTCTATTGTCGTCATATCATCCAATCCTACATGTAAGTTATACATTTCCAAGACATACATAAAAGTAAGATAAAAACCTAACAGAGCAACTAAGAGTGGCTTAACCTCTCTCCCTATTCTACTAGGTACACTAGGTAATGATACAGAATAAATTCCCGTCTTGTATTCTGAACCACGTCGAAACTGGTTTCAAAACTGTTTTCTATTTTTAGATGTTTAACTCTGACTGACTCGGCTAAACCGACCCTGTCCATCTTTCCGCAGAGTCATCAAAGAGAATTGAGGCTTTGCTGTTTAATCACTGTATTTCAGTCTGCTTTCCTGTGCCTCTCATACTTCACCTCTCCCTCACTGCGGAGCAATTTATAGACCGCTCGAATGTACACACACACGCACGTCTGACTCATCATACAGCTTTCCTTTACCTCGCTGCTTTATTTCCACCTCTCTTCATCAGAATGCACCACCTATGCTTCAGGCAAACGCTGCAGACTTTTTCTGCTTTTATTTGACTGTTGCTTCCTCTTATCGTCCTCTGAACGTGTCTTGTTCTGGGAAAGATGGATATAAATAAGTGGAGGGAGGTCAGTGGTCTCATTTCCCCTTTTCCTCTTCTTTCTTTGCAGTATTATAGCTGATCTGTCTGTCTCGCCTCTTACTCTCTCTTTCTTAATATGTACTTTATTATCCTGCCAGCTCGCTCCATTACATTTCGGCTTTCTCCTCCTCCATTCCTATATTCCTCCACTCAAAATTCTCCTTTATTCCTGCTCTTCGAAGTTAATCATCACAGTCCACTGTCAGTTCATCTCTCCCTCCCTCCCTCCCCCCTGCGCTAAACTGCCATCTCTCAGCCACATATCATATCATTCCCCTCTCTGTGCACTTTCCCTCACCGATCCACTCAGCCGGTCTGTCGGCGTGGGTGTGTAGCTGTTTGTGTGTGTGAATGTATGTTGATGTAAAACAACAGCAGGAGCGTCACCTTGTTCCATCAGCAAAACAGAGAGAGAGAGACACAGAGAGGCAATAGATTAAGATGCAGAGAGGAGTGAAGGAAATGTGTGAAAAATTAAGCATTTGGGCATTTAATCCAACACTGCTTCAATTTATATGATATTTTAAGCAAGGTTATACACACCTCTAAACCAATTTGATTTAAATTCCTAAATTTGTCACTTTGACCACCCAGTTTAGGGGCAGATCACCCCTATCTCACTCCAAACTTGTCAAAAACAGAAGCTGATATCGACACACTGAGGCATCCTTTAGCACCGCTGTGTTTTTTTTATGCTCCTAGCAACTGCAGTGGTATAAAGAGCATGAAATTCTGCTGTTCATGTCCCATTTGAAACAGAAAGACAATATACTTATTTTAATTACAAAAAAGTGTGCTAGTACAGTGGTTCTCAACTGGTCCAGCCATGGGGTTTATGTTTTACACAGCAAGGAACGTGATTCTTTGGCTCTCACTTGTGTCATTTGATTCGTCATTTCACAGGACTTTTTTTGCCTTTGATGAGTGCACTTTGTGTGATTGGTCTTCACTCAGAGGAGAGCATCCTCTTTTTTGTCTTTAATTGAAACAGGAACTGTTGATGTCTATGACAACCAGGACCAGCTGGGACAGCTGAAAAGATGCTCCGGGCAGTTTATTCACTCGGCTGGAAATATAAATCTAACCTTTCAATTTTCGCAGTTCAGGGGAGAGCCTGTGATTGGTGGGGCAGAGGGTCGGGAGAATCATGAATGTCAGCAAACTGGAAAAGTTTGTAAATTATTTTGAAATAGACCTCATCATGACAAAATAAAAAATCAGCATCCAGTCACAGTGATAGAAACCTTTGTCCAGCTTGGTTGCAATTTTTCTTCAAAATGACCCCCACACACACACACACACACACACACACACACACACACACACACACACACACACACCCACACACACACACACATACACACACACACACAATTACCCCTAAGGGCTGTGCCACTTGCTGTCATCCTTTCCTCTCTGGGCTGAACCATTAATGGCTAATTTGCTGGCTTTTTGGGGCAAAAGGTCACCACACTGATAGATGGAAGGTCTAAGGACTCATCAATACGACCCATCCTCTATCACACACATTTAAAAAGCCACACACACATAAATGTCTGGGTGCAGACACGCATGCATGAATTTAAACATATATTGCAACCAATCAGACGATACACACACACACACACGCAAATCCATTCCTTACATGCGAGCTAGTGCCATTACCATCCACACGTATCATCTATCTTGTCAGTGACAGGTGTGAAGGGAAAACCACAAACCCACAATGCATTTCTCCAAAGCAGTTAAACAGGAAAGGGACAAAAAGCGAAGAAGCAGCAGCTGAGGAACAGGCAGCAGCAGAGAGGCTACATGAGGGGTGGGGGGGTTGGCGGAGAGGGAGAAGATGGCCTCGGTTGGTTGAAATGAAACAGAAATCTTTCTCTCTCACTGAGTCGTGATTTTAGGTGGAATGCTGTTACAGAAAGCAATTTATATGCCCACTTCTACACAGCAAACTTCAAAACTATATACTTCTTTAATAAGGCTGTGGCCTAAGATGAAGCCTCGTTACCATGGATACACACACATATGGTGACACAGCATCTAATAAATTAATCAATGACTGACAACAGAGGATTAATCAGCTCTGCCGGCTGAATCACAGCCAAGAAATATAACATGAATACACACATGGTTACTCGCAAACAACCACAGCTCCTGGTGTTTTGTTTGTTTGTTTAATTAAATTAAATGTTATGTGTTGAGGGATTTGGCTTATCTTTAAGCTTTAAACTGGATCAAATTAGGATTCACTGCCCGTCCCGGGATCTTAACATTTTTGGTGTGATACAGCACAGGAATCGGGTGAGATTTTCATGCTGAAAGTGACCAAAAATCCATTAAATGGCATTAAATGATGTGAAAACCACCTACTCCTGGCTTGGAGATGTATTTTAAAGCAGTGAATAAGTGACAAGCCTGCATCAGTCACACAGTGGTACCACAAAACATATGAGGTTTAACCTTTCAAAAGACTGACTGCATGAGTAAAGGGAGATGATGGTCTGTTTGAGATAAGATGGTTATTCTTCAAAATATATCTACCTCTATCCCTTCAGATCAGTGTAAGGTAATGCTTTAAGGCCCAGACACACTATTCCGGCTTCTGAATAAGTTTGAAATAGCCACCATCAGACACCACGAGACATGACAGACTCACTGTATGTGGTTACCTGCTGTTTTATTTGACAATCCTACCGGACTGCATGAACTGATTTGTCAGACTGTTGTGCTCAAACAAAATTAAACTCCAAAATAAAGCAGGCCTTTTCAAAAGTAGAGTTTAAATCAACACAGGAAAACAAACAAGCAATAAAATAAAATAAAAAAAAAACAGATCAGACAATAAAACTGAGATTTGACCAAAAACAAGACAGTTGAAAACTGTATTCGCTTTGGATCCTGACATGCCAGGCCAAGTAATGCATTCAAGTGATCCTCCAAAAACTGGGAAATTAAAAAGTCTTGCTAGAAATGGCTCCTAAACACATCAAACTGACATTAAAGAACTAGTGGTAACAAAGGCTGACTTTTGCTTTGCCTTATGTTGCCTTACATTGCCTGTGTCTCTGCCAACAACTTGCAATAGAACACACTGCAAAGAGTAAAGCCAGCGGTCAACTTGCACATACGCTCTGCACCTGAGTGACAGGAATAATGCTCTGTAACAGCGGGCAGCTGTAGTGTGCATTCAGCATAGAAAAAGGGAATCTGCCAAGATGGATTGAAGATGCTAGTTAGCCAATTAACACATTTACAGCAAACCCAATGTTTACAGGACAAAGGATTTTTACTATGTGCAAACAATAACGGCAATAATTACAAACGGTTTCTGCTAAAGAGCTCGATGGCAAAAAAAATCTTCCCTAATATATTAAGTTTGTTTCTATCTCATGCCCTTTTGTTTTTCCTCGTGCACTGAGCTGCACTGCCTGTCAGTGATTTCATTCACCTTTTCCAACACTGATTCAACATGCTGAATTGTCTGAAAAAAGGCTAACAAAGGCCCACGGTGCAGGACACACCAAAAAAAACTAAGCCAGGGTGCCTGGTGGCTCAGTGGATAGAGCGGCGCCCATGTGCAGAGGCTGTGTCCTCACCGAAGCAGCCGTGGGTTCAAATCCGGCCTCGGCTCTTTGCTGCATGTCTCCCCCTCTCTCTCTACCCCTTTCAAGCTCACACTGTCCTATCAATTAAAGGCAATACAAGCCTAAAAAAAAATCTAAAAAAAAAACAAAAAAAAAACTAAGCCGACAGATGCTCACTAACGGCCCGACACTGATCAACGGACTGCTGCCGGCTTGGTGTATCAGGGCCTGTAAACTGCAAAGATCACTTTATAACCACCAGGTGAACTAGTGGCACACTACTGGGATGTAAACCTATTACTTCTCCTTAGGAATCCCCTTTTTTTCCATTCTGAGGATGGTAGTAGGTTTGGGTGGGATGTAAACGGACACAGAGTCAGGATTTAGCCAGAAAGATGAGGTAACAGATATGGGCTTTACAAGTTTAATTTAGCATTGATTATATTTATTTTATTTTTTTTTATTAGTTTTCATTAGTTTGTATTTTCTCTGAGAATGTAAAGGGCACTGTGTTGTTTAATTTTAAACATAATGCCAAAAATCTATAAAAAAAAAAATCCATCATAAAGGATTTACTGTCTTGGAAACTTGAATCTCACTGCATGTGCTGTCTGCAAGAAAACCAACAAACAGTGAACATCTGGGAGCCAATGATGTAAACACTCACTTTATACGGAAGGTCACAATAGGGAAGTGTATCATGAGCAAGTTTATCTGTGGCTCGGTCACGGTGTCATCCTACTCCCTGCTGTGTCAGTACACACACGCACATAAATTTTGCCTAGTCACAGTGCAAACAATGACCTATCGACCGGCCTTGGAACTTGACACACAAACACGCCACTTGCACAGAAAGAAATGATGATGATGCAGGTGAATAGGACAGAAATAAAGAGGAAGAAGAGGTAAACAGACATTGACATTAAAAGTTATAAGATAGGAGGAAAAAAGACAAGCAGGGACGGGATATAAGAGTATGTGATGAGAAAGAAAATGAGGACCACAGTTGCATATCAATCAGTTTTATCTCCCCATTACCAGCACACATACACAACCGTCCTCGTCACCCCTGATCATGCAGACCGTTAGAGAGCAGCACGCCCTAGAGCTGTGATGCTATTGGCCAGCAATGATGTCATCTTTTCCTGGAGGTTGAGCAGCGAGCTGAACAATTGGCTGGCTGAGGCAGACAGTGGGAGAGCGCCGCTGAGGTATCAATTCCATTCATACAGAGGCAGCAATGGAGCGAATGCATGTGTGTATCTGGTGTGTATATGTGTGAGTGCCTGTGTGTGTGTGAGTGTGTGACCACTCCCCGCTGAGGCATACAGGCAGGGCTATTAGGGCCGTGTCCATCATTCAGAGACAGACAGTACCTGCTGGGATGCTCCCTAATGGACACTCTCTGTCGGTCTACTCACGCACACGCACACACACACCCACACCCACACACACACATACACATACATATACACACAAGAATTGCGCTCAAATGCACACTATCAAATATGCAAGTAATCAAGCATGCATGCACATGCACACACACACACACACACACACACACATCCACTCTTGCACACACATGACTGATGGGGGTTGGGAGGGTTGGGATGGGTGTTGTCTCCCTGTTGTTACCGGGCTGTTGTCATGGTGATGACGATGGAGCTTTTACCACTTGCTGGGACTTTGCAATAAACAAAACACTCACAGACACACACTTTCTTTTCATTGATGCAAGTGCACACCTTTTTGAGTGCAGCCTTGCCCTTGCAACTGCTTTCAAGCAACAGAAAAAAATAGGGAAAAAAAACGAAAAGGACTCGCTTTCAGTGTGTGGAAGTGTGCGTGTGAAGGTGTGAGCGTAAACACTCCCAGGGGAGACACTAGAGTCGTTCCTCTAAAGAGAAGCTCAAGGGAAATTAGCCTGTGATAGCCTGTTACAGAGTGCTGCGCATTCACTCTCCTTCTTCTCTTTCCTACTCACATACTTTACACTCCCCTCCCCCTCTTGCCACCCACACCTCCCGCTCTTCACCCAAACACCCCTTTTTTTAGAGTATGATGTCACTCGCGGGCTTGTAATTGCCGGCATAGCTGTTGGGATCTCTTCCAACACTTCACGTGTGAACACAAAATGCAAACCAGCCCTGAATCTCATTAAAACACACTGTACTTGCAAGTTTTATGAAAAATTCAGCGTGCACTCTATAGATAGATACAAGTGCATATACTGAAAGCCATTTTGCCAGACTTGATAATGCAATTGGAGAATAATTGCCTTGCTGGAGGATGTTCGTTGCCTGTGCATTGTCCATTATTTTCCTATATCTGGACACTTCTATTGCTCACAGGAAACATAAAAACTGATATGCACTGTTCAATCGACTCTGCTCATCCGTCTCTCTGCTTAATCGCTTTTACTAAAACCGTGATTATGTGTATGCATGAGTTATGTGTCCCAGCACATGATCTGTGTGTCCACGCTGCATGATTTCTATCTTATTAGCACAAGTGTAACCTAATTTGAATTGAATTACATCCAACAAAGCTATCAAATTTCAGTCAATTAAATCTGTTTCATCTCTAATCAGTATCTGTATCTGGTTCCCATTAACACCCTGATCTGCTTATTAATAACTAAAGTTATCAGTATCTTAAGCAAAATTACATCTGCCGATCTGCCAAGTCCTCTCCATCTCTGCGAGTGAGCACTTGTAATAAACTTGTGCGTCTGCAGTGTAGGGCTGAAACAATTAGTCAATTTCCCAACTGATAGAAAATTATTTGACATTTTTGATGATCGATTGAATCGCTCAAGCTGTTTAATAGGGACAAATGCAAATGATATGCAAATTGTTTAACGCCATAGAGACTAAACAATTCATCGAATCTGTCAACCCGTGCATGCATGTGTAGGCATGTTCACACAAGAGTGAGAGTGTGTTTGTGTGTGTGTATGAAAGACACAGCCAGCAAGTATGTTCATTGCCAGCCTCAGCTACTCTGCAAATTACCCAGAGATGCTTCAACAGCCCCCGAGTCCTTTTCTTAAAGGAAAATGATGCATTAAAAAGTCCACAGAGGTCCAGGGCCTTCTGTAAGTCAAACACACTCCACCCAGTGGGATTTATTAGAAATTAGAACAGAGTGCAACACTGGCATGGAAAGCTGGAAAACCTTCACCCAAAAAACAATCCTATGACCCTGGAAAAAATGACTTTGCACTGAGTAGTCAGCCAGCATAAATAAATAATTTTCTTTCGACAACATTAAGGATACGCCAAACAATTCAGAAATGTAAAGCAAAAACTAAAATGACAGCATTACTGCTTCTTCTGAACCATTAACAACAGGTATTTGCTCAGCAGCAAGTCGATCAATAATACTCTTTAGCATTAACTGCATTAACAATCATGCAAATATCAAGGCCATCTCAATGAGGAGTGTCTAGATTCTGCAAATCCACAATTCAATTTTTGTTAGCATTAATGGCACACACCAAGCAGCGGCAAAGGGCAGCTAGCTACAATAATTTCATTTTTCTGCAGCCGGGAGGTGTATTCATAGGTTTCAGGTGGAAATCTTTTTCTTTTCAGAGTCACAGGACTCTGTTAACTGATTGGCTGCGGGTATTCTTCAGATACAAGTCACTGCTACAAGTTAAAATATCATCAACTTTTAGCTTTGCGCCACTTTAGCTAGCACAGAATCAAACAGCTAAGCTCGAAGCTTAAAGCTGGATGCTTGAAGCGGCCGCCACAGATTTCCATAGACATTGCATTGCAGCTTGCCTCAGGCCGCACTTCACAGCTGCTTGGTGCCTTCTCGGCATTTGACTATCGAGTCTTGATTCTAAGAGATCAACGGATAATTGTTTGTATGACATTTTCCCTTTCTATCATTATAATAACATGATAATAATATTACAGTGGCAGTGACCATGGTGCCTGAAAAAATGCAGCTGCAGGCTGCCAGCACACCACACTGTGTCAGTTTAGAATCAAAATTGAGATTGCATTCATTTCAAACCAGAAGACCCAACTTTTTTGTTCTAAACAATGGTGCATTTAAAGCATGAGAGCACAGCTCCCCGTGCTGGAACAGCTATTCGATTCATTTGGGGAGAACTGAGCCCTTAAAGCTGCTGCCGCCTTTGATCCATTGGCCTAGGCGTTCTCCGAGGTCAGGTGAGGTCAAAGATGAGGAGGGCAAACAATTGCCAACCTCCTGCTCCAAATCTCTGCGCTATGCCACACTCCCTCTCAGCTGTGCCATTCCCAGCATATGTGAGCGTGGTGTGTCTGCGTGTGGATCCACAGGCATGTGTGATTTCTTCAGCGAGAGACTAGTGGAGAGACTTCAGAGGATTCACACACAGACACACACACACACACACACACACACACACACACACACACACACACACACACACACACACACACAGAGTTCAGTCCTCTGTGTCAGTTCTAAAGGTTTGCTTGTAAAACTAACACACTTGACTTCATTCATCTTAGTATTAGAATTTGTGAATGAAAGAAGCAGCGAGAGAAGTGAGTGTGAACAGAGAGAGTCTGATAAGGAAAAAAGGAGGAGAGAGGGGAATATTATTCTTATTCCCGATCAATGGCGAGCAAAGTGGATGCAATACATAAACTGTGCTAATGGGCGATGCCATCAACCTACGATCAGTGTGAAATTACACCTTTATGTTCGCAGTTACTGAGAGCTCTTTTGCAATTTGTGATCATCTGTAGCTCATTTCTCTTTATTCAGCCTTTCGTCATAACACTTCTGTGAGGCGAAGGTTGTTATAATTAGGCATGTTTTACCCAGCTCTCATAATCCAAAATCAGGTTCAGTAAGCAGAACAAAGAATTAAGTACAAAATAGGTTGAGATTGCATGAATTGCAGAACAGTGTTGAACATTTTTGAGTTCCTATAGCAGCAAAGGCACTAAAAGATAAAAAGTGAAATGTAAATATTCACCAAAGTAATTACTTTCACGCCTACATCTTAAATGTGAAGAGAGACGATGATAATTATAACATCCCGAGGCATTTTCATCTCTAACCTTCAGGCAGGTATTCCTGAGAATAATCTCTTTCCTCCACCAGCTCCTCTTTAAAGAGCCCAGACTTAATGCACAGAAGCATTTACCGTACGTTTCTTTTCTTATATTTTTAAGCTTTCCTCTATCATGTCAAGAGAGGGAGAGAGAGCAGATGATTACATGAAGCACTGAGCTGGAAAATTCTATGATCCTGGCCTGCAGCTAAAAGTCATGATATAAAGAGGCCAGTTTTGCATTTTCACTTGTTTGAACCATAAGCATGTTATCCACTAAAGTTTGCTGAACCATACAGCGCCCAAAGACGCATTTCTACCAGGCAGCTTGGCTATATTTTTTTTATAAATTACAATATTTATAACTCTTTCACTATTTCCATCACGATTGCTCTTATGTCTCATCTTTTTTCTAGCTGAGCTTTTAATGTATACCATCAACCTTGCAAAAAAGTTAACATTATTTGATTAAAGAAAACAACCATATGTCAACGAGTCTGTTAATCCGCATTTTATCTTCACAGGACTCGATGTACTCTTTCTACCTTATAGAGTGAGCTGCCTCGGAAGCTGAAGGAACACTTAGTGTTTTCTCTGACCTCACAGGCCAAGATGAAGATTAAAAGAAAGCCTGAGCACGATGTATCAGCAGGACAAAGTACTGCTGAAGAATGAGATGGCAGTGGACTCTTTAGTTTGCTGTTAAAGCTTACTCAACACTTCCTCTAGCTGCTTCACAGTGAGAGCCTTCAAGCCAAGACGATATAAGCCTCCTGTTTACTGTGAGGCAGCCGATGAAAGTCTGGAGTCACGGCACAATCACTTTAGGTATTAGTTTGCTACTGCAGGTATTAAATGGTGTTAGATGTTACATCACCTTATTGCTGCTCACATTCTTTGGTCATTTCCTTACGTGTCTTTGACTTGGCCTGTCATGATAAGTACTTTTCTTGGATGATATACTGTCACAGAACAGGCTGTATTCATGCATTGTTCGTACGTAAACATAAAGGTATTGTACCAGAATTCGTGTATAACACGTTATGGGTAAGGCTGTGATCACGACTAATGCGCTAACGGTAGTTAAAAAAAGAAGCCATTTGTGTAAACAAACAAACAAACACAGGACTTTCCCCAAGGAAGCTGATGTTTGTGTTATATGTGAAAACAATTGAATTTTGAATAATTTTAAAGTATGTCATCAACATGTTTCTTTTCCCAAATGTAGCCTGCATCACTTTATGTTAAGTCTATAACTTTATGTAATTAAGTAACATGACGATGCCTAACCATGTTTCTTTTCCTAAACCTATGTACGTAATATAATAAATACAACATTTGTGAGACACTAATTTGTGGGATATCATACAAGTTGTTTTACGAGGATACAATGTTCAGAAATGGTTGCGATAAACAACATTGTTGTCATTTCAACAGCATTTTATGCCACTGATATAATGATTATATGATAGCATGATAATGCAGTACACCTTTCAAAAAGTAACAAATTTAAATTTGACTAGCAATGACAGTAAACGTGTATCAACACAGTTTTTTCTTTCCTGTTAGTTTAGTGCTGAGAAAAAACACTTAAGCGCCCCATCCAAGTCATATAATATTTGGGAAAACTCTGCTGTTTATTCTGCCATCATGTTAGCTTGCAAAATATATGGACATAACTTCAATCATTTTGCTGGCTTTGATAAGAAGGTTAAGGGCGGCTGTAGTTTTAAGGTAATGTTGAAATATATTTAGGCAACATGCTAAACTTTATTGATTAATGTGACATGTAGAGTTCAAGTGCTTTGAATGGTCAGAAGACAAGAGCAATGCAAGTGCAGGTGCATTTACCGCAACTCAATATCATAATAATGGTTGAAGGCCTATCTTTGACTGAACCTACGTTCACATTTTCTTGGCAAGAAACATCTTGTAATTGTGCAAATAATGACAGTTCTCTCTCAGGAGCAAAAGCTGAAGTAGCACACTGTTATTGTAGCACCCCAAAACCTGTGAAAGAGGCAGTCGACGTGAATAGTTGGACTTTAAAAGGATCTGATTTTGTGGTTTGCATCCCATCTCTCACAAACAGTTTCAGAAATGTGGGTTTCTTAAAACCATGACTCAAAGCTTTCCTTCAAAAGTAACCTAAACTTAACCACAGATATGGCAGATTAGAAAATGCTTATATCATTTGTTGCTGTGGGTTTTTAAGAGCACAAACGATGTTGTCCTGCTGACAAGGGCACCAGATCAGGAAATGCTCAAAAGGGTCACCTGGGAAGGCAATGACAAAAAACATATTTTGTTGTTCTGGTATGAGGAGCTGTTTCAGTGATACTTGAAACTCACTCCAAGGAACTCTTACCAACTCAGAGCGAGGTTACAAGCGTCAAACAAACTTGTATAAAGTAGTTAATCTAAAGAATTGTTGATCGATTTCGCTGGCTTAAACTAATCCTTTTCTCCAGCTAAGGCAAAAAACAAACCAAGGAAGGGCTGAGAGCCGAGAAATGCGAATGAAAAACAAATTCACTGAATGGTCTGCAGCGCCACACACACACACACACTCACACACACACACAGTCACACACGCATGAAAAACACACATACAAAGCTGACACAAACACTCACACAAATGCAGGCTTTTTCCTCATTACTGCCAAAAACATCACAGTGCTCTAATGAGGATACGGACTCTGGAACAAGGCAATTTAAGCACACACACAAACACACAAACAGCTGCCCTTCACACTATGAGCCTGAGGGTGTGACAGGCAGGCACGCCAAAAGAGGATTTGTGGTGAAAAGCTTTTGGGAGGAGGGCGAGAGGGAGAGAGAGATAGGAGGAGTGGAGAAGAGGGGATTACATGGTGAATATTTCAATACTAAAACATACCAATTGGCTTGGGCTCCCTTTCTGGCTTGGACAGACAGATACACACACATACACACACATAAAAAAGCATTAGCAGGGCCATATCTTCTACAGCTAGCTTAGCACTGACTAGACGTAGAGTGGGGTGATGGGTAAAGCTAATACTAAACCACTGGGACCCCCCGGGGATCTGACCGACAAGAAGATTGCTGGTTAACCCGCTGTGACTGACTGACTGGACCAAAACCAAGATCTCCCATTGAACTTAAGATCACCTTTTGGAATTAAATCTAAAAAGTATCAGATGTCAATGAAAGTACATCCGACTAAATTGCAGAAGGCGAGAACATATGAGACAGGGTTTTTTAATAAAGTTAATTGTAAAATTGTAAAGTAATAAAATCAAAGTCCAGAATGTGCACTGTGTAGAGATGTAATATGTAAAAGAGGCACTATAGAAAGGACATACAGCCAACGGTACCGATTCAATTTCGGTTATTAAACTGTGACCTTCTCTTGAGGATAAATCATAGACGAGACAAACAAAGGGGACATGTATGCAATAAAGCTGGCCACTTTAATATGTATGACATATTTGTTGCAGGATTTTGTGAAAAAAATCCTCCTTCTGCATGAAATATATGGAGCTCTATGACTTATTAGTATCACTACAGCTGTATATTTCCACTTTTATTTTTAAAAAATATGTGAATGTATCAGTTTTTATACTTTTATTTAATATTATCATTTTTTTATTTTTACCCTGGTATAAACCGGATTTTTGCAGTATAATTTGTAACCCCATCATCCTGTGTTTTTCCTTACTTAGATGGACTCTGGTGCATAATCGGCCACTCATTTGCATTTAAGCCCCATTTGTCTCTTCACACTCTCTAACCAGAGGATCCTCTGAGCTTTATTTGTCACGAGAGTCCTTCATTTACACTAAACTAAGGTGATCAGGACATTCTTGTGGCAGAAAACACAATGCTTGGGTGCATAGTGATGTAGAATCAAGATAAAAATCTCATCTCTTGGTATTTTTCAGTAGAAATAAGCCTTACATTCTACTGTATTGTTATATTATAGCCTTATATTAGTCCACAATATGCAGAATAATTAAGATGAGGTGCTGTATTGCTAAGAGTCCCTTTGCACAAACAGAAACTTGGTTAACAGTGCACAGGGCTGGAAGGCAGAGAGGTGCCATGTTGCGAGGTTGGAGGTCGACAGCAGCGTTCCAGATACAGTCGGGCTGCAGGAATGTGAAAGGACAGAGAGACCAACTGCTGGCTGGCATGACGGCTGCCACATGCTGGTCGGGTCAGCAGGGACTGAGGCTACAGTGTCGAGAGGCCGAGAGAGAGACAGAGACAGGGAAAGAGAGAGAGACAGAGATGGAGAGAGACACAGAGAGAGAGAAAGAGAGAGACAGTGGGGAAAGAGAGGGAAAGTGGCTCACAGAAAAGAAAGGATTAGCTTCAAAAACAATCTAAGTCGAGGGGGCAGCTCTGTGTGTTTGTGTGTCCATGCATCTGTTAATGTATTTGTATGTGTGTGTGTGTGTGTGTGTGTGTCTGTTTCTGGGGAATCATTGGGGGTTTTATCGCTGCGGGAGTTCAGCGGACAGTTACATTGTCCCAGTTTCATCGATGCGCTGGAAGCACTGGGTATAATGCAGACACAATGGTTAAGCTGCATGTCCGTGTGTGTGTGTGTGTGTGTGTGTGTGTGTGTGTGTGTGTGTGTGTGTGTGTGTGTGTGTGTGTGTGTGCGTGTGTGTGCGTGTGCATGTCCATAGTTAGCATACTGCAGTCTAGACCAGGGGATCAAGTGTAATCTCTCCACTGATACAGCTGATGAGCTGTCCACTGTCCCGGAGTGGAACAGTGCAGAGTTGTTAATCAATTATAAATTCATGTAAATATATGTTTTATAGCAACGTTGTTGGTTTTGTTTCAACACTGGGTAGGACAAAAATGAAACGGGGGTTGTGCATCCTCCAGCAGGACATGCACATTATGCAACACTTTGTGCATTTTCTGCATCAGTTTATGGTGGAAATGTCCTTAATTTCATAAAAACAAAAGTCAGTTGTTGTTTTTTTTTGGAGGGGGGGGGGGGGGTCCACAAATGTTCTTCCAAATCTAAGCCTATTATAGTACATGATTCTTTTGGCTGGAATTATGGTTTTAAAACTTTGTTATGAAGTGTCAACAGTTTCTTAAGATAAAATATAATGGTTAAAATATTCAAAAATTCTGTAGTGGAAGCAGTTTTTCCTGCTGTGGTTACTGACCACTAATGAACACTCATGAAGCAATCAGCTGGCATGAAGAAGACAATCTGCATTCATTAGTGATGGAATTTTTTGGTGCTTTTTTTTTAGCATAAAACACTAAAAAGAAGATCGAGATCGACATAACTGGTTCCCTTGAGTGTTAACAATTTCACACACCATCCAAGCAGTGAGTAATCTTTATCTTTTCAGATAAAAGGAGATTCAATCACAAGTTGAAGGTGTCTAAGAGAAACGTGTGGATATCATAACAAATGTGTACCCCCTGGAGGTAAAGAAGCAGCATCAACATGACATCGAATGCGCAGAACAAGTAATGATTAAAGCGTCACTTCTCTGGGTAGCCGACACCGTTTGGGTTTCATGACACACAGTATTGTGTTAACAGGCTACGTTCAGTGAGAATGGATTGGGGAATCAATATAAGTCTACAGACAAAATTACACTGTTTGTAAACAAACAAGAGTTTAAGGGAATTAATTCTTTTTTTTAACAGCAGAAAGGTTCCCACTTAACTCTAACCATTCAGCAACTGCTAATTAATTTACCCCCTGCTCACACACACACACACACATACCCCTAACACAACACCACCACTTCACAGGAACCCCATGACAGATTCAATTAAAATAACTTCATTACTCTGAAACACTTCATTCTAAATAAAAGCAGATGCTTCCAAAAACCTAGAAAGAAGAGCGCCAAGAATCCCTCTCTCTCTCTCTTTCAATGTTTTCTCTAAGACAGATGTGTGTTTTTAGAACAAAACAACAAGTAATCCAGCATGACTGTCTCAGCTAGTTGTCACACTGACAAAATGTCCTGCTGCCAGGGACAAGGTGGGACACGCCATCACCCAACATGAGGATTACTGCCCTGAAACACACTTTAACCACACAGACAAACACAACTCTGAGGCTTTCCCGTTTCATGTAAAGCAATAATTATAGCAACACAGTCAGCTACAAACAACGTGGCAGCGAGAAGAGAAGAGAGGAGAAGAGAAGAGAAGCTTCAACTTCAACTACTTCAGTCCAGCACACATTCATAACCCCAGGCAAGAACATCTTTTAGCTCCCCATAGTCTACTATTTCCTATTATCTCATCTATTACCAATTCGCTTTCAGAATTCTTTTGTCGCTGCTATCATGTGAAATGCTCCCACACTTGTGTCTCATGTTTGGGAATATTCTTCAACGCCTTAGCTTTGAAAACCAAACCATGCCAAAAAAAAACCAAATAATCATGATTCTTTGATTTTTGGGTCCCTGAAAAGTTGACATTTTACAGCTTTTAGCCAAAAAGCATGAAATATCAAGAATAGAAACAAACTGTAAACACATGCAAAACACACTGTGGGTGTCATTTTGTCTCAGGAATAAGGTCAGATATTAGGTTTCAGGCATGAAGCCAGAATTAGACCAAAGTAAAACTGATACGCTTCTCTCTACTGTACCCTTCACACATCCTCTCATATACAAAATCACATTTTCCCTTTCTCTTTTTCTCTCTTCGGTCCCAAAACCCTCTCCTCCCTCACCCATCTCTCTCCAGGATTTCTCACAGTCCATCTGACACCCAAGTACTGTACAGCATCTATGATATCATCAGTCTGCCAGCTCGCAGGCAGGCTGACATTACCGGCTGCCGGGACAGGAGAGGAGCCAACAGCGAGCACACCTCCCGCGAATACACACAAGCACAAACACACACGTGCGGAGACAAATGCGCCAAATGTACAGAAACTTGGCTATATGAAATCAGGACACACATATGCCTGGTGGTGACATATCACGCACTTTGTTACACACCAGGAAGCACGGGCACTCTGCTTCTGTATCACAAACACATGCAAACAAACAAATAGATGCTCACTCACCTGCACCTGCATGAAAGATCCCCTGTAGAAGCAGCATGCTGCAGCCGACAGGGCACTCCACAGACTACACCTCTCCGTCATGGTGGGTGCACACCTTCCTCTGATACCTTTCCTCAAGCCTTCCCCCTGCGCTCCTTTTTACTTCACCTCTTTCTTTCCTCTTCTTTATCTCTACCCCCCACCCAGGGAGTCCAGTCTCAACCCCAGCCCCTGGGCTAAGCTTGTCCCACCCCTGCCAGCCTCCTCTCCTGCCTGCCTGCCTGCCTGCCTGCCTGCCTGCCTGGCTAACAGCCCCTCAACATAGTGCCACCACTACAAAACCAGGCTACAAGCTAAACAGCTAACACCAAACAGCTACAGCTTGCAAGCAGCTGCTGGTAAAACCACATCAGCTACAAGCTACGAGCGAGCCGCTAACAGCTGGTACTGATAACAGCCACAGATACTGCAGCTCCTGACATCTCGGCTGCTTCTGCCCCGCACCGGCTTCTGTCGCTTCTGCTCTCGCTTCTCTCCCTCTCACTGCACTTGCTGCACTTCACGAGGCTGCTAGGGATTACCTCATTGCTTGCTGATGAAAGGAGTGTGGGTGGGGGGAGGGCGGACCAGAGAGGGAGAGAGAGAGAGGGTGGGAGGGATGGATGGATGGAGGGAGGGAGGTGTGGGGGGGTGCATGCTAGCAGGCACAAGCAGAAAGGAGTGCTGTCGAATTGCAGGCAGAGAACGCCACCCACCCAACCACCCGACGACCCCGGTGCTCAGTGCTGAGACAATGCTGACACGGGGTAGGGGGTGGAGGGGGAGTGGGGAGGATGGAAGGAGTATAACAAGGAGAAAGTAGGAAAAGATGGGAGGAGGGAAAAAAACGTAATCAAAAGATGAGCTGATGAATGAAGAAGATGCGGGTTGAAGGAGAAAGGAGGAGGAGGAGGAGTGCAGCCTCCCAAAGGAATCTAACCTTTCTTTTGCCATGAAAGGAACTCAGCAGGGGTGCCCCCCCTACACACACACACACACACACACACACACACACACACGCACACACACGCACACACACACACGCTTGAATGCAAATTCACACCTTTTATTCCACCTACATATCGACACACACACAAACACCACTAAGAGGGATAGCAGGAGCTCCAGAGCTTTTGGTTCCTGTGAAATAGTGTTGATAAAAATGTTTAGGTGTGTGTGTGTGAGAGAGAGAGAGCGAGAGAGAGAGAATATGTGTGTATGTTTGTGTGTGTGCAGCAGAATATAATGATGTGTCTGTAAAAAGCCATGCAGTCTGCAGCTAGACAGCTCATTATAGGCTGAAACACACAGGCAGGTGTTTCAAGGATAACACGGTGTGATTTTCACCGGCCCATTTCACACACACACACACACACACACACACACACACACACACACACACACACACATCGGTAGGGAGATGTCAGGAGGGGTGGGGCTCTGTCTCCAGAGGCCTGAGTGAGTGACATCATTGAGGACGCCTCACCATGGCAACACTGCGAGAGCACTTGACAGCATCCAAAATTCTGACACTGCATTTAGTCGGGTCTGCACCACTGCAGGGGAAGCGAGGGAGAGACACAGCCAGAGAAGGAGAGAACATACCAGGTGAAAAGAAATACTGTAGGCCCCTTTTTCTTACTTTGTTTGTGCAGTGCACAGATGACCTCAAAGAAGCACGCGGCATCAGATGAAGCCGGTAATCACTTTGCTAATCTGCCTCTCGAATGCATGCTTGTGGGTCACAGGCAGAGAGAAAAGGCCCATAGATAAGGCGCTACAAGACACAGGGTGGATTCATTAACTGCAGCGACTCCTCTTAATGTAATCTCAAACCATCCAGTGCTGGATTAGACAGATTACACAGCAGGGACACAAATAATCTCATAAGAGGGGCCCTGTGCTTTCCTTCCTTCAATCCTCTGTAATACCGTGCCAAAACAATCACAACATACAGCGTTCTGCATCTGGCTGCTGCGCCACACACAAGCAACTCAAAATACATGCTGTGGGAAAAACACATGTGACAATATGATGGATGCAGAGTTTAAAGCATACATGGACAGCTATATGAGATTAGCATTAAAATTGGCAGTGTTAGGGGCGTAATTCCCACTCAGACAGGTCATAATGAAAATGTATTGCGCTACTAGGTCCATTAGTTAAAAGGCACTTCACTTGAAACATATTGTTTTTATATCACAGCTCTGTATCCTTTAAGTATTTTTATTTGCACAAGTGAAAACAGTCGTGCCAAGAGGAGCACATCCTCTGACTATTTTGAGGCAGAATACATTCTGAGTGCACAAGCTCGCGTTTCCACGTCAGTCTGCATCCTCAGATGAGTTAAGTTGAGTCAAACAGATATCAAATGGCTGCTGTGGGGAGCTGTGACATTAAAGCAGCAGATTCACCGAAACTGAGTCATACCGTGTTCTCTGGAAATATTTGATATAGAGAAAAATATATTGTGCTCTGCACTATGATATAACCCCTCAAGGGTAGATGTCCTGGTGCATCAATCAGTAACTTGCTCTTTTTACTTACTTTTCTCCAGCAACTAAGAAGAACTATGGCTTGAGTCGAGCTGACAAGTGACTGAATTTGTTGAAAAAACAGTATTATGAATCCCTCACAACCATAATATGGTAGATTTGCCATTTTCAATTCAATCCCACATAATTTAATTGAGAATACAGTAGCTATGACTAAGAAATTGCACTTAGGGCACTTAACAGATTTCTGGCAGGCGGCTGTGTGCCAGCTACCTGAGCTGATCAAGACATCTCAATTGAAGCAGACTCGCCACAGCGTGCTTGAGAATATACGATATGATGATAGGGATGAATGTATTTTTAATAAGTAAAACACAGGAATAACTCTTTGGTTCATGTCACTCATTATTGGACTTTTGATTGTAATTTTTAAAAAAGTAAGAAATAACAATAAACATGATTTAAACAGAGTAAGAAAGAAACAATTAAATTGCCTTTTCACTTATTTAAGATAGAGCATGAATATTGTGTAAAAATGACATCAACAAAATCTGCAAGTCTATAAAACTGGGCAAGCAAAATGCTCCCAGTGTGATAAGGTGCTGTGTGACAGACGGAACAAAACAGGGTTCAGCCAACAGGTGGAGAAGCTGCACCCGGTGGAACTGTCCCTCTCAGCTCCCTATGGTCGCAATGGTGGTGAAAATAACAAAAATGGGGAAAAATCATCTTGTTTTGTGCCTAAATTTAGAGTATCATAACATATCGGGTATGGAATAACCTGCAGATGCAGATTCAAAAAAAGACCAAACTTTCCGATGGATGGCTTTTGAGTCAAGATGAAGGCCAAAATTTGTCCTGCAACAGACTAGGTAAGGCTCGTTTTTAGCTAAGCAGATTTTACAGAAAACGTGCAGCCCCTACCGGCTGTTTAAGAGGACTGAAAAGTCAGCAGTCAATGACAGTAAAAAACAGTCAATATAAAAGGTTTTTCAATAATTATGAATCACTGTAACCATGAGTGGTCCTCAGCATACACTCATGTGCACACAAAATATTAGGCTGATGGATCCAGTAGTTTGTGAGATTAGCAGTAGACAGACAAATACACACAGTTACACACACTAACTCACTCATGCCCACGCACACAACCAAAATTATGATCCCAGCCAGGCACAATGATAATGATAATTATCCAATTGTGCAACCCAATCAAACAGTCTACAAGTCCACCTTTTTATATGGCCACACTTACGTTTATCAATACAAACATATCAGATGTGAGTTATCATACAAAGTAAAGCTCATGCACCAATGTATAAAAAATGGTATTGTTCCATTTTTCATTATGGAGATAAATGTGACTGTTTAGCCCCGGCCTTCACTGCTCCATTTCATTTAAGATGTTTTAATGAAATAGACTGAACGCTTCGCAGACACAGGTTGAAAGAAAAATGGTTGTAACTTCACCCCGTTTTATGCCTTTGGGGAGACTAAAGAGTCTCATTCGCAGTGTCTTGTACACTTCATTACCCTGAATTTTCTCCTGTCTTGTTCCTTTTCTTTCCTTGCTTCATCCTTACCACTACTGCCTCACTCAAAATCCTTTTATCTAACTTCCTTTCATTCTCTGCATTCACAACAAATGCATCTGTCAGAAAACGTCTGTACTGGTGCTCGTTCCACCGTTTTCTTCACTTTCTCTTTTCCCTTTTACGGTTTTCCATTCATTGAATCTGCCCTTTCTCTTTTCAGCATTCCCTTAACTCCCTCGAATTCAACCTTTCTCCAACCCTCCTTATCACCGTGCTCCTCCCCTCATCTCACCCTCCCTCCTTATCCCGACCACTCATCACTAGCCTAACCTCCTCCTTCCAGCCTCTTCCTCTCTCTGATCTCTGTCCTTCCCTTCTCCTCCATGGCCTCCTTCTTCCCCTCCTTCCACACCTCTATCTACACATCTCCTCCCCTGCTTGGAGGCGGTCTTCAGTTAAATATTAATTAGTGAGCCCCATACCGCAGGCTGATAGGGAGCACAATGGAGAATCCCAGCATGTGCCTGCAAGCGTCCCACTAATGAAAGGAAAGTGTGTGTGTGTGTGTGTGTGTGTGTGTGTGAGAGAGAGAGAGAGGGACACACAGAGAAAGACAGAAAGAGAACACAGACGGTGAGAGAGTGTGTGTGAGAGTTAAAATGTGTGCGTGTGTGTGTGTGAGAGATGAAAAGAGACACACCGTGGGCAGATCAAGATTATATGTGCACACACATCTTTATGTGTGTCTATGTGTGCACACGTGCATGTCTGCAAAAACAAAGGCCGACCTCCGTTGGGGGTTAGTGGGGTACAGCTAATGATCTGCGTGTGCGTCTGATTGTCATCAGTGTGTTTTCACAGGGTGGACCCCATTCGCCGACTGGTTAATCCGTATCGAACCAGCAGATATGTGTTTCAAAGGCCGTTTGAAACATCAGCCTGCGATAATGATGCAGCTGGAGAGGAGGCCTGCTGGAAAATGCTGCGACTTTGTCCACGCAGACGTGTAGAAAAATATGAATTTAGGTGTGAAATAGCGCAATTAAAAATCAGCTGTCCTGCTTTAATCGCATTAAAATGACTTAAGCTTACAAAAATGTGTTGCTGTAGCAACTAGACACATCCTGGGTGTGAATAAAGCAGTGTGTAATACTGTCTTAGAGAGATGAATTTGTCCTTATTCTCGGCCTTGTGTACTGCTTAGTGGCATGAACAAGCTGACCTTGAGGAGGGTGGACAAAATAACAGAAACACCTGAAAATAACATAGCCTGGCAGCAAATATCAGAGGGTTTTTTTTTTATAAGACTGTCAGAGGTGTTGATTCAATTCAATGGCTGTTTGTGAGGCTGCAGTCTGTGAAGCAAATATCCAATAATGTGTCTTTCACCACTGGTTCTCTTTTACAGCTAATGCAGATTTTCTGGGGTTTTTTGCATGTGGTTTTCGGATTTTTAAGACTTTTCCCTTTACCACATCACATATTCTTTTAGTGTTTTATAAGTGATGCACCAGGAGTTGAGGCAGCGACCACTGTACTGTAAATCATAATTACACAAGGCAGTAAGACAATGAGCCATTTAAAGTTGAAAACCAATTTGCAAAGTATGCCTGCAGATAGTCAGCAGTTTTGAGGGATGGCGACGGCAGTGGTTTGGTCCACCTTTTTGGACCAGACTGAAATTTCTCAATGGTGCTGCTCAGCTGCAAACACTGGAAAATGATATGTGTAGCAATGGAAAACTCTCATTCTAACTATTGTGGGTTTTACCATACTGGCGCTGAAGGGTACTGTACTGTATTGCATTTTAAGATATTTATGTTATTTTGTAAAATTTAACATGACCAGGTGCCAAAAATGATATTAGTACACATCTGGGCCCTTTTCTTTTCTGTGACCTAAATAAACTGTTTCATGCTAAATCAGTGTATGTGCTGCACTGTATGTGTGTGCAGAAATGTGTCTGCACTGAGTCTTTGTCAGTCTGTCTGCACAGGAACAGAAGCTGGAGACTTTCCAGGGGTGTGTAACCAAGGGCCAGCCCTGACAGTTTACACCCCCTCTCATTTACAGAGGCGCCACATTAATTCATCTACTGTAATAGTCACACACACACACACAGACACGCACCCACAGGGCACTGCCTTAATCTAATCAGGTGGCGCACAGACACATACAGATTTTGAAAATTTAAACCATTCGCATAATCAAACATGCAGTAATGCACAGCTACAGCTGAGCCCCCTCACACACACACTTTTTTTTTCAGAGCACCATTGTGACTCTAGTGCCAGACGTGTGTTAATAAACCTCATATGATCCGACCCGCTCCACCTCCCCCCTCCTGCCCCTCCTGTCAAAGTCGCACCAAAACACTTAACAGGGCGGGAGACAAAGCAGGGCTGGGCTGCAGGCGAAAACAAACACACACAGTCATAGAGCCAGACACATCATATATGTCATCCACACTATTTTTTAACAAGCACACACTTAAACTGAGCAGTTTTGACTAACACAGCATGGTCAGGCACATTTTTTCACCAACCCCAAACATCTTGAAGCTGTGTTTTTTTGTTTTTTTTTAACATCTTTCACTTAAAGTCACAAAAACAAAGGCAGTAGATACTGCTTGACCAGCTGTGTGTCCACATGAAAAATTAATGATGATGGATTTTTTATGATAAAGCCTTAAACATGAATAGCTTGACCTGAATGCTTTAGGACATTTCTTACTGATTGCTTATTTTCTTCGAGCATATTTATGTTAGATTTGTTTGTCTGTCTTTCTCTCACTTTGTGTCATTTTATTTATGTGTGATAAGCTGTGTGTGTAGGCAAGTAAATAAGTACACGTGTGTGAGCGTGCACATGTGACAGACAGGGGGAGAGTCACTGGCCTGGTCGTTCCCATTATAACAGGGAACAGTGAAGCCGACTCCTGATTTAAACATCAGCTGTCATAAATGTTTTAGGGAAATGGAAGGAGATGGAGGGACTGCTGGCAGCTTTCAGGGAATGGGTGGGGCAGTGGGTGGTGGTGGGAGGAGCTGTTGTGGTGTTCGAGAGTGAGAATAACATTTAACATGAATGGATATGAAAGGAGCGGGTGAGTTGGGGTGTAAAGCAGAAAACAATATTGCTGTTTTAAAATCTATATGAATGCTTGTTGAATGTTCGTCCGATATTACATGCATGAAATATTCTGAAAATGTATGTTAAAGCAGTAGTATGTCAAGTTTATATAAAATTAAAATACTTCAGGACCAAAAGAAGTCAAGCAACATTTATTTGGTATCCGTGTGAGAGCAGTGTTAATAGTATTTAGTAAAAGTCACAGAGGCGTCTCCGTGGCCTGCAGAGTTTCATAGTAAAGGTGGGTCACTGTGCCTGAAAAAGACACTGCGTCACTAACATCCTAAAAATTTCATGAACTTTTATACAGTAACACTAAGTTCCCAACACTAACATTCAAGGAAAAGAAAAAAGACACTTTTTCAGCCACACATATAAAATGCAATGTTTAGGCCTTTATCTATAAAAGTAAACTGACGACGAGATGAGATGTGTGAGGACCTGGGTGGCTTACCACTTAAGCTACACTAATATTAAACAGCTGTGTATAAACACAGCTGTAAAACAAGTCTATATTCTCAAATACGAGAAACTGATGCAAAGAAAATGCTGATTTTTCATCTCCCAGATTATTATTGTAGTTAAAAGATATGGTTAAAGAGACAGTTCAACCCAAAATAAAAAAAAAAAGTGCTGTTTTGTTCTAATGTGTTTTTTTTATTGTGACTGTAAAGGCATTTAAGAGCGCAGCATCTGAGTCCAAGACAAATGTCCCTAGGGGAACAATGAAGTACATCATTTTGTAGACTTGTATGACAAATAAAAATTTTTGGTTTTCGATAATGGGGAAATTCAGACCCCATTGTCCCTGGATAACAAAGTCCAAAATTTTGTTTTCTGGCAAAATAAAAGCAGACAATGAAATTGAGTCATCTCAACAGGCCAGGTTTCCATCACTTCATTAATATTCAAGTCAGGAAAAGTTATCTTCAGGGCAACTTTGGATGTAAAATTGAAGGTTTACGGATGTAGTTTGGAAGAAAGAAAATAGTTCCTACATGAAGCTGCTCACAACAAGGTCTGTGGATTACCTTGAGTAACCGGGTTATGATTTCTGGGGAGACATTACTGTTAATTTTTTTGTATTTTTTTTAAACACGAGCACTAAAAGCTGACTGTCATCTACTTCCATTATATCTGAGAAGGCAGACATCTCTACAGCCGATATCTCCAACACCAAAACAATCTAGACTGATAAATAGCACTACAGGTAAAAGGAAAAATATGTATTTTTGATTTTGTGCTGAACTGTCCCCAAGAAAGTAATGGGCCATAATAAGGCAAACAAACTGAAGTCGTTACATAGGTGTACCATTTCCATGCTGCTGTTCAGCCTCCAATATTATAATCCAAACAAAGGAGGCAGTTTGGTGAGATAGTCAAGTTGCTGTGGTCAGAGGAAGTCAGATATGTTTGTTTTACAAAAGGAGTACAGGTCAGGGTCATAGGAAAAGGCTTTTACCTTACACCTCTGATGGATAATCAATAAAAAAACAGATCCCAAGTGCTATAGTTCATTTCTCTTTCCCCTCTCTCTTTCCTCATTCCTTTCTTAGGCTTCACTTTCTTTACTCTTGTGCCCCACTTTTGCTCTCAGACTTAAGCCCAGCTTCTGTATTAATCTTTGCTTGTGGTATAGAAGATGTTCGAATCCCCATCATCCATCTCGAAGGTCATGAAACATCTTCACATGCTCTCTGATCTTTAAGGAGCTCACAAATCAAAGTGTATGGCCCCACCTACTGGCCGCAGCACAGGCTGCATCCTAACTGCACAGTGCTGACATTAGCACGGCCTCACTCCTAATTCAATTAGCTAAATGGCAGACTGAATTAGGCTAAATGCAGAGTGAGCCTGCTAAAATGAGCACAACTGTTGACGTCTAAGGGCTATAAGCAGCCACAATTACATCTGTGAGCTCACATTAAAAAAATCTAATTCAATAAAAAAAGGAGGAGGAAAGTCAAGCTGAGATGCTGTAGGTTAAAAACTACAACTCCTATGTACTGGCATTTCAGGCATTACATGTGATCATGTGTGTCGCTGACAGAAAAAGACAGAGCGGTGAAACAAGAGACCTTGTTTCATGGAGCGAGAAAGAGCACACAAATCCATATACTGTAATCTCTCTCTCTCACACACACACACACACATTCAAGGACATAGACACAGAAAGAAGAGGACATGATAAGGGCACACACAGATGCACACACACCTAGACATACTTACCTGCACATATTCTGCATGGCTTTCTGCTGGCTCCATGTGGCTGCAGAAATTTGAGGAAAAACGGGGAAAAAAAGAGATGAAAGAAGGCAATGTTTGGGAATGAAATAACAAAAAAGAGACTGTAAACCTCGGTTGAAACCATGTGAACACGTCTCTGTGTTTGATCTGTTCTTGTAACAGGTGCAATGCACAGACAAAAAACACGCCTGTATTCCCATGACCCACTTCAGCAGCGGCCTCTCCAGTGAGTAAAATGCTGCAGTCTAGCTTCATGGAAAACAGACAGATAACAGACCCCACCAAGCATCTAAGGTTGCTCTCAAACCTCTCGGGCTCCATAACTCACACTTTTACACTCACGAGGCGTCCGGATCATGTGTCAAAACCCCTGCTGCGCTGCTGTCCTGGGAGCTGTACTGTGGGTACTTTGTGATACTGAGCGAGCGCAAGCTAAAAGGGGCAATTACACTCCCGGACAAGTTAAGATCAATCAGCGCAGCTCCCAACTGCATGATGGGTCTCATAGGGCCCAGAGCAAAGCCGTGTTACACATGACCACAGAGAGGCCAGATCAAAGGGTCCCATCGTGGCAGCAGGATGGGGAATGTTAAAAGGTCCCACGGCGGAGGAGCTCTACATACATTCCCTTCACAAGCTGCTCCTGTGCTTCAACTTAAAAAAAAAATGTCTGTACAAATGTGAAGTATTTGCTTCCATCATTTGCACTGATTACATCTGAATTTATGCAGAAAAGAATGTGACTGAGCTATATATAGAAAAACATACCAATCATACATGAGGCTTTGAAAAGGAACAGCACGCCAGACCTGGATGGTAAGAAGGCCATAAAGCAGAGCTGTAGTTCATGTCAAGCAACACTTAATGCTCTGAAATTATATGATTTTAACTATTTTTGCAAGTCAAAGTTGGAAAAACATTTTATATTTCAAATGCAAAATCTATTTCTCCACATAATGCCATGCAAAACTCCTTTGCAGGTGTTTGATTGCTGCATTTAAGGCTTTAATGTTGTGAATTTTGTTTAATCTCTAAGTCATTTTCTAACAAAAAACAACAAAAAATGCTAAGCAAACAAGGCCAAGTGGTTGGTTGCAACTGAATAGAAATAGACATATAAGGAATCATGCCTGCATTTCATGCAGCCTTAGATTTACGAATGTAAGAAAAGAAGCTGTCATAAGTCATAAAAATTACAAATCCCTCTTAACTGGAATTTGAGGCTATAAAATTGAAACACACTTGAAACTGTCTTTGACTGGTGCGTCATTATCCACTGATCTACAGATTATTTTGTTGAATCAATTAATTATGTCTATAAAAATGTTCTTTAAAAAAAAAGAAAAATACCCATCACTATTAGGGCTGGAAGTAATAAAAACTTTCAGCTGTAGTTAAAGGTGAGTTTACATGGTGGGGTATCACTTTTCCACCTCTTTTTTTTTTAAATTAGTGCCCAACAAATGAGTTGACTTGCTTTGCTCCATGAGAAACAATCTGGTAAAAGAACAAACTAGTATTATTAATATTATGCCAGCTGATTTGAGAATCCCAGACACACCACGACTGCATTTCATTTCAAAGTCAAATCTTACCAGCCAGCGGAGGCACCACCAACAGCCTGAGATTAAAGTGAAATTGGTTTTCCAAAAAAGCAGTCAAACTCGGGCAAAGTGAAGAGCTGCACTTGGGACAGAATAAGAACAGAAAAGGGAAATGGACGGTGAAGCTGAGAGACAGGAGGACCTGTGATTTAGGGCTGAGGAGACAGAGAGCTCTTTGATGTGCCCATACATTCACCATGCAGCCATATTTCCCACGGTCCCAGGGCTGAACTAATGGGCTGATGCTGCACGCTCGCACATGGACGCCCATGCATGGCAGCACAACATGCACACACACTGTACTGTAACACGATACAGGCACTCTGCTATCATGCGTGGAATATATGAGGCACCTTGGCATGTCTTGGGAAAGCAGCAAGAAAATGCAATCTGCACAGCTCAGAGTCAGAGCAACAGTCCATCAACCCCTCAAACTCCTCAAAAAAAGTTCTGGCTTTGTTTATAAGTCCACTACAGCATTATAAAACGCACACAATGAGCACACAAAGGGCTTGTTTAAGTCGGTCTCCTATGTGTCAGAACAAATCGATGCAAAATAAGAAAACATCAGAGCAACAGTGAAGCAGCTTTCCAGCAGCACCTGATCAATAAAAGCGATCAATATCACCTGCTGCCTTTAAAAAGTGAAGTAATGAATCCTGTTATCATCTCACCTCACACCCATCGCCCCAGGCAAGTCCTGTCTACAGCAAAGTCAGCACAAACTGAGTAGTAGTGTCCAACTTCCCTGAAGGGTCCACGCACAGTTTAAACCGATTTGCGCCCCCTGGCTTACGCACAGAGCATGGATGCATCAACGTGTTTTTTAAGGCCCCGGGCAAAAATGTGCTGCTGCTGCTCCCCTACTGACCCACAGTTCCTGTACTCTTTCAGTAATGTGTGCTGTTAGATAAACACACAAACATTTACTGCGTGTAAGTTTTAACAAACACATGCATATTACTTCACTTAAATAAAAGTTAAAAAATAACAATGTGAAAAAAGGTAAAAGTTCTTCATTCAAAATTGAAAACAATGAGTGATTGATGCATTTTGACCCTGAAGAGGTAGTTTTCTTCATGTGACCTCCAAAAAGTCTCTCAGCTGCTTTGTGAAAGCCCCTTATCATCTGATATAATAAAGGTCATTCGGTGGTTTCTGCTTTACTACCTGATCTTGAGGCCCTGTGTCCAAATTAGTGTTGGACAGATAATTAAGTACATTTACAATTTTTTTTTTTTTTTAAACTTGAGAGTCACTGTAATTTGTCAGCCTGGACTTTGTTTTCCATATTTTTGTGTCTAAGTGACTAATGGGAGCAACATTTTTTTAAACTGGTCCAGTATCAAGCAAGAACACAACCAGCGATGAAATGTAGCCTCTGAGGGCATTTGTGCACCATCAATTGACCGTCGCCTTGTTTTATTCAATTTTCTCAAGATAGCTTGCTGTTGATACCTGACAAATCTGGGTCAACCTGTTACACAACAGGCCCTTGAAATTATGGCACTCTTCCATCCTTCTCAATCACAAACCTTTCCTCCTTTAATGGTTTTATTGGCCAAAAAGACATAAAGGAGGTAAAATGAACTGTTCTCACCAAGGAGAAAAATAAAGAAAAGAAAATTACCTGTAAATATTGTCAGAGTTTTGTTTTCCTTTTCCTGCTCCTTCTGTCAGCTTTCTGCTTTCTGCCTCCTCCTTTATTTCAGATACAGGCTCTAACTCATCATCCTCGGGTGTCTCGGTCAGATCCTTCCCCGGGCTGACTGGAGGTGATGAAGTCTCTTCAGGGTTCACCTCTGGACCTGTCTGGATGACTCCCTGTCCATCACAAGTATCTGGTTGAAGTGCTGCACTTGGGCCACTAGATGGCGACACATCTTCCCCTGCAGCTGCTTGTCCAGTGGTGGCGTTCTGGATGTTTGTGCCATTTGCTTCACCTGTAGGTTCAGTCTGGGTCTTTGGATCAGCCAGAGAGTCTTTGCAGAGGCCAGGGTCACCTTTAGCTCCAGCTTCATCCCCAGTCACTTTGAATGAAGCTGCTTTTAGCTTCATGGACACATGGTCTCGGTCCCCTGAAGGTCGCTGGCTTTGACTTCTGCTGAGGCTCTTTTCTTTTGCCTTCTTACTGCTGCTGGGGCCTCCTTAAGAAGAGGAGGCATCAGAAATAAACATTATAGATTTGTCATGGTGAAAATTGTTATATATGTTGTTTTTCATAACATCTGCTGCTTTACCTTTATTGTTTTTGTCCTTCCTCTTCATTAGCAGCCTCGGCAGTGTACCCATGTGTGTGTAGTTCTCACTGGAGCGGACATAGCTGGCAGTGCGAGGACGCATGGCATCCATGTCATCCACCGTTGTCTCAACAACTGGAGTCAGGATCGGCGCACCATAGCTATCTCCAGGCACGCATCCTGCTGTAGAGTTGGACCGAGAAGACTTGGAGTCTGATTTCTCATTGGAGCGGCGAAAGGAGAGGTTGGTGAGGCTACCAAACCACTTGAAACCTTGAAGGAGGAACAGTTCAAAAAGAAGAAGAAATGCCCATTACGTGGGAACAAGTCTATGCATTTGCCCATCAGCCAACCGAACTCATCCCAATTTAAACCTCTCAGCTGGATATTTGCAGTCAGGAGAGGAAGGCAAATAAAAAAAGATGGAGTGATTAAAGCTGCTGTTTTATAATAATGGATTAAATGACTAACTGTAATCTGAAAGGCGTTATACTCATCTCTACAGAGCATTCTGGTGTCTTTTAGCTCATTGTTTTGGTTTTTCAGCTTACAAATTCTACACTCATTTTCAGCAAAAAAAAGCCTCTGACCAGCCACCTGCCAAGCAACAAAATTTAGACAAATTTAGCCATTCGCTGTGTAAAATATTGCAACATCTTTTGAGTTAAACATGTTACTCAGCAGTTGGCAAAGACTAAAGGACCAGACACACCAAACTGACATCAAAGAACTAGTGGTGAACAAGGCAGATTGTGTCATTGCCAACAAAGTTGCCAAAAACCAACTAGCAGGTACGTTCTGCACCTGTGTGACAGGAAATAACTCCCCATACCATCAGGAGGTGGTAATCTGTATTTGTCATAAAAAAGAGGGAGACAGGCACACCAACAGGATGGATTTAAGATACCAGTTAGGACATTAACAACACAACTCAATGTTGAAAGAACAAATTATATTTTCTTTGTGCTCGTGAACAATAACACAAACAATTACAATCTGTTTCTGCAAAAGGGCTCAATGGCTAAAAAAAAAAAATTACCTAATAAAACATAGTTGTTTTGCTCTCACTTCCTCGACTATAGTTTATTTTGCTTGTACATTGTTTTTAGCTTGTTCTGCTTTCTTCATGTGGTAAACAATCTATGAATGCAGCTTTAATAAAAACAGGTGTTAAAGTAAAATCCCCTTTTGAAAAGTTACCGTTTTGTTCCACAGATGAGATGTAGGAGCAGTCAACCATGTGCAGCTTTGCAGCAAGTGCAAAAATGTGTGCATGCATTTTTATGTGTGTGTGTGTGTGTGTGTGTGTGTGTGTGTGTGTGTGTGTGTGCATACAGTCCAGCTTGATTGTCCCTGTGTGTCAGTAGCAGTAATCTCACACCCTGGCTGACTATATGGGTGACCATATAAACAAAGTGCAGTTGCTCTAAAGACAAACACACACAGTACTCACTGAGTTTCCGTATGCTCATGTTGTCGGTATAAAATCAGCTGCAGGTGGGTGACAAATGGATCATCTGAGAGGAGAGGCAGTAAAACAAAAAGAGGAGAGCCAGATACGGAAGGATAACTTGTTGTTGAGGTGTGAATCTTCGGTATGAAGAACAGTTCCTCTCTGTGGGTGAGATGCAGCACACTGTTTATATGTGTGACAGAGACAAAACTAAGAGATGAGAGGCAGCGACAGGGGCAGGGCATACTGTGAAACTTCCTGTGTAAATCTGAAAGGACTGATGGTAAGAGGAAATGAATAGATGAGATGACAAGGCTTG
This sequence comes from Plectropomus leopardus, assembly GCF_026936395.1. Classification (NCBI taxonomy): domain Eukaryota; kingdom Metazoa; phylum Chordata; class Actinopteri; order Perciformes; family Serranidae; genus Plectropomus; species Plectropomus leopardus. The sequence continues at coordinate 17,391,038 of NC_142195.1, read as the reverse complement.
AAAGGGTAAGATAAGGGATAAAAATATATGAAACACGTGAGACTGCCCTCTGGCCGAATGAAAAAGTGTTGATGGGATAGATAGAGCGGTGACAGAAAGTACAGCAGGGTGTAAAGTGTTTTAAACAGAAGTGTTGATTGGTGTCTTTGGTCCCACTATAATAAAAGCTGGTTATAAACTCAGCCAGAGGTAATAATAACAATCACCTTTGGTATCACTGATTACCTACTGCAAGCTGAGTCCTTTAATCTTCCAGGTGCAGTTTAAATACAAAGTTAATATTTGATAATGGTAAAGACACTTATGCATGATTAAGACACTAAACCTGTAAAGGGGCAGTTCACACTAAAATCAAATATGTGTTTTTTCTCTTACCTGTCATGTCAATTATCAGTCTGGATTGTTTCGGTGTGAGTTGCAGTGTTTTTGCCTTCTCTTCAATATAATAGAAGTAGACAGCACTCGGCTTGTGGCTCTTTCCAGAAATCATGACCCGCTTACTTGTGATAATCACATACCCTGTTGTGAGCAGTTTCATGTAGCAACTATTTTCTTTAAACTGAAGTACACCCACATCACTGTGCAGACGTAAACATTATCATGGATGGGAAGCTTGTGCATATGACAGTGTGAGATGTAAACTTCTGTGACATCCTCCACAGCTGAGCTAATGTAAAATAGCTAAGTGGTGCTAGCAGTAGATGCACATCCCTTGGCAGGTGTGGTTCAGTTGAAAGAAAAAAGTTCCGACATGAAACTGTTCAAAATGAGTTGTTTCCAAGTTGCAATTTTTGTAAAGAGACATTGCTGTTGATTTTTTCAAGTCTAGATTAATCTTGATTGATAAATAGCACTACAGAAAAGGGTAGAAATATGTATTTATGATTAATTTGGGGATGAACTGTCGCTTAAAATGCAAGAAATTTATTTTTTTGGCACTTTGAGCATCACGAGCCTGGTGCCATATAGTTTTATTATATTGAAGACAAGTCTGAAATCTCTACAGCTGATATCTCCAACACTGCAACTCACAACAAAATAGCAATACAGTTGAGAGAATGTTTTTTGTGAATTGTCCCTTTAAGAAAAAATAGAATGATTTAAACAATGAAAGAATATTTATTTATTAATCAGGACATGCTGTTTGTCAGCACCTCACAGATCCATGCAGGACATCCTGCAGTGCAGCCCGAATGTGATTTCTGTGAGTGTGGCTAAGAGTTGCACTGGATACTAATTTAGAAGCTGTGTTCATTTTTCTTATTCCTTTACTTCAGGTAGCACTTATGTGTGTGTCACGTGCTTTTTTAAAAGGATGTTGGTATTGCAGTATTTGGGTGAACATCTGTGATTCCTGATTTAAGGGTGCTTTAAAAAGCTGGTGTGTCATTCAGCTTTATCAAGCTGAAACTTCAGTTAAATTTGATTAAATTTAACTCAAAGTGCCCTCAGTAATCTCAATATAAAACTGTCGTTTATGAGAATCGTCCATCTTTCAGATCCCTTAAAAAAGTATCAGTGGATCAGAAGCCTGTGCTGTGCAGCCAAGGATTATTTAGAGCCACACAACTTTATTTTAAATTCTAGCAGGGATCCCAAAGTTCCAGTGATACAAAATATGTGAGGCTAAATTTTTGGGTTAATGTTTATAAAATGTTGCAGGACATCAAGAATTTTCAAATTTGAGGGAAAGGTGTAGTTATAAAAAAAAAAGTGTAAACATCGTATGCTGGGTTGAACACATACAGAATATGTGACTGTGGGGTAAAAGCTGATTTTTCTAATCTTAGAGCTACTGCTTTAACATTTCATGAGAACGATCTTCATAAGCGTATAATAATTGCTGCTAAAGCAGGATAGTATGACTTCCCACAAAACCAGAAAACTGAAGTGGCATCCAGTCCGCGACCAGAAGTCACCACTGTTTCATTTATGTAAATCTTTTTTTTTTTGTTTCTTTCTTTTATTTTTTACCTGCCATCATTTAAGCAAAATTAAGAAACAAACTCCATGAAATACAGTATATAATGTTTTTATGTGAGTCTGACATTATATATATATTTACATTTATTTTAAAAATGCATGCTACAGTAAACTTGAATGTGTTTTGTTGTTTTAAATGTCAGATCAGGGAGATGCTGAGTACCAGTCACTGTAGCGAAGCATACTCTATATAGTGTTTAGCATGAACCAAAGGCTTTTGTGGGCTTTCACTTCCTGTCAGGTTTTGGGTGTGTGGTTTTTGCAAAGACGCCTTTTGCCTTCCTGTCAACACTGCACCACACCAGTATGAAACTGTGAAGTGTAAAAGCTTATAATAAAGCAAATGTATTATAAAATAAAAGTAAACTCAAGTGCATCTGAAACATTTAAACAGTTCATTAAAAGTAATATTAGCTGCTGAAAAATTATCTTCATGTCCTGTTTGGATGGAAAATGGTTTATTTAAATGGAGAATTATCGGGTTTAACCACTTTTTTCATCATTATATTGTCTGGTTGCATATTGCCAGAAAAACTAAATCTTTAACTTTTTTGTCCTATTTCACTGACAATTGGGTCTTTGAATATACTTGTGCATCCTCAACCCAAAAGCTTCTTTTCATACAAGTCTAACTCCTGCAGCAGTGGTGTATTGGTAGCTAATGAGGTGGTTAAATGGCAGGTTACAGAGGAAGAAGTGGGTACACTCTCCTACATATTCCAATGACTTCTTGGCTGATTGGTGGGTATACTGTAAACGACCACAAAAAGAGATGGACATACCTCATATATACCTTCCACGTCATCACTGCCCTGCAGATTCAAAGTAAACTGGCTCAGAAAACATCCCAGCATCCCAGAAACAATCCCTGTGGTCAGTAACTGTGATGCAGAGACAGTTATACACAGATCCTCCCTTATCTTCTGTCAATCTTCCTCTGGGTGGCACCAAAGGTCCCTGAAAAAAACAAAACCACAGCCACACGTACTTAGGTCAAACACATGTTGTATGTACTTCTTCACATTACTGTATATATACATGCATGTTTGATTCAGGAAATTAGTGATGAATTAACCTGGCACATTCCCAGTTAACACTTTGAAACCTGAGCAAATTGGCTTAATTTCTATCAGAAACATGGAAAGAAGGTAATGAGCAACTTAAATTACCCACAATTTATCAAGAAATTTGTTAAAGGATGCAAGAAAATTAGCTGAAATAAGCAAAGCAAAGAAAAGTAACAAAACAAAAACAGAAAATGACCCGGAAAAGTGCAAAAAATCAAATAAAAACAAGAAATATGAAAAAAAGAAGTTTTTTCTTCTGTAATCGAATTTTATATATATATGTAAAAATTCTGAATATAGCTTCATTATGTTTCTCTAGTCATTTTATAATTCCCTATTTTTTTATTTTATTTTATTTTTTTATCTAAGTTTTATGTCATTTCCCTGCAATATGCAAGACATTTCATACCAATTTGCTGACTGAGCTTTTGCCATGGTTTTGAAAGAAATCCCTATTTTAAAGGTTTATACACAAAGGGCATCTGAGTGCTGTGCAAGAAAACTGATGCCCATGACTTATGAAGAGGACTCTGAATTGCCTGATTGCCTAAACACCAGTCTTATAGTTAATTGGATCCCATTATACATATATTTCTTGTGTAATCATTTGTATGTCTTAAAAAGTGTTTTTGTGATGACATTTTTCTGGCCCTCAGGGTAAGACCATGTGCTCATCAGGTCCTCTTTAGGAATAAGGTCCCAGGACAGCACCTGTCCCTCCATGGCTGCTGATCACTGCTCTGTAATCCACCAGGTAGATGGAGTAAGGTGAGAAATATGAGACTGTGTAGTAAATACAAATATGAGCACACACAAACAAACACACACACCCTGAAGTAAAGGGTTGGACTTTCATTTTGTACTTTTTGTCGCAACCAGGTTTTTCACAGAAGTAATTTGCTGGAGTGAATGACTGTGTGTGTGTGTGTGTGTGTGTGTGTGTGTGTGCGCGCGTGTGTGCGTGCGTGCGTGCGTGCGTGCGTGCGTGCGTGCGTGCGTGCGTGGTGCGTGCGTGCGCTGCTTTAATTCCACCTTGATGAAAAACAAGCCTTCAATAATTCAGCTCTCTGCCTCCTCATACGATGACAAATATCAGTCACTTTGACCCGAGGCCACGCTGACACACAAGGCCCCGTGAGACAGGCACACAAAACTGAAACCTTATTTAGATTTAAATAGAAGTGCTGTCAGCCTGACCGATGTCTCCTCAACCTTTTTACATAGATTCCTTTTGTTTTATTTCATTTCAAACATTACATTCCCCAAGTTCTGATCCTTCATCATTTTAATACACATTCTAGTAGCAGTAATTTCTCATGCCAGATATCATTTAATGGTTTGTTGAGAAAGTTTACATTGTGTTCCTCAGAAATGAAATACAAAAGCTTACTGGACAAAATCAGTGTACAGCATTACATTTTAAAAGCCCTATAATGTAGCTTAGAAACATGATAACGTATGGTTTTATGATTTTCTCCCTTGTTTCCATTATGTGTATGAAAGTGTCAGCATTAACTTTTGGTGAAGCGTTGCTCATACTGCATTTGCTGGGATAATTGGGTTTGTAGTGGAGAGCTTTGCAATTATCTTTTGTATTACTTTCCCCAGTCAAACCTGCTGAAACTCAAAACAAATTTGTAGGAGCACTGCTCCAGTGTAGCATCTAAATAGCCTTTAAATGAATTACCCTGAGCTGTTATCCTTAAATGTAAATTTTACAGATGTTTCTGGATGACTCTCACAATAGATCTGTATCTTCTGTACCTCACTCTGCAACACAGCACATGTGTCATCCTATAAAAAAAACCCAAAACATAAAATCATTTATGTTGATATTACTGCAAGAACAGCTGCATTAGTATCTACTGTTGGGCAGGTGATCGCTAGGACATCTGGGCACACCTGAGGGTGTATAAGGCTATTGAAGTCTGTGCACAGCTGGTAGCCTGTCTCTGGTGGACCCTGCACTCAGCTGCTGAACCTCTAGCTTGGTTATGTTGTTTTTTCTCTGTTTTGCTTTCATGCACCTTTAAAACACCCACACGCATTTTCCTCTCATGCATCACAGACACTACTGACACCACTGACTTCCACAGTGTAAATACCAAGTTAATCTTTAACATGGGCTTATATGGGATAATTCAAAATAATTGTTTAACTTTTCTATTATGTATCTCCATTTTGTTGTGGCCTGGTCATAACAGAATGTGATTGTGAACTTTGGTGATACTGTTGTGTTAAAATACCATATAGTAAGACTGAAGTCAAAATCTGTACTTAAATGTGCAGGACAATTATCAGTAAAAATATTACTGATGCATGCATGTGTAAAAAGCATTTTAATGGTGTAGCTAACTTTAAATTCTTTCAATATTATTAGTAATCATAGTGGTTGAATGACAAACGCACCCAAAAACTTAACAGAAAAAATAGAGAAAAAGGTTGTGAAAGTCAAAGTGTGAAGATCACAGCTGCTATATAATCCAACATCATATATTTCATGTCCCTGTGCTGTCCCCAGAGATTGAAGGGTCATAGGTAGGATGCAGCAAAGCTAACTTTCCGGGTTTTTTTTCCATATCTGCTCAGGTCAAATCTCCATGTCATTTTATCCTTGTTTATTTTAAGCACTCCGTTCACTTTCTGCACAACCTCGTCTCTTTTGTCATGCCTTTTGGTTTCCTTTTCAAGCATTCCACCTGTCATTTATAACAGTTTACTGTCCAATAAAAGAGCAAAAAAATGATCGGAAAATGAAAAGAAGGTGGAAAGGGTCACGACGACAGTGTTTCAGATTGTGTTGTAAGGTTTTGGTGCTTTGTATTGATGTGGCCTCTATTTGTCATAGATAAGGAAGGCTGAATTATTGAAGCCTCGTTTGTCATCAAGGTGAACTGAAAGCTGCACACATTCAACTTGGCACACGCGCATACATCCTTTGCTGCACTTGTGGAGACCTTGTCTTGACGTCTCACTCTCGGTTCACGTCTCTCTGCTATTTCCAAAAACAAACACAATAAGGACATAAAGACAGCAGACCAATAAATGTATACCCCACTTGGCTCTCATGCTTTGTTGATGTTTGTTTTTACCATTTCTTTTGTAAAATATATCTAAATTGGTACAAATAAGAAGTGAAATCTTTAAAAAATATACATTACTACACACACTTAGTAACTTAATAGCCCTTTATTTTTTTGTTCTGTTAATCTTTTAATTTTAAGTGCTATACCTAAAAGAATTATAATTATTGAAGAAACAGATATATTGTAAGTGGTGCACATGTAAGTGGTAACCATCTGCTGCAGGGGGACTGACAAAATTCTATGAATGTTTGACCCATCTTTATATTTCTTTTGTTTATCTGCTCAGAAATTATTCCGCTTCTAGGTTCTTTAATACAGAGACCAGTCCTTTATCAGAGGCAATCAATAAGTCATTACCAATTTTTACAAGTGCCATCTCTGTACTATGATGCACTCTAAATCCTGACTGAAAATTCTCAAATAAACTATTATCTTGGATAAAGTCACAAAGTTGATTAGCAACTACTTTCTCATGGATTTTAGAAATAAAAGGGAGATTGGATTTCAGTCTATAATTGGCTACCTCTGGATTGAGAGTGGGCCTCTTTAGAAGGGTTTTAATGCCAGCTACTTAAAAGGCCTGTGGAACATAGCCTGTTAATAGAGACACATCGATTATATCTAACAAAGAGTTGTCGATTAAGGCTAAAACGTCCTGAAGTAGCCTAGTTGGGATGGGGTCTAACAAGCAAGATGATGGTTTGGATCAATGAAGAGAGTTGGTGAAGGTCAATGGGGGAAAAACAGTCTAAATAAATTTCAGGCCTGACTGCCATATCCAAATTACGTGTGTCTGAGGTCCGGTCGGTTGAGGGCTCTAATAGTTATAATTTCATCATTAAAGAAACTCATAAAGTCATCTGCTGAGGGCTGCAGGAATACAAGGCTCTATAGAGCTGTGACCGAGTCAGCCCTGCTACTGTGTTGAATAGAAACCTGGGACTGTTGTTATTTTCCTCAATCAATGATGAGTAATAGTTTGCTTTGAACCCAGTGTTTTCTTTTTTCAAGTAGTGAAAGAGCCACAAACTCATCTCCATTTTTTTTTTTTTCATCTCGTACTGCGATTTTTTTTTTCAATTGCCAGAATAATAAACGCATCGGACTCTAGGTGCAAGGTTTGTGTCCGTGACGTTTTTTGTCAGATTAAAAAGGACTCAGTGTGCACAGGCCTTTAGACAGCAGTTTCAAACGTGACTGGACGCCGCCGGCTCTGGCCCCAGGGATGCATTTTACTATGGCCGCCGGTGTCACTAACTTCGCGTTTGGCAAAACAGAGCCGCCTCAGCGGGTGTGTCGCTGAGCGGGGAGAACTTATTTGAAACGTGGAGGTGGGGTGGGGGTGACAGTGGGCTAAAGCTTGTCACCATGCTTCGCTCGGACACTCACCCAGCCTCCCGGCTGCACGGGGGTCACCGGGGGACGGCTAGCAGAGGCTACGGCACGGTACGGAGCCGCGCTTCCAGATCGCTAAGCCTCGCCTCTAACGCAGCAAATAAACTACACTTATTATCAGGACCATTATCGCTAAAGGAGGCAGATAAACACCTGACACACCGAGCAGCAGGGAGCACAGGAGCGTAACCACAGATAGCTGCTAACGACTTAGCAGTGAGTGAACAGCTATGTGATTAAAATAAAAAACGCCAAAAGGAGACAGCAGTGGGTGCTTGAGTATAACCTGAGTGAGTTTAAATCACAGGCAAGTAATAAGCAACCGGGGAAAGGTAGAAGTTTAGCTGGGAGTCGCTCGCAAAGGCAGCAGAGAGACGCGACAAGACCCAAACAAAGAAACACAGGAAGTGATGTAACACGCTTACCTCAGTACGTCACCACGTCAGCACCAACATACTATACAGCGAAACACTATAATACATCCCTGCAACATGTGCTACATACTATACCATGCCATTTTTGTCAACTTTTGACCGACATACTATACAATTATGTTTTTGTCCATTTTTTGACCGACATACGATACTATGGAATTTTTGTCCATTTTTATACGACATGCTATATTGTGACGTTTTTGTTCATTTTTGGTCGACATACTATACTATGACGTTTCTGTCAATTTTTGACTTACACACTATACTATGACTTTTTTGTAATCAATTTTTGACTGACATACGATCCTATGATGTTTTTCCTCAGTTTTTTTTTTTACCTATATACTATACTATTTTGTTTTTAGCAGTTTTGACCCACACATATGATACTATGGTGTTTTTGTCATGTTTGACTAACATATGATACTATGAGGTTGTTGTTAATTTTTGACCCACATACTATACAATGACGTTTTTTGTCCATTTTTGACCAACATAGTATACCATCATCCACATACTATTGAAACCCATCTCAACATGTCAGCTGAAATCTTTAAAAAGTTATTTATTTATTGGTCTTTTGCATCTTTATCTGTCTCCCAAGTTCAAAGCCAGCTTCTATAAAAAAAAAAACTATACAGCCAAACGTGTCATTTCCTCATCGTTCCCTCACTAACATTTCATACTGCCACTGAAAAGGAGAGAGAGATAAAAGAGGCCTGTGCTGTTATTTTAATGAGACTTCTCTACCTCACCTCTTGGGAACATTTCTCTGGACATCTGAAAGAGAGTTTTGAACATGAAAATAAACCTGTTTTCTTCCAGCTAATTATGTCTTGTGAAAAAAGCCTCTATCTGTCAGCTACTTGAGCGAGCCGTTTCCCTTGAGCTAGATGGAAATCTCCTTTTAGCTTTTACTTATTTTGGCTCCAGTTCTATCTCTCATCTTCTCCCTCCGAGAACATCCCTCATAACATATGGCTGCATTGTTATCTGTGTCAGGGATGAGCTATTTTCTGCCATGGCCTCAGAGTGTAAATTGAACAATGTGCACTGATTCTGCCGAAAGTCTTACATATATCATTTGGAGTGTTTATAACTTAGAGCGAGCCCATAAAATTATCACCTTTAGTTATGACGGCCACTGGGATCTTGGCTCTGCGTCTGCCACTGCAGCTGAAGACTGCAAAGCAGCATGCATGATGAGTTGGAAACCCAGTACCTGCAGCAGCTGGAGGTAACAAGCGTCAGCATTATGCAATCAGCTTGACACCTTCCCCCCTCCTTTTTCTGTTCTGCGTTACAGAGCTATAAATATGACCAGCGAGGCAGCAACAGTGTAAAATGCAAAGGTGGAATGCTCATGGGACGGGTGTCTTTGGTTGCGGCTCGGCTCAGTCGTTGATGATTTGTGAGCCGGAGACTAAACTCTGTGCACATACATCTGTGAGTGTGTGTTAGATGGTCAGCGGGGGCTATTTAGACCCCAGATCCTCACACAACCTCATGAACTCCCTGTCACCTGATCTCCTGACTGCTATTTGGCTGCTGAGGCACTTCCACAGGACCATTCTTCTCTGTACTTTTACTTTTGATACTCGGACTAATTAAAGGACTAAGACTCAGTAAACTAAATATAATTTTCATTCTTGATTTATTTACCAATTATTTTCTCAATTAATTGATAAATAATCCAGTCTCAAGTCCAACAAGCGCAAATTGACATATTTAATTGTTCTTTTTGTTCATACAACAGCCCAAAATCCAATTACTGTTGGCTGTCAAAATCTGGAAATATTCACATGCGTGGAGCTGGAACTAGAAGATTTTTTTTTCCATTTACGCTTAAATGTTGTTTTTTAAATAATCACTTCAGCAAGGAATAATTGATTACGCAGCTTGTTGCCTCTTATTTTGCTGTCAAACATCTAACTGATTAACTAGCGAACTATTTCAGCTGTATTTTAACCATGACTACATTTCAATGCGAAGCAGGTCCTTACTGTATTTTAAAAATGATATTTACTAATGTTAAAACAACTAAATTCAGGCAAAACTCTACCTAAACAACTTGCAAACCATCACATCTGTGCTTATTAGGTATATTTACCACTAATATTTATAGATGTAGCTGACTTTTACTTGTTTACATTATGGTATTGACACTTAAATAGTAAAGAATTTAAATATTTGTTTCACAACTGTTTCAGAAACAAAAAAAAGAACAGAGTATGTTTTCTCTTTTGCCTACACAGATGCACACCTTTCCGTTTCCTTTCTTTGCTCTCTTCTGGGGGACTGTGTGTGAAGGTTTGGATGCTTGAAGCGGCCCTTGAGGGTGAAATCCCAAGTGTTGGATCCTGTTAGTTTCACTGCTGATATCTCGTTTGTTCAGGAGAGGAGTGTGAACAAAGCAGAGCCTCCACCTGTTAAGAAAATATATTTTGTCTGAGTAAAATATTCACACTTCTCTGCTGTGTCCAATTACTTGGCTATCGTTTCCCTCTTAATGGACAATTAAGCCTGAGGGTATTCTCGGGGAAGGATTCATATTATTTTCTTAATCCTTGACATCTGATAACCACAGTCATATTTCTCAAGTTAGATGGGGAGTGTTGAAAAAAAAATGAAAATCCACTCTTTAAAAGATTTGTAGGTCTGGATTTTTGATATTATGCTTAAAGGGATAGTTCACCCAAAAATGAAAGTTCAGTCATTATCTACTCACGCTCATGCCGACGAAAAGGGTCATGGGGGAAAGGGGTTGCACTCATCTCCCAAACAATCGAAGCGATGGAGACCTGGATTCAAATGTTAAAAAAATACATATTAAAACCACAAAATGCTTCCATACTGCTCGCTCCATCAGCATGAGGACGAGTAAATAATGACTGAATTTTCATTTTAGGGTGAACTATCCCTTTAAGCTTGACCCAGAAATACTTATTAATTTTTAACACTTCAGCACTGACAACAAACGTATTTTGAAACACAAAATAAAACAGTATTCCAGTCCAGTTTTCCACCTGACTCCCCTAATTTGATATAAATTTACTTACACTTAATTTTCTTTTAAATCAGTGCTGTTCCTCAGCTGACGGTGTTTACAAGTTTAAGGTCATAAACATGTCAAAAGCAGAGGTGGAGGGAGGGAGGCTGCAGTGATCTGATCCAGGTAGAAGCAGACAGGCTGATAATCTATAATCTGAGTGCAATCAAGTATTTTTCAGAAGACAAGGTTTGTGCAGTTAAAAAATCAATTACCCAGACTTCAGTGCCGCTCACCTGCTGAGAAGAAGGTAGGGCTGACTTCTCACTTATCAGATTGTGTAGAAGCAATCCAAGGTCTGCACTGATTTGAGTGCACAAAATCCCTGAAGCTAAATTTAAAGATTCATTGAAACCAAGTATGTTCCTCTATTCATTGCAACTGGGGGTGTTTGGTGTTGTTTTCTTGTACACAAATACAACCTGTGTTTAGATTGCATGTTTCTTACCAAAACAAACAGGGAACCTAGCCATAAAAACACCATTACACAGTGCTTCTAGAAGTAAAAAATAAAATAAAGAAAATCCAAAAGGTACCTTTAATCAATCATTCTGCTAAAACCGAATATGACATGATTAGATATGAGGGGAGGAGGTGGAGCACTAACTTTATGTCATCTATGAGCCTTTTGTGCTTCGAGACACGACACAGTGACAAGGAAGCAATACCAGGACCCTGAACCCAGAGAAGCTAAATGGATCTCAGCCATCATTGCATTAAATATTTGCGCCTGCTGCTTCTACTGTGACGCAGCAAAACCTGTTCTGTGGGAAAAGGGGACACATTGAAATCTGACAAAAAGCATTTTCTGTGACAAACATCTGAAATACTCTATACTGCCTTCAATAGGCTGAAATTCAATTATTTAGCCCACAGATAATAAATCTCAAGACACAAATATCTAATTTGAGGACGACATAAATAAAAAATATAGTAAAAATCTGTGTCCCAAAACGTGTGTGCACAGATTTTTTAATGTAGTGAACACAAGTTGATCATCTCTTGGCACAAGATATTATGTTGCGCACAATTATTCGCTTGCATGCACAAATATTATGTCGTGCACACAAGTAAGGTTGTGTTCAAAAGATATTGTTATTCATACAAGTTATTATCTTGTGTACAGGCTTTTAAGTATTCTAAAAAAGGGGGGTAGATTTGCACACATTTCTTCAGCATATTTTAAAACGATATATTTTTCGACTGTGAGTGTTTTTACTTCTGTTTTTTATTACTATTATTATGGTGGTTGCACTTTCTTGTGCTGCATTTATGTTGCCATCACTTATGTTTGTTTAAATTGGGACTGTGGTGCAAATTAGTATTATTTTCATCTTGCACTTTACAAGAGAAAGGAAAATCGTTTGTTCAGTATCAAACACTCACCTGTTGTGGTCTTGAAAGTTTGTAGCTTCCTCGAGCAGTTGATAAACATCGCAATTTAACGTCGGAAAAAGTAGCAAAACGTCATACACTCACTACTTTAGCACCATATATTAATCTGCTGTCCGCCCATATGTTTGATATGCTCCAAACAGTCACATATTCGACAAAATAGGTTAAAATGATCATTCAGTTTTTTGTTTGCTGATGGAGAAGTTCGCTCGCTAAGCTAACAGCGCTGAGTGTGGCACGCAGGTGTTTACGTCCGCTACGTCAGTCGCGTGCCACAAACGTGTCAAAGGTGGAAAAAGTGGACTGACGTCAACAACTTTAAAAAAAGAAACTTAAGATAAATATTTAGATAAATATATTTGATATAATGCTATATTTCAGGCAAGATAAGATTGAAAATAACAAATTGGACACAATACAACATTTTATTATTTTGTTTAAAATTTCATATTGTGCATTTTTGTAAATACGTTGTGTTTAATAGAGAAAGGTTTTTATATATATATATAAAAAGTTAATGAACAAGTGCATTCATGTTGCCAACTTTCTAAAAGAAGTTTTTAAAAACCTCAGATAAATGACAAATGTATTTGATATAATGTTAGACTTTAGGCAAGGTAAGATTGAAAATAAAAAAATATATATCACACTGTTCAAGCAGCTGTATATTTGTATTGATATTGGTTTACTTTGTTTATAGGTCCTGTTAACTCTCCAACAGCAATGTTGTCTATAAACAGGCACTAATGTGTGTCAGGAGGAAAGGAATGAGTCCTGTCAAATCAATCTGATTTGTGAGCATTTGTGAGCTTCCTCTTACCAAGTGAAATACAAGACGGGTAACTCTAAGAAGTTGTCAGCAGTCCAAGGTCATTTATTGCTCTACAGTGTGTATTAATCTGCCCCTGCATACAGATGCCTCTGTATACTGTGTCTTAGCGGTTTCCCAGATTAGTGTGTACATAACTCAGAGATCAGGGAATGTGATGTGACAGCGAGACGAGGCTCATAGCCAAGTTTTATCATCAAACTATGATCTGTTAAATTAATAAATAAATGCCTCTGTTAAACACCCTCTGTTAATTCCTTATCATATGCAAAACACCGCAAGCTCATTTTTGTTATAAAAAACATTTTACTCGAGATGGTTGTGTTTTTTTATCATGTTAAAAGGAGTTGGCATGCAAACACAGCATTACATTCATATTTTTGACACTGCTTTTCACATGGCCCCCTTTTTTTTATCACTTTAAAGGAAAAATATACTATAAAAAGCTTAATTGATGTATTAAAAAAAGTGAACTGCCACATTTGACACAATCCACTGATATCTGCTGAGCAGGGTTTAATTTGTCAGGATAACTGTCATCAGGCAGGAGAGTTTAATCCTCATCCTCTCTGTCTCATTTGCTTTCTCTCCCACAAAAGCACTTTCGCCCCAGTTGTTCTTTTTCATGAAAACACACACATATAGCCTACACATTCACACACTCATAGCTCTGCTGGATGATTGGCAGCCGTGGCTGTGTGATGGTGGTGTTGAGTGCTTGAGATGTCACTGGATACCCAGGCTCAGCTGTCAGCAGCGCTGCTCTAAATATGATTGACAGCTCATATGTGCTGAAACTCTTCTCAGATAAACTTGCCAATTATCGCTCATAACCTTGACTCTGTGATTATAGTTTGACATAATGACAAGTATTATCACTATTAGGTGTCAGAATGCAGCCCTAACAATATGTGCAATTTAAGGTGGGACTGTAATAAAAATTTGCCCATGTGTTGTATGGATCCAAACCAAAATATTGTGTGGAGACTTTATGCATTGTACAGAATCTGCATAATTATGTGCTGGGAAACCAGTTCAGCATGGTTAATTTTTTTTTTACCTCTGATTTCTACTTTCTTTTTTTATTATTTTCTGTCCAGCTCTGTCACCTGAATAAAATGGCAGTTTATATTTGTACACCTAGCAGAGACAGCTACCAAGCAGCAGATAGCAGCAGACCACAGATCAAGACCAACAAAAAGAAACCCCAAAGTGGCTTTGTTTGTGGCGACAAACCAGTTAATTCCAACAAGATGTTGGGACATTTCCTACCTTGCGTGTGGCAAGAAAAGCATGCATTTTAACAAGATGTTGGGGCATTTCCAACCATGTTCGCAGTCACAAGAGCAGGATTTTTTTGTCGACACGTCAAGGTATTGCCAGCTGTGTTTGTAGTGACAGTGGGGGGAATTGTTTAGTGGCAACAAAAGGGGTTGTTTTTGACAAGATGTCGAGACATTTCCAGCCATGTTTAAAGTGGGTAATTGTTAACATTAGGCAGGGACATTTCCAGCCCTGTTTGCAGAGACAACAGCAGGTATTTTGTACGGAGAGTTCAGGACATTTCCAGCCTTGGTTGTGGTGACCAAAAATAATATTTAAAGCATAAATACAATGTTTTACCAACCCTAAGTAAGTGGTTTTGGTATCTATACCACGTTAACCACAGCACTATCACAACATAAAATTTCAAAAGCTGAAATATAAAGAAATGTATAGTTTCAACATAGTTTCTGTGGTTTGCAAAAATGTAAAATGTCAACTTTTCTCTGATAATTGGGTTGATTTTGTCTATGTCTCCTTAAAAGCATAAAAATGTACGATAATCTTTTCTAAAATACTTAACTCTACTACACTTAAGAGAAATTGTTTAAAATGAAGGAAGATGTATATAAATCTTACACAATTTTATTTTCTCCAACTTGTGCACATGATACTGATACTGCCCTATTTTTCTGTACTTTGCATCATGTCATGTAAAGTAAATGTTGATGACACACCGACAACATTCACTTACACTCAAGTAACTCAGTCAGTTCATCGCTTTCCTTTGACAGACACCATTAAAGACAGATACTCACATATAGAGATTTAGCACTTTCTCAGGTTTATTTTCAGTCCGTCAAGCATAGATTATGTCAAAAACAGTGACAACCACAGATCATCACTGCTGTGAATGTTGCTACTAATCAAAACGATCAATACAGCCAGTTCAAATGACACCCCTCATTCACTGTCATTGACCTCTCTGTTCTGCACGACCCGTGAGACTCCTGCCATGTTTTATTTCACAAAAATTTCACTTTGATAATTTCATGGATCAAAACAAATTCTGTGGACAGATATCACTTCATAGTTTCGTAGGCAGCATCATAAAACAGTTTCTTTTGATCCCCTTTTTGTCAAAAAAATAAAATAAAATAAAAATCATATTTACAGGAAAAAGTAAACACTCATCACTCGTAAGACGCTACTTTTGTCAAAACATTATAAATTAAAATTGGAAAAGGGGAAAAAAATATGAATCCTAAGGGTGGATGCGCCCAAAACAACTCTCACACACAAGTAGTTCAAAAGATATATAGATGTATATATATGTATGTATCCATATATATTCTGTATATATGCTTCTCTACAAAAAAGCAAGTTTACTCTCTCTATGAGTAAATACATTCTACTCTACAATCACTATAACAACAGTGTACATTCCCAACCAAAATGCTTCGATCGTTTATCAGGAGGATATTAGACTTAAACAATCAGTGGATCATGACCAGTGACAACATGCTCAATGTGGCTGCAATATATTGTGTGGATGTATATGTGTGCGTGCATATGGGTGTGAAATAGCTTCCCATTACCCTCCAGTTTATGTGCTTGCCAGACAAACACACAAACACACACATTCCCCCTCCACACACACATGCGCACACACACCCAGAGAAATGATGTGTTCAGCAGTTAGTCTGGTTCGCTTTGCCTCAGCAGTTGAAACGTGATCCCCGATCTATTTCTGCTGCTCTGCAGAGTTCAGAGTGGCTTGCGAATGGACTTTCCGGCTCTTTCTGCCGCTGTTCTCCCTTTGCTTCCAGACAAATTTAGCCTGATTCCCAAACTTAAAACTCTCTGTGTTAATGTGTAAATGAGCAAGACACAGTTTTTCTTCATTTACACACAGGAAATCAGATTTTTCTTACTTTTTTTTAACCTGATATTTCAGAACTGTCTAGACGAAGAATATCAGATCACACGCTGCCTGGTTTCTCACTTCTGAGACTGCAGGGATGATCAGATTTGTGCAACAAAGGCTTCAGAGGCTTTGGTGTCTGGATAAATCCCATCCCACAGAACACACCAGAACCCATTTCCCAACAGCATCTCTGCACCATTCGCTTTCCTTTTTGGCCTTTGACCTGGCAGAGGGACGAAGAGGTGCCTTAGGGAAAACCGGGCCCAACAGTCTCCACATAGAAAATCCAAAAAGCTGACATTTCCTGGCAAACGAAACACGCAGAACCCTTTAACTACCGAACATATTGCAGCATCTGAACGCGCAAAGCTCCTGCATTTGGTGCCAAAAAAGTTCTCTGTCCACCCTTTTTTCTCTCCTGTCAGCACAGCTCGAGTTGTTCACAGATAACTGCTGTTTCTCTGAGAAGCAAAAATAAAATCTGTTATATACAGTGCTACAGACAGCCCGTTACGAAGCACCAAGATAACAAATGAGGTGGGGGGGTTCAGCTATGCATGGCTCAAATCCTAAAG
The DNA here is from genome assembly GCF_026936395.1 of Plectropomus leopardus. Taxonomy (NCBI): domain Eukaryota; kingdom Metazoa; phylum Chordata; class Actinopteri; order Perciformes; family Serranidae; genus Plectropomus; species Plectropomus leopardus. The sequence goes on along the minus strand of NC_142195.1, from coordinate 17,374,035 downwards.
TACAAACAAGGCTTATAACCACTTGTGTGACTCTCACTACACACAGTACATTCTTACGTGTTATAATATATAAACCATGGGTCAAAGAATGTCACGCTGTCTCAATGTGCACGGCTGTTATTGTCAGTGAAAGCTGAAATATTTACATACAGGATTAAATGTGTGTGTTTGTCGATTTGCATACACGTGTGTGTGTGTGTGTGTGTGTCAGGTGGCCCTGAGAACGATGTGTGGGTGTATTGCTTCTGTGTGTTTTGTGCTTCTTAGATTTACAGGTGTAGTTGTGAAACGCCTACAGAGAGGCGGTGGTGTAAAAGTGTAGATGCAGGGAGGGGGAGCATGTTTACAATGGCTGACACGTTTTCCTGCTTCATACTGAGACATTTCTGGGGAAAACTGGAGCAGGAAGAACATCCATCAGAAAACTCACTGGGAACCAAGTCCAGAACAAACAACCATTATTCTCTAGAGAAGTTATCCACGTGGACATAACTGTCTCGTCCTTCAATGACGATACCTAGAACATGTTTCTTCAGAGAAAAAATCCCTTGCAGTAATATATTATATTCTTAGACATAACATAGTGGAGCTGGAATCGTCATAATCCCGATGGTGCAATTGGAAACACAGCTGGAAACTATCTGGCTATCTGTATGTACGTAATAAAGCTTTTTATGAGGATTATGAAAGGACCAGCATTAGTTTTATTTTCCTCTTTGTTTCTCAGCTTTCTTTAAAAATCATCACCAAATACAGTATTTACTTTTCAAGGAGCAGTGTGTAGGATTTAGTGGCATAGAGTGCTGAGCATTGCAGATTGCAACTAGCTGAAACCTTTCCCCCGTGCCAAGCGCTGCTGTTCAGGAGGTTTTTGGCCAAATTATCCGCACAGTCTCTTCCTCTCCAAAATAAATGGACCAAGTGATTTAAAGTGATAAAAACACTGAATTTAACAGTTTTATGTTACAAACCAGTGTTTCTGATACTGTTTGAATGGTTACACACAGACTGCTAGCCCTGCAACTGCTTAGGTGTGCTCACATTTTTCTCTGATAACTTATTATCCAGACATTCAAGAGGTTTTTACAGAGAGGTGAATTATCTGCAGATCTCTCTTCCTCCTCAATACAAATGGACCAGGTAATTTAAACCTGTGAAAGAACAGATTTAAGCACTTTCATGTTAAAAATCTGTGCTTTTGCAATGCTGTTTGGTTCATCACGGAGAGGCTGCGATTACGGTGGCCAAGGCAAAAATACAAATGGCCAAATCTAGACCAAGTGTTTAGTTTGTTCATTCTGGGCTACTGTAGAAACATGGTGGTGCAACATCAAGGACTACATGGACGAGGACCTGCTCCCTATATAGATATAAACAGCTCATTCTAAAGTAACAAACACAATTGGGATTCTTATTTTCAAGTGATTATACACTGAAGAAAAAATACTTATGATATTATATTCAATTTCTGCCAATGCATCCTCCTAAATCCTACACACTGGACCTTTAAAGGAGCAAGAATAGGGGTTTTCTTGTATTTTCTTCTTGCAATAATCCTTATTAGATAACAAACAATATTGATATTTAAAGTATATTTAATCAAACAGGACTTTCAGATAGTGGTAAAATGTTATTTTTCCTCATATTCACTGCAAAGCCCAACAAGACACACATGAGGGACCTCTAACTAACCAGAAGACAACAACTACCCAACCTCTACAGTCCCACCAGACCGCTGGTGCCAGACTGACCGCGTTTCCCTGAGCTCTCACTCCACCACCCTTCCTCTAAACGCTGTTGTCCAGCCAGCAGACCAAGAGGACAGGGTCAGTAGTCAGGGTGACTCCTCCTGCGTGTCTGTTCAGTCTGAGGGGAAATGAAAAGGTTGCTCACTGAGGTATGACTGTCTGCCTTATTAATGTGGGCCATCTGGATGGAGAGGATGGGGGCAGAGAGAGAGAGAGAGGGACAGAGAGAGGGCAGAGGGGAAATTTCCACAGAGCAAAGCTCCAAGTTTTTCACCTCCATGTGAATTCCACACAAGAATGAAAAGTCACGCAAAGCAGATGAGACGAACAGGGTAGCTCTTTGATTTGATGGAAAATGATAGAAATTTAAGAGGAAATTTGTCATGGGGAGCGCAGTGGCTACCACATGGGCATGGAAGTGGACTTTGACTATAACCACACGTACAGCACGCTGTAGTCCAGTTGTTTAAGTTGAGGAACCAGCTGTTCAAACATAAATCACTGAGAGCTTGTGTGCTTGACCCCACCGCTCAGACTTACAAAGCACAACTGGAGGAAGTGCAGGATATCCTCCAGTTTACCTCCAATCACAGCTTGATGGCACATTTTTATTCCATTTTCAGTAAACTTGCAAAATTATCTTTGCTGTCAGCTCAGCTGTTTCCCAAAATCTAACTTTAATTTGACTTATTGTCTTGGAAAAATAGGCCTGAGCGGGTCTATTTTCTCACTCTCAGACATTGTTTTTTGTTAAATCAAAGCCGAAACAAACACAGAAGATCAAACTGGTGCCCAGATCAAGGTGAGCATGATGAGAATTTAAAGCCTTTTGATGCACGTTCTGTTTGATTTTTGCCTCTGCTGACTGACACCTCGTCTCTATTAAAGGCTAAAAATAAAAGTAAAAATTACTAATGAAGTGCTTTTAGCAGCATGTAAGCACCACAGCAATTTACAAAAATCCCACACAGCGCTGAGTGAGCACTAGTTTCTGCTTTGACTGCTATCTCGGTGTGTTGTGACACCTGCTTCATTCCAACAATACCCCAAAATTAGACCCAACACACTGCTTTGCATGAAATACTTTCAAGTTAATGGAATATATCATCTAATTACTACCTACGTAAATTTAATGTGTGCTATAGCAGCATTAAACCCCCAACACTAGGACTACACAGTTGACTACAACAAAGCAATATGCATCTATTTTGAGAAAACTAAAACGTGACGCCAATTTCCTTTGTGGCTGACAGCTGAGGCCGGTGTAGCAGAATCTTAAAATGCAGAAACACTAACTGTATGAGGAGACTTCAAATTTTCAAAAAGAACCAACTTCCTTTTCAATATACAAAGACATTTCCTTTTTACCAATGAATTAATTTTGCTGCCTAAAATGTGTGTTGTGGTGAAAATGTTCAGAATAACTGTTCCATCAAGAGTATATAGTCTTACAGATTGATAGGCATCTCAGCCACCATGTCTGAAACTAGAGATGCACCAAGGTACTCAACTTTCTCTCTCCCAAAAGCTCAACTCAGGGTATCTGCAAGTGACAATTTCTGGGGCTGATACAGATACTGAAGTTCCAAACACTGCAGTTCCTAAAATGGCCACTTGAGGCTGGCTCCAGAAGCCTGTCAACTCCCATAGACCCAAAAGTTAAAATGTCCAACTTCATCGGGAATAAATATGTTTACAGCCTGGTGCAAAAAATGGTTTTGGTCTCTATAGCTAATTTTCCCAAAACTTGAAGTTTTGTATATTTAAGAGCATGGCCCCTTTGAGTGAAGGCTCTTTGCGTGGCGTCTCCACAGTCTGTGAGCCGGATCCATCATTTATTTCTTCCCAGCTAAATCTTCTCGTCCATTTATGGTAACTTTTGCCTCCAAAAAATCAAGATGGCGACAGCAAAAATGCTCAACTTTAAAATGGCGGTTCACAAACCAATGGTTGTTGTCAGTAGCTATGTCCATTATTTATGCAGTCTATGGTTAAAATGTAAACAATGCTAGTAGAAAGTCAATTAGAATACTTATTTCGTGTAAACGCACGAATTCCCTGGATAATACCATGCAAAAGGTAGTAAAAAGAGTGAGAAAGTCCACATTTGGCAGAGGGTGTGGTGGTTGTTGGGTCAAATAAACAAAGGACTTTTACCCCAGGCACTGCTGTTTGTGACTCCAAAAATCAGCATTTTTCTACCTCTGTGGGTATTTGCCTACACCGAATAAGATTTTTTTCTAAATGTAAAATCACTGCATGGAACTCACTGGAATCTTTTCAAATTACAGTAACATGAGGACAGAAGTTGCTGTAGCCCATTTTGATCAAGGAGGCTGGATTGGCGCATCCCTAACTAACATTTCCTTAAGCCACTTGAGCTCCAGCCACTTTGCTTACATTTTTACTCTGTTTTCAGAGGCAGCCAAAGGTCATGCCCCAACCATCCAGGAACCTTTAAATGACATAACCAACCACTGAAACGTGCCTGTTCCCAGGCAGGGACATAAAAATCAAATTTAAGTCCCACTTTTGGAGATATTTGCTGGACTATACCTTTAATTAGTAAGCCAGTTTGTGCTGTCTTTCCCAAGAAGGGTTGACAATTAAACAATATCTGTCACCCACAGCGTCACGTCCACACAGCAGAGCATTGTCACAGGAGGGTGGAGGGAAGGCTGTGTGTGAATGTGTGTGTTTGCAGAAAGAAGAAATAGTAATGCGTGGGAGTGAGCTGTGCTTTTGGTCCCTAAGGCGAGCGGGACAGAGCTGACGATTGTTCTGATGGGCGAGTCCGCTAATGTGTTAATGGTGGATGGAGCGGCACGTACATTAACATACTATACACATACAGTACTGTATTTGTAACAACAGTATTCCCTGCCAGCAGTGAGACTATAGAAAATGTGCTTTCTGACAGGAAAAGTGTGTGTGTGTGTTTGTGTGTGCACAGGTGTGATCAGGTTATGAGTGTGTTCAGTAGTAGGGAGCACCTCTGGTCCGGGCCACATAAACAAAGCTCGGGCAGCAGAGAGCGTGCTCAGAAAGGCTCAGAAAGACATCAAAGACAGAGGAAAAGTTTGAAGGAAGGAAAGAAGGAAGCATTATAATTCTAACAGCACAGGTTAATAGGAATACCAAAGATAATATTGCATCTCCTAGAACTAGCTTCAATTGCTCAGTGTATATAAAATTGGAAGAAAGCTATACTGTGATATTACAGTTACATTTCACTTTATAATTCTAAAATAATTTATACCAACAATAGTTATATTTTATAGAATATTTACATAAATACATCATCATATAGGAATATTATTGTCAACACATTGTTATAGAAACATACACCATACATATATGTGTATATAGTCATGTTATAGCCACACGTACACACACATACAATGAATATACAATCAGAATGAGCTATTGCAATGCTGTGTTGGGTCAAACTCCATCGGACATTCACATCTTCTCAAGTAAGTAAGCTCGCAGAGAGGAGTTCTGGTGTATTGCTATAAGAAAAAAGTTCAGCCCAGCCTCACACAGCCGAATGATTCTCGTAAAATCCGAGTATTGCTTCGTGTAACGTTACTCTCCTCTGAAGTGATAATCTGAGCAGAGAGGAGGAAAAACAGAAAGAGGAGCTTTGAGCCTCTCTTGTCAGTGTGTCAGATAGTTTCTGCCACTGCTGTCTGGGCAGAAAGTTTTTTCCCGGCGGACTGATCAAACAGGAAACAGTTTTGGATCTGTGAGTCCGTCACCTGGATAGAAAGGCAGCCCGCATTGACTGACAGAAAAATAGGTGTCCTGCATATACAGACAGGTTAAGTGTGAAGAGTGTATCCAACAACCTGCTGCCTCTAGAAGTCAGAGAAGAGATCCTGGGGACCCAGATGAATGATAAAAGGAGCGATGGTCCGCGGCTGATAGAAGGGATTGTCAATGAAAAGACCACCTGTAGTGAGATGAAAAACAAAGACAAAGAGAGCAGGAATGATTATTTTAAATACCTATATATAGGCCTATGTAAAAAGATATCTATGAAACACAATGTGAGGCTACTATATATTAAACTTTCCTCGCTTCTTTGACAGTATGTGCTGAAAAAATGAATGCTGATGAAGGATACAGAAGGACAAAGAAATCCAATAATGTTCTTTTAGGATGACGTTACCTCGGGTCTACTTGAGTGGTACCTGGAAATGTTCCAGTAAAAAAGATTATTGCCTGGGTGGCATTAATAACGTTATATAAGTGTGTTTATATGGGAACGTCCAGCAGATTAAATTAAAGGAATGGTTCAACATTTTGGGAAATACTCCTATTTGCTTTCTTACCAAGAGTTTAAAAAGAAGACAATATTTTGTCTGTTGCCTACATGTCAAATGTTATGCATGTTCTGGAAAAGAGATCCCTCCTCTGTTGCTCTTCCTGTGGTTTGTGCCATTTTATTTTCCATTTAATGCTCGATTTATACTCCAGGGTTGCGTGTAGAGCTGCTTGCTCCTCAGTGTCAAAAGTTGAGGCGGTTCGGGCATTTTTGGATGCCTCATAGGTGCCTTCCTTTGGTGGTTTTCTGAACACGTCCAACTAGTAAATGACCTTGGGTAGAGTCAGAACACACCAGATCGGATCTGGAAAATGATGCTAGGGAGAGCCTGCTGTCTCTGTGACCTGGTCCCAGATAAGCAGCATAAAATGGACAGATATATTAAAATGACTTGAAAAAAATATCTCATATCTGTCATTTAATGTGAACTTGGAGCTTTAGGACTGTAAGTTTAAAGACCAAAAGCAGAAACAAGAAGGCTCTGTCCAAAGGTAGAGAAGTCTAATAACGAACACCTCCGTTTTCTCTCTTTGAGATGTGATTTGGATGGAGCTAGAATTGCTTTTTTCTTTGTTTCCAGTCTTTATACTGAGCTACGCTAACTAGCTGCTGGTTGTAGATTCATATTCTGCGTGCAGATGCGCAGAGCATGGTATCAACCTCCTCCTCTAACTCTTGGCAAGACAGCAACACAATGGGTTTCCCAAAACTAGTCCTCAAATTGGCTACTTTACAGCTATTCCAGTCAGGAACGTCAAGTAAGAGCTGACTGAAAGGCCTAATTACTAATTCTATTAAATGACACATGTAAAGACTGAAAATTAGATCAGACACAGGTACAGTGAGGCAGTTTTGTAAGTACATACTTCTACATGTATACACTGTCTCTTTGGCCTCAGCTCTCACTCAAAATGAATTCAACCTTGAAAAAAAAAATTCAGAAAACTAAAAATACACGAGTGCTAGAAATGAGCCGCCAAAATCAAAGTTTTGGCAATGTCAGACAAATATCATTTGAAAGTTTTTATAACAATTCAATGGAGCTCAACCAACCATTGGACAAGATACTGGGTCCTCTCATCCAATGGCTGCGCCTCATAGCTGTAACCATGGAGACGTCGTCAGGGGGTTATCTCTCACTGGCTGGATGGCCGAGACGTTGTGAAGGGCCAGTGTAACTCTGTCTCGGCTGGTGCTGACCTTTGACTAGCATGTTGGAGTATTTCTATTTTTTTCAACTGTTTTTAGCCAAGTTGCTCTTAGTTTTTTTTAAAAATATTTTTACCTGATATTATCTTGTCATTTTTTAAACCTTTATTTGAAACACAGACTGAGCCAAGATGGAAACTTTTGATCCTATGCTTTTGGTGGCTCAGTCGGTGCTGATCCTTATTTAAGCAAAGATGTGCAAAATCGACAAATGCAGCAATGATTTCGATAAAATGAAACAACATAAAAGACACTGACATAGATAAACAGCTGTCTATGTAGAGGTAAGTTTTGTCTTTATTATATTTGGACCATTTATGAAAACTGAGTTTAGCTGAAACAATGTACTGAACTTCAAACTTGCTGCTGCAAAAAGGCTGCAGTTGGCTTATGTGACAACCTATAAAAGCACTGCATATTTACTATAGGTGATACCTCTGGTAGCTGCAGGAAACATGCCAAATTAATCCACGTAAGGTAATGAGATCGTGCAGCTGAATGCAAGATGCAGGATCTGACGAGAGCTTTGTAAATTCATCCGTTGTCTTCTTGCTTTTCTCTCTGAATACCTATAAGCTGAGGGTCAAAAGGATGCAACAAGGCGCCCTGAGGTACATGGAGAGATTGAAATTCAATCCATGAGCATGTACGAGGGTGGAATATTAAAGCTCAATGCTCAAATGTAACTTTAGGTCACAGCATCGTGTGCAGGTTGACAGAGGTGAATCTTTCTGTATGCTAAGTGACAAAATCAAATCCTTACCAGCTGAAAGCCTTTAAATCAGATATACACCAGGCAGTGTTCAGCTTTTATAGGAGATAAACTTTATTCAGCAGTATTTATTTATTCCTATACATCCTTCACACAGCTCATTATTATTTCCTTTTTACAGAGAATGTGTGTGTGTTGTGTGTGTCATATGTAAAGGCTTTCCTCTTCCTGGCAAAGAATAAACACAATAACAAAAGACTGATATATATAATTTAGACTCAAAGAATGAGGTCACAGTTCACAGTAAAAATCTTTCAAGTTTTTGTTTATCTCTTAAGAACTTAAACCTGCAGTATTTATCATATTCATTAAAATTTCTGAAAACAGTAAGAAAAAACAAAACAAAAAAACCCTTCAGCTCAAGTCCATAATCCTCTCCCCATCACTGATATTGTAAAAACAAAACCAAAAAAACAAAATCGAGTTTCCCTTCTATATAAAAGCAAATTGTACGGTTTGGAGAAAGCGTTTGGTATGTATGAAAATATGTTTGGTGTGTGTGTCTCCTGTGCTAAAAGAAGTGGTAGTGGGGGACGGGGTAGGCGGGCACTTTCATGACAGGCAACAGAAGCATTCTCTTGGGCAAACCTAGAGGGGAGACATGAGAAGAGCACAGCTCTGCATGAGTCCAGGGCAATAAATAAACCAAGTGTTTCTATGCTCACTACACTACACACTACTCTGCATCTAGGTCCAACAAACACCCCTCGCATTACACAAACAGGGCTCCCAAAAGGGGGTAGTGTAAGTGTGTGAGAACAGACAGGATTGTGAGAACAGACAGGATTGTGTGCACACGAGGCGACACCCTTCAGCGATGGTTAAAGGAGCCGAGAAAGAGAGAGATTCAGAGTTAAAGAGAAGAAAAGAAATTTCCAAAGTTAGCAATTTGAAACCTGGAGTGACATCTCTTTTCTTGTGCTGCTTTCAGATGCCTTTTACAAGTATTTCAACCCTGAGCAACTGGGTATGAAATGTTTCATAAACTGCAAGAAATTAGTAGATTTTGAAAAATATTTTTAAAAAAAGAAGCTAGGAAAAACTATATTTATAGTTAATTATCATAATTACATATTTAAAATTATGTTACAGTATTGTTTTTCATTTTTTTGTTTTCTTTTTCTTTCTTTCAGGTAATTTTCCTGTACTTTTTCTTTCTCTTTATTCTTTTTATGATTGTATTATTTTACTTTTATTTTTATTTCTTGCTAATTTTGTTGCCCATTTTCTTCTTTAAATGTTTTTGAAAGAAATCATGCCAATACTTAATTAAAGATTAATTTTGGTTTATTACAGCATAGGTCTTGTTTCTGTAATTTTGACGATCTTTTTCCATTATTAAATGTTTTAGTCATCGAGCTAATTTGCTGAGAGCACAGGTCAACATAGCCTGGTCTCGCAGAAATACATAATATGACCATGACCTCTCAGTACCGCATTATGTGGTGGTGGCATATATAATGTATTAAAAATTCACAACATGCTGGCAACATGACAACAATGTTAACTGAAGGTTAATTATGATCCTTGCTCATGGTGGACACAAACTATCTAAGACAACGTCATTAGGTATTATAAAAACAGAAAAAGTCTACTTAGGGTGTAGCGGTGGATAGGTCAAACAAACACAGGACCTCGTTCTCCCTATGTGGAACCAAAAGTCAATTATTTTTTTTTTACTAAGTCTACTCACAAACTTTACCAACAACAACGTCACCACACTATGTTAACTAGTTTGCGTCATGTTATGTGATGTACTTACATCCTGTATAAGAGCTAACCAAGTATTATTCACCCCTAAATATTCTCCAAATGCGACCATTTCACAAAGCTAACCACATACCTAAAACTGTGACTGTTTGAAGTTTTTTTTCCATTGGCTTCATCTCTATGGTGCCGGCATGTAATTTTAGCACATTAGCAAAACGTGACGTCAATCATTGGAAGCTACTCTGTGCCAACTTTAGAGGGTATCATCATGTCTGTGTTCTATGGTCTAATGTTGTGATCTATGATCTAATATTCTATTTGGCACCACGGTCTGATGTTTTGTGTTCTTTGATTTAATGTTCCGTTTACAGTTTGATATTATTTTCTGTGTTCTATGGTCTTATGTTGTATTATGTTGTATTCTAATGTTCTCTTCTAGATGATGTTGTAATGTTTTGCATTCTATGGTCTAATGTTGTGTTGCATGACCTAATGTTCTATCTGACACTATGATCAAATGTTCTGTGTTCTAAGGTGTCATATGATGTGCTCCACAGAATGTTCTAGTGTTCTGCTGAGCCCAGCAGCATTATAGAATGTGTTCTATGAATCTGCCAACAAGAAAGCCCAAAGCAGCAGCGTGTGCTGGAGCTCAGTGAAAAAGCAGGAAACAGGATGAGAGCTTTGTATTAAAAAAAAAGCTTAAAGTGGTTCCCAATGTTTTCATGTGCCTTTTTTCTCCCCTCTGACTGAAATGAAAGCCCCAGTGGAGCCAAACCAAAGATCATTTTTAACAATTCAGACACATGCTGCTCTTATTCTGGAAAATGGATTTAATAGTAATAATACTATCAGTGCAAAACAATCTATCTCTCATTTTCATTCTTCCCTGGTCTGCAGCTCAGCATCATATGTCAAATGGGTGTCTAAAGAAAAAAGCAGATTTCCACCTTAACTCACCTAAACAGCAGGCGCATCTAGTATTTTCTATATTTGGCCTCAGACTTTCCACAGTTTCTGTGGTAACATGTTGGGCACCACTGAGCGAGAAGCAGAGCTCAACAAAGACAAAAACCACCCCAGCAAGGTCCAAAAGCTGTTCTGACGCAAATTGTGAGGTAAATGTTTCATTCCAGGACCTAATTCTGAGTGTAATTCTAGTTTTCATGTCCATCTTCTCTTTCAAATAACACGAACTGAACTTCCTACCTTCATGTGGGAGGTTACAGCTCAGGTTAAAGCTCAGGGTCAGCTGAACTCACAACAATCACCCACCAGGATACGTGACAGTACTGATGAGTCACAGGGCAGAGGTGCTCACAGTGTGCAACGACTAATGCTTCATCACTCCCACAGAAGACAGCGGGCATTTAATCTGCTCTTTATTAGCCAAGTCTTTTCATTGGCCAGGCATGATTCAGATGACTGAATGCCTTCTTAAATATGTCGCAAGTTATGGCCATTAGCAAACTTTAAAGAAGTATAATATAATAAAAATAATTCCATCAGTCACAAAAATTTGCTAGTTGGATTAACCCTTTAACGCCTAGATCAACATCAGTTTTCTTGTGCTACATTCGGATGCCTTTCACAGACTTTTAAACCTGAAAAAAGGGCTTTCATTGCTTTTGAAAACATGGGGAAAAGACAATGAGCAACAATAAGCAAAACATGTCCCGCAGATTGTGTTAAATGTGTGTGTGTTTTGGGTGGAGTGGATGGGGCACACTTTCTTAAAGTCACTTTCTTTGTTGGTTTTATTTATTTTTTATTTTTACTTTTTTTTTTTGTAGCTTATAAATGTCTTGCTAAGTTTTGGGCCATTTCCTGTTAAATTAATCATTGCCTTTCCCTGATGATTTTGAAAGGAACCAAGCCAATTTGCTCAGGTTTCAAAGGGTTAAAGGAGAACCTACCATTGAATTCTGAGTATTTCAGTAAGCGCTGCAGTCACAATAACATGTGAAAAGTGCTCTGATGCCAGGGACTGAAACGAAACACCCCAAATAAATCCAAAGTTCCAGCTCCACTATAAACACAAAAACTAAGGCGCATTTCATATTAAGGGCAGTTGGGATCTCAGGGGGGTACTAGATGTCTACCTGGGGCCCCAGATCAGTTTCCCTGAGCACATAAGATCCATTCAAACTTAAAGCTGTAGGATGGACAGAGGGGCCTCCCAATGCTACATGTGTGCACACACAACACAAGGCAGAGTCTGTCGAGGTGTGACAGAGGGAAGCATGTGTGAGTGAATTTTGCACCAATACCAAGGCTGTTACAGGTCAAGGACTAGTATAAACTTTAGCCTATGCATGTGTGTGAGCGAGACCTGTGAAGATATAAGAACCCCGCAGCAGCAGTAACATGACAGGAGCAGCGCTGCAGTGGCAAAGCTCCCCTTCACTCTGTCTTAAATAACTGTGGGTAAAGTGAGGAACTAACACTATGGGCTCTGGTAATCCACAGACACTCAGCTTGCTTTGCTCGGGGGCCACTTTTGCAAAATGACAGGAGACCAGGGTTGCAGCAGACCCATACATGTTTCTAAGATTTTAGGACATTTCTAGGATTTCAGATTATTTCTGTGATTAGGATGTTTCTACAATTTCAGAACATTTCTACGATTTTAGGACATTTCTAGGACTTACGGACATTTCTCTGTTTTCAAACATTTTGAGGATTTTCGAATGTTTCTAGGATTTTATGTCATTATGGGGCTTAACTAGGACCCCTGTCGAGGGTTGCAGGGGATCCTTCACTGGCACTTTTTTTGATAAACAAGCTCTATTTTTTAATGCTGTTTTATGCACTCTGGCACCTTAGGTATACTGAAGTATAAAACCATTCCCAGTGTGAATCACTTTATTTTTATTTTTATCTAGAAAGTGGTTGGGGGGCCACTTGGCAGCCTTTCTGGGGCCAGATTTGGCCTATGGGCCATGAATTAAGTATCACTGTACTAACCTCAACAGAACTGAAGATGGTGGCAACAAAAGCAGCGTGCCTGGGTTTTTATAAGTCCAGAAAAGCTTGTAAGGTCAGTTAGAGGTAGCGTCTTCTAAACTTTTCTATTTTCATTCAACATAAGCAAAGGCAAAGGACTGCTAGTGCAGCTGTGTGTGTCATGTTTATGATTGGTTTCTGGGAGTTTTGGCATAAAAGCTTATGCCTGACAGCAGCTCTTTACTGACAGAGTATTGATGCATAAGAGATGAGGGAGTGAGTGGCCACAAGCCGATTAAGACACAAGTTGTGAGCGGACAAAAAGCCAAAGTACAGACAGATTTGCTTGATGCACACAACAAAGACGCAACAGCAAAAGATTTGTTTAATCATGACTGAAATTCAGTGCCAAACTCTAAAACTTGGAGAAGATCAAGTTTTAAAGTAGTTTTGAAAAAAGGGGAGAAATTAAAGCAAAAGGAAGTGGAGAAAAAGGATTTCAGGGGTATTAAAAACCTATTATAGAGTTAATTTACCCACTAGTAGTTAGCTGTTATGTTGGGTTAGAAGTGAACAGCATAGTTAGAGAAGAAAAGGTGAAAGAAGGTAATAGATGGGAGAAATTAGTCGACAGGTAAAACAACCAAGAAGCACGTACCATATGCAGGAGCAGCTGCTGCAGCAGGGCTGTAGCCATACGGTGTCCCAAAGCCTGTTGCAGAAGAGGTTATAGGGTTTAAATTCAATTGCACACTTGTTTAATTAAAGGTAGCATTTTTCAACATCTTTGGTAAGTTTAAATGAATGTTTGGGCCGGTCTGCACTGTGGCAGACAGCTGTGGGTTCAGAGTGAGCAGAAGCCACACCACTTCTTAATAAGTTTCACATAGGGCACATTCACTCATTCACACACAGCAGGGTCATATGAGTTCAGCATGGGTTCAACACAAACACAAACAAAAAAACTAAAGGTAGGATCCAACAAATGTGGGTAGAAATAATTTGACATGATATAGGGTACAATGATAATAATATTAATAATTTTATATAATTATTATTTTATTTCTATTCTTTGATTTTTCTCTCGTCTCTTGGATTTTCTACTTGCTCTATGTATCCCTCTCTTGTTTCAATAAAAAATTGGGACATATATCTCAAAATTTCAGAAACAATGCTTTCTGTCTCACCAAAAACAACAAAACCACACACAACTATCCTCTCACTACCTGGTGTGACATATCCAGGTGCAGCCGCGCTGACGAAGGCTCCTCTTGCGAGGGCTGCTCTTCCTCTTCCTCTGGCTACCTGAGCTGCTACTGCAGAGGCTGCTGCTGCCGCGGCCAGGGCTCCTTTAGTCTGAACACAGACACACATTATATATAAGTGTGTCTAAAACACTCAAAGATACACACAAGATAAAGATATATAGATACACAGATATATGTCTTATCCGAGACAATGCTCTGATGCAGTATGGGTGTCATCACTGACAAATCTGTTGGCAGACGGGCTCATTGACAGAAGTGGTGGATAAGTGGTGATCTGATAACTGCCAAGTATTGAACTGATTGATTAGACACTTGTTAAACGTAGTTCCATTGATTACTGAAGGGTGAACAGAGTGGACAAATCATGCCGCGGCTCCACAGAGATGATTACTGATCACTAAAGACGTTTAAACTTTATCATCTTTAAAGCTGCACTGACAGTTGGGCTCTCAAGGAAGAGAGGAACAGATTGCTTCGATTTTATGTTTCATTTTGTATGCATTAACGCTCCAGACTGAAGCAGAGCACTCTGTGTCTGGTATGTACGTATGTGTGTCTCCTTACCTGAGGCAATATCTTCTTTTTCTTGTTTGCAGCTGCATTGGGACCAGAAAAGAGTTTTTCCAGAGCTGCGAGAGCAGCACTGGCCTTTGCTACTTTTTTGTTGGGGCCTGCCCCTCGAAACTTCTGCCCATCGACCTCCACCTGCACACGCGCAAACACACAGAATATAAAATAATACTCTAAATATGTTTTATGTTTATAGTCAATAGGAACACTGCACTTTGGCTCACTGGTAAAAACTCATTTTTCCACAATGGATTTGTGTTCTAATTATCATATCTGTTAGTGTTTTCATATTTTATGTTACAGCTCTGTCAAAACTAACAATCATACAATAATTCTTCCCAAAACTGATGTGTTTATCAGTCATCAGTAACTCAGCCAGCGAGTCTGTACACAGGATGGCTTGTTTAGCAGTGGCCCACTGTCAAGCAGGCTTGCTAATCAATCAGCAGAGCGATGGAGCAGCCAGGCATGTCGGAAAACAACACACCCCACAGAGAACGGGCCTGCTCCAGGAAGCAAGTTGACTGATTGACGCTGCCGGTGATCAGCCTGTTTCTGAGTGTGTGGCTTGGACTCTATGTGTCTCCTCCTGGCTAGAGTGCATGTGTATTTTTTCTGTCATTTTTGATTATGTCATGGGCCCACACTCTTTTACATGTGTATGCATTTAAATTTTTTTCCCCACAGTCTGTCAGTGTGTGCACACGGAGATCTTACCTCCATAACAAAGCGTTTGTCGTGGCTGCCTCCACTTTCAGAGATGAGTTCATACTTGAGGCCTCGTCTCTTTTCGTTTAGCTCCATGACGGGATTCTTCCCACTGGCCGTCAGTATGGGACCCTGAGTTCGCACCTGGGGAGTGGAAAGGTTATAAGTCATTTAATCTCAATGCATCTTCATACCTTTATGAAACCACATAGTGGACAGTAAACCTGCAAAATGGAGCTTGATGTGAATAAACAAGAGCATGACTGTAAGCAGGGTGAAGCTTAAAGTTTTGATACCTTTATGTCCTTAAATTAGAGTGACTGTTACATTTTAATCACTTAAAAATCTAGATTTCTTTGATGCTTGTGTGCATTTATGTATTAGTGCACGATTCTCATTTCCCACCTCCAGTGTGTTGGAACTGTCTGAAGAGTGTGTTGGGTTATTGCTAGTGTGCGACGACGTCTCGCTCTTTCCTTCACCATCCGACTTCTCGTCTGAACTCATGGGGTCCAGGTCTGAGTCGAAACCTGTCGGATAGCCCATCGCCTGGAGAACCTATAATGGGAAGATGATGATAAAGTGAAAAGGAGTTGTGAGGAAAGAAACTGCAAAGAAAAACTAGAATTACTGCCTACAGTTGTATGCCTCTGAAAACCAGTCAAATTCAGCTACACTTTACATCCATGTCTGTCCAGACTAATATGTTGACATGAAAGTAGCTACAAAGGTGTTAAAAACTAAAGCTACAATATGGATTCCCAGAAAGAACCAATACTGGTTTAAAGAAAAAATAATAATTAAAAAAACAACAAAAAACTAAACAAGTTGTATCTTGCTTTTGTGCAGGCCTAAATGGATTTCTTAATAACCTATATGTTAGTGAGATGTAATTGTTGACATAACTCACTTAATGGGATGAGACAGATTTAGCAATATGAAAATAATTTCGCACAGATACATGGACATGTGTGATGACTGCGAGCTGCCAGCTAAGGGCAATAAGGATAAAAAGCGATGCACAGACAGGAAATTCAACCATATCTGCAAACCCTTCACTGCCTTGATGACACAAAGTACTGTATTTTAAAAAAAAGACTGCAGCATCCTGCATGTACTGAAATGACAGATCTAATCTAACTCACACAATGATTACAGAAAAAAACATTATAATACACTGTCTGCACAGAACTATGGGAGTCTACTGTAAGTCTTTGACAGCATGCAGAGCAGCAAAGTGATTCAGGACAATATGCACACGAGAGAATAGAAGAATGACACGTTTTTTGTTTTTTTTTTTACCCAAATGGTGTACAGTGGGAGAGTACAGCAGAGAGACAGAGGGAGAAACTGAAGCAGAGAAGTGGAGATCAAAAGGTGAGTGCATGAGAGAGAGAAAGTGAGTGAGAAGGAGAATGGAAAAGGGGGAGAAAGAGCCTTTTATGGGAATGGAGCGGATAGCGGATTATCCCGGCTCTGTGCTCTGGAGAGCCTCTTTGTTCACAACCACTTTGGGATTACATGGATTTGCCCACCTCCATCTCTCCACACACGCACACACACAAACATACAGACAGAAACACATTTTAGGTACGCTCAGGTTTGACTGCGGCTGGAGCTTAGAAAGTCCTTCGGGTAGCCAAAAAAATAATCTTCCCTCTTTTCATATTAGCAGATCTTTTATTATTTAGCTGTTCTGTCAAACAGTTTGTCCTAGGGATGTCCTGATCAATTTTTTTTGCTGATATTGAGTCCTGATCCGAGACTTGTATTTACCTAGATAATACAGATGCTTAATGCATACTTCAAGTACTTTAAAGCCACTGAAAATAAAAATAAAAACCTGCATCCAAACAGGTCCTAAGGGTTTTTCTATTTCTTTTTTATTTAATATTAAATATAATATTATTTAATATTTAATATGGCTTATATCACAATTCCACTTAGTGCCCAATTCCACTTTGTTTTTTCAACGAAAATAACAAAGTAAACACACTAAAATTTGTCTTCAGAAATTGCTCTCAAAACGTCTTAGTGTAGCTTTGTAACACAAGTACAGAACACCATAAATAAATAATATAATCACAGATCCACTTCAAGTAGTGTTATAACTGAACTTAAACATCCCCAGTTCCAACAAATAAAAATTGGTTGCAATTCCACTTATTGCACTATTAAAGTAAAACTTATTCACTAAAAATGAACAACAAAAATTTCTACTCTACTAGCGGTATAGCAGCTTAAGTTGGACATGAAAAAAAACAGTTTCTACTTATTGTAGTACCAGCAAGTCGTGCTCGACTTTTGCGACACCTGTCACACGGATGTAAACAAAAGATCCAGTGGGATGTGTGCTCAGAATAATCAGTCTCAAACAATTAAAAAATACATTTCGGGCCCTATACAGATCCTTCTGACCCAATCGGGACATCACCAATTTGGCCGAATGAGCACAGACATAAATCAGAGAAGATGCTCGACTCCTGTCAGTTGCACATACATACAACACACGTGACTCCTTTTGAAATTCTTTACCTTGACGGCGACATGGAGCTTGGCGGTCTTCTTGGAGGATCCAGATGCTTCATAAATAGTTCCATCCAGATCCACAGACATGGTAAAGACTGGAGCGTGAACCGGGCCCGACTGGGACAGCAGGCGATACTGCAGCCCCGGCCGGATCTGGTTCAACCGCATCAGGGCGTTCATTGGCTGGTTGGAGTCTATGGCTTTACTGTCTAGGACTAATGGAAAAAATGGAGGGAGTATGGTTATAGTAGAAAGTGGAGCATATTAGGAAAAATTCAGTAAGGTTTTGTAGAGGGTGTACCAATTATCCATCTGGAATTGGACAGACTGGGCCAATTCAGAGATACTGTAAGTAATAAATCACATTTTCTAAAGGTTTTCAGGCCCCTTGCTAAGTTGTTTTCATGATGAATAAAAGGGCCTTTATTTTCTTTCTCTTTCAATCACTTTCCTCCTGTTCGCCAATATCTAAAAATGCCTCTCTGTCTCCATTAGTCGTGGTTCATCTTCTCCTTGTATGAAGAAAGAGCTGGGGATGGTTGGGTGGCCTACTAAAACGTTAGCAATCAATACTATCGATCTGCCTCCAGGGGATGGAAGGAAGGTGGAAGGGAGAGAAGCAGACAGGGAAAAAATAGAGACGGGGAGAGAAGCAAGGCTTGTCTGTAGACAACAGAATATGATTATTTCCATTTCTAAGCTTTGTGCTGCTTTGTTTTCGGTGTTTGAATAAAAAATAAGGAGAATCCGAGGCTGAATTGAGCTTTTGTGAGATGGTATTTATGCTCATTCTCTTCTTCATGTATGAAGAATTTCTTTTCTTTTCAAGTTTAAAATGATTGAGGTGAATAAACAGAAAAAGCAAAAGAAATAGCTGATAACACTCTTCTTTCTCTCCCTCCTTGTCGCACCTTTCCTCAGATTCCTCTTCATCTTCTTGATGAGGTCTTTGTCATCCATCGCTCCATCCTCATATGGCCTCTTCAGACCTAAGCCTAGAGAGAGAGCAAGAGAAAAGACAGGGTTACTAATTAATCAATGACTTCAAGAGATGCTTACATGAAAACACACACAAAGGCACTTGTGTGTGACAAAAAGACAGGGAGGCAAAGGCTCAGAAAACAAATATTATGTAAGAAGCAGCATAAAGATGGATGAACTCACAGAGAAGATAAACAGAGCCGACAGGCAGACCAGCAAACAATGAGGAAGACATATAAGCTCCCTTCCTACATGCACCTTAATCTGGTAATGCTCTGGCAATTTTCCATGTTGGTGTCACGAGGCACCAAAAAGGCTCGAGTCTATTTTCCATGAAAGTCGCTTTGAAAATTTGCCAACTTTGTCATGGGTGAACAAAAACCAGAAACATTCCCCAATAACCCACACACAGGCTTAAGACATTTCACCAAGGCTAGTGTGTTTTTTTTGCTGTGATACTGCAAAAAATACATCAGATATATTCATCAGATACTATATGTTTGTGTTGCTTCACATGTCAGCAATATAGACAGCACTGTCAGTGCTTGTGGGTAGAAAAACCACCAAAAGCATCCAAAAAGGTCACGTCATGTGTGAAAAGATTTGATGCCAAGTCAGACATATGTACAAAAGCCTTCTGCCTGAACCCTGCAATGCTGCAGGTTTTATGTAAGAATGACAGACAAACAGACAAGCCTTCAAACAGCATGAAAAATAGATACATGCTGGCTTAAAACCTAAATAGACTATAAGGCACAGACGAACAAGGAAAGAAAGACACATGTGTGGGAGTGTAAACATGCAAGTAGGCACACCTTCTTTATCAGACCACGGGTATTTCTGCGATGGTTTATTTGAGGGAAGAGGCTCCATCTCCAAAACCTTGTAGATCTGTCCAAATGCCATGAGTCTGAGGGCATGCTGTTGAATGCAAAACATGGGAAAACAAAGAAAGTTGAGAAGTTACATTCAAACATTATTGACAGTATAGTATGGACAAAAGCAGTCAAATTATTTGCTGTTCTTATACAGGCAAAGAGATACTGTAATATTGTCTGTGAAGGCTCATGCACAGGTGTAAAGGAGGTAATGTCCATAGGTAAGAGAGAATTTTCTTAGACCTTGGCAGGTAAAGCCTGAACACCTTTCAGGACTGAATGTTGTATTTCTATATTAATTTTATTGCAAGGACAGTTTGTGGGGAAAAAGTGAATATATTGATGTCTGTATTGGTTGTTAGAGAAGTGAGTGGTTACATAACGGCATAACGAATATCAGCAAAAAATCCAATATCATGCATCTCTGGTGTGAACACAGCATTAGACCTTTCCTGCCTTATAAATGCCCACTTTTCTCAAACAGCACAGTTCCAGTTTACCAAGAAGGGTGGAGTGACCCCTCTAATTTAATGTTAAATATGATCCTGAAACTTGTTACTTATAATTAATAAATTACGATCATAATAACAAAGAACCACTGCAAAGTGAATGCCCTTCATTTTGAATTTGTGGAAAAGCAGTCATATTCTGTTTTCTTATTGTGATGTTTCTTACCTCATGCAGAGAATGACAAATCAATAATGTTATTTTTTCTCTAAAACTTGTATTAGAGCTTTTATTAAATGTGAAATGAAGATGCTGTGCTGATTTCAGACAAAGCAGGAGGTGGTAAATTCGGGTTGAAAAACTAAGCGAGACAAGACATTAAGAGGCTGATGTGAAGTAATTCATCTGAACAAAGTTAGGAGGCCATGTCCAAACACAGAAGCACATGGGTAAAGTTGAACAGCACATAATATGTAAATGAGCAACAAATCTCCGCCAGATCTGTGCATTCATTAATGTCACACGTCTTTAAATACACCATGAGTTGTTTTGCAACACACAGCATCAAGTTTGTACACAAAGGTATGTGGAGTATTTATTCTCTACCATTTGATATCAATAGCATCAGCACATATACTGACAGTATGTCTGTGTGTGAACTGATGATTCTATATCTACTGTACATGTCCTCAATCTACACAAACAATTAGAAAGATAACCAGAATGGCACACAAGTGGCCCTGCTAATACAAATCCATTAAGGAGGTAGAGTGTCTCAGATATTCATGAGGCTCGCTGTAGCTCATTGACAGAACAGCTCCCTCTCTTCTATCTGCTCTTGTATCTGCTCCAATACAATTATCCCCATTGACATTCCTGCCTCGTTCCTGCTGCCTTCAAAGGAAATGGACGGCAGGATTCACTAAGCCATGCGGCTCAGAGGTTGCCCTGCTCAGCCGAGTGTGTGTGTGTGAAGAAGGACATGACAGCCCGCACGCCCACAGTGCAAGCACACAAATACTGTTCTCGGGGTGTCAGAGATGGATTTATGGCTTGCAATGGCAATAGTTTCCCACACCAATCATTAAAATGCAGCACCACACAGCTCTTTCTGGAGATGCGCACTCACACTTCCACAAGTGCGTGTGTGTGTATGTGCATGCAGATTGTGTGGTTGGGGTGATGATGGGGTCTTTCTGTCTGGTAATAGGCGTGTTGCTTACTGATTCCCACACACTGACAGCTCAGGGCAAGTGCAGCTGGGTGATAACAACTGTGTCTTTAAGCTAGCTGATGTCTGTGTGTGTGTGTGTGTGTGTGTGTGTGAGAGCTTGTGTACCTGTGCGCGGTAGGTAATGGCCTCAGCCTGCTGGTCGGTCATGTTGGCCAGTGTGTTTGTTGGCTCTTTCTCACATGGGTCGTGTAAACCTGGACCACCTGGGGGAAGCGACAGATGACGACACACACACACACAAAGTCAGTTGTCACTTTACATGCTGACACTGCAGCTCAGCACCATTTAATTAGGCTTCACTGTCGTAAAATGAGCGACAGTGGAGATACTGACTATTAAAATGGAAAGCAGCAACAGGAAAATTGACCTGCTGTGAGACATTCAAACCCAGGGCCAGCTCTACCCATTATGCAATATAAGCAGCTCTCTAATGCCCTCTAATCTCTGGGGGCAAAATGTATATTTTTGAATGAACAAGACACAATAAAAAAAAAAAAAAAGACTGACAACATTTTTTACCAAAAAACAGACAAAAACTGTAATAGCTGTAGTCTATTTGAAGACAGTGTTGCTACTAATAGAGCCCTTCAAGGGATACTTTGCTGATAGTCAGCCAGCTTTGTATCAAAACGATATGCACAGTATGTGTAAATGAACCTTCATCTAACCAGTGCCTAGATATTCCTAGATGTCCTAGATTTTTTCCCTCTGATCATGTGGCACAAAATTCAAAGTATTTGCATCCTTCTACTTCATATATGGTGCTGTTTTATGTGAGGACCCTCTTTAAATAATTGAAATACCTCATTAAATCTTTACATGATGATTTGTACATTATGTGTGCTATTAAAACTACAATACATAAGCTGGTTTACTGGCATGTGTAGTGGCAACAGGGGGTCCAAACTAAATCATATCCTGCTTGGTCTAGGGCCGGCCATGTTCAAACTAATCACTTAATTTAAAAGGTAAAAATCCTCAATCTCTAAAAGTGACATGTTTCTTTTAAATGTGAATACTGCATGTGTATAAATATTCTCCTGCCAGCATGACACACTTTTTCCATGTAATTAAATTTGAGCAGTTTGTTTTCAAGTCTTTATTTGCATTTTGTTAAATTCATGCACACTGCTCTTTTCTCCTTTTAAATAATTAAACGGACAAACACAAAGCTATTCTCAGTACTTTCTAAAGTAAGACCTTAATGAGCCTCAATCTAGAAGGACATAACATGCTTTTGCATCCAAATTACATTTTTTAAATTAAGTAAGAAGAAAGTCAGCTTTCACATACTCTCGAATAATTGGATTTTTGCCAGGGATGCACATCATTTTGTAAGAAACCCTTCAGCTGCTCCTAATTAAGATTCTCTCGTAATGACGACCTTCCTCAGACAGCTGTGCTCTGCTGGGTCATTGATGATGTCTCGACCTCTTTTAGAGAAACGGCTTAGAAATGTTCCAAGCAGAGACTTGATGTATCTGCTCATCTACCCGAAACCTAACATGTTCCCTCGCTGGCGATGCCAAAAATTAGCATTTGCACACACATGCTCCTCTGTTGATTTCTCTAATCTCCCCAGCTGTATAATTATGCATCCGTCACAGCTCCATACCTGGTAGCAGTATGCCTGAGGCCAGACACTCCATGACTCGACGTAGGGCTTCTCCAGCCCCGAGAGGTCTGTTGCAGGTGGCAATTGCCTTCTCACAGATGAGCTCTAAAGGCTGCAAGAACACACAAACAAGAACACAAATGAGCACGTAACTGTAAAGAATTAGAGGTGCTGTGCAAAGAAGAGCTGCAATGCTGCAATGGCAGCTTAAGCTTGAAATAGGGAGAAAGAGGGGATGACATGCAGCAAAGGGCCACAGGATGGAATCAAACCAGAAACCACTGAAGCAAGGACACAGCCTCAGTACACAAGGCACCCACTCCACCAGGTGAGCTCCTGGGCGCCCCATAATGACCATTTCTGACATATCATAGACTAAGAGATTTTTCGATTTATCGTAAAAATATAATGGTTAGCTGCAGCCATAGTGCAAACAATACAGACAGTATATGTGTGATATGGGAAATCAAACTTGTGGAGGATGAACTTGCATGAATATTTTTTTTTAAAAAGTATCACCATCTGTTGCTTAAATGTTGTATTTACATAATATATTCAGTGGCTTTCTCACTAAACATAATTCATCTTTCATGCTTAAAAGATAAACAGCACGCCGGTCAATTATATCTTAAGAAGGCTATGTTTTAAAATGCACACTAGACTGCATCAGAATTCTTCAGCCTTGTATGCACAATTCTTCAAATTTTCAAAGAAATATAATCTTTCCTTTTACAGCACAGATATGGAGGGTATCTTGGCATAATGCACAGAAGCATAAAAATGCATAAAGGTTCAAGAGGACTGAACACCTTCATTTCACTTTGCAGGATTAACACTCAAACACAGGTAATTACAGCAATGGACTCACCCATCCCTTGAGAGGTTCCCAGACAGGGTGTCTATTGCACATGTCTCTAAGTATCCTGAGAACGATAACGCAGGACTTGAGCCCATTCACTCGAGCCTGAGAGAGATGGAGGGGATGGAGAGAGGAGTAGAAGGAGAAAAGGAGGGATGCAAGAAGGAAGATTAAACAGAAAGAGGGGGGGAAGGGAACAAATTGAGTGCACAAGGAGTGGTATTTGCGCAAACACATACAGATAAACAGCCTGCTTCACACCACAAAGCCACATGATGAAGTGATTGTTTCTGGCTAAAACCCCACAGAGAAGGAATATGTTGAGTTTAAGACACTAGACATTTTGAATTTAGTTTTCTAAACATGATTTACTAAAATATTACTCTTAGATCTGTCTATGTCCTCAGAAAATACCTACGTCTTGACCTTGTAATTTTTCGTCAGTATGGTAAGTGAGTTGGGAGATAGATGGGGAAGGGTATGGGAGAGGAATCAAAGGGAAGCATTGACATACTGTACAGAGCAGGCAGGTTCACATAATAGCCAAAAAGAAAAACAAGTATCAACCATTGCTTTTGTAGCCTTACGATTCTTCTTATATTCATTTTTTTTTCCCAGTGTGTATACAGCGGGTGGAGTGCATCATCATATATAGTGAGAATACACTTTTTGGGAGAATTTGAAAAAATGAGAAACTCCAAAAGTACTGATGTGTAATATTTGGCTATTTTTCTTAGTGATGAAAACTGAACTGGAGAAGAGCAGGTATAAAAACAAACATTTATCAACAAAATAGCCATTAATTCTTACATAATTTGTCATCTAATATGTAAATTAAAAAAATATTTTAGTAAGTAATTCTTCCACCCTTGTATCTATTCTAGATTAGTCTAATCTGAGCGGGCATAATAAGCACCACATCATTAGCTATCAGAGTGTATTCCCTCTGCATGAACCGTCAGGCTACAATAAGCATCGGGCAGGAAGACAGGAAGTGAGTGGGTGCCGACCTGGAACCACTTGGCGTGTCGCAGCGCTGCCAGGGCCAACAGACATCTGTGTCTATCCAGCACCTCCCCCTCCTCCTCCTCAGCCTCCACTCTCTGCGCAGCAGCACCCAACACTGCCACAAAACAATAACAACCCGATATAGAGAACGTAAAACACACACACGTCACGTCTGAGTGTGTGTGTTTGAATTGTGCGCGTGTGAATGTGTGCAGGCACGCTCTGCGTGAATGCACACATACACACACACATGCATGGATATTTTTTGGTACATACAAGGTGCTTTTCATGCCATAAAGTTGTTCCTCTCCTTGTAGAAAGTGCTGACTCTCTACAGGTCACAGATCCATGATGAATGCTCAGATAAAAACGTCCTCACTCTTTAAACGGTGTGTTATTTTCAACACTGTGATCAGTCTAACGTGTTAACTACATTACATGTTGACGTCTTTAGCACATTGTAACACAGGATGTACTGTTGCTTGTTTATGTGTTGAAAATTACACACACTATTCAACAGTGATTAGGTAATTTACATTCATCCAGTCACTGAGAAATCAGTGAAAGGGAGAGCAACTGGGGTCACAAGGGAAGAGACAACTTTGTGGGATGGAGAGCCCCCCACAGACATACATTAAACAAATACCTAAGGAGTGTTTGATTTAATGTGTGGGCATTGCTGGGACACATTCACTCATTTCGCTGTGCCCAGCAAGGTAAATCAACCTCTCCTTTATGTATTTGAGGAGGATTTTATTTATTTTGATCCAGTCTGCACCAGGCAGGAGTCAAAATAGGAGTTTGTTTTTCTTCTGGATTTCTTAAGGTGCGCTTGATTTCACAGGTTCATGGAGAAATGGTGCAGAGAAAGCAATTCAACTCCCTGTCTGGGCAAACACGGAATCAAGCGCTCTTAAAGTAGAACTGAAAAGAAAAAAAAAAATCTTAGATAGTTTGACCCAGTCTCAGACAAACACAACACAGGAGGGATCAAGGCAGGGTTTAGTCACAGCATTGTGGTTGGTAAAAGAGGAGCATTCTTACGCGTTTATATGTAAGCGTTTGATTCACGCTGCCATGCACACCAGGATGGTTGAGTTACGACACTCTACAAATTCTGCTACACTTGAATCAGCACAAAATCTATGATATGCAAGGCGAGCTGAATCAAACGCAGCTGTGTATGAATGAGTGCGGTTACATGGGGTTTCTGAAGAGGGTTTATTGTGTGTGGGACCTACTTGAAGTGACATAAAACACACTACAGAGCCCTTTGGGTCTCTATGATAACACAGCTAGGTAAATATTTTCCTCATCGCTCTCCCGTGAAAAGAAAAATTCTTCCCTGAAGAGGCATTAAGTTGAAATGTCAAATGTGTCCAATGAGTAGCAGCACAAGAACATCTATCTCATATTAACCCTTATCTGGCCATTATTGCAGCAGATCTCATCCTCAATTTAATGCATGCAGCAGTGTATGTGTTTGTGTCTTGGTGTGATGTATAATGGCCTATCTTAAGGTCTGTCAGAGTGATCCCAGCTGCATGTGAGACCACTCTGCTGCTAGTGGATCATTATCGTCTTTCTCCTCCTGCTTGCTTGTCCTCCCGCTGCTCTCTCAAATGCTCTCCTGGCTGCACACTCACTCAGAGCTCTTATTTTATCATTATCTCCGTCTGTGTTACTGATGCCTGTCCTCTCCCTCAGTCTGATTAAAAAATTTCCCTTTGTGATCGTGTCTTGTCTAATTTACTGTCACAGCACCCTCCCTTCCTTGGTGACCACACAAAGCAGTGAGCTATATCCGACAGAATGCTTCAACCCCCAAATGGCCATTTGTATATCAATTACTCAGCCTGTATTACATTGAATTCATGAAGAAAAATGTTATTCTGCTGGCTTACAAGTTACACACCATTTTATCAGCTTTCCTGGTCCTCGCAATTAAATGTTAAGAAGTGGACCTGTGCACTGATATGGAGAGGACCCTGTGACTTTGGTGGATTTAAACTAACCCTTTAAAACACCAAAGTAAAAAAATAACACACACTAACTAACTGATTGAGGCAGCACTAGACCCGCAGCTGCCTTGTCCAGCAAGGTAATAATTATGTTTTTTGTCAATGAAGTCTCGCTTTGAAGATAATATAGATAACATGTTTCAAAATCTGTTTAGCTCAGTGTGTTACACACTGCATAAATTGTATGAGAGTTTGTAAAAAGATGTTTTGATACTGTATGTTTTGCTGTTGTTAAATGTGGACCCCTATGACTTCTATTCATCAAGAATTTTCTCCATTTTTGGATTTGTGAAAAAGGAGTTTTCATCACAAATTTAATGTAACACAGGGTGAGTAATTGATATACAAATAGTAATTTATAGGGTGAAGTATCCCTTTAAAAACACACAAGCATGAAATAACTTATATTCAATCAAATATTAAACTACACTCAAACGTAGTAACCCAGAATTATATGGTAACTGATTAAAGTAACAGATAAGATGAACAAGCACTATTTTAAATAAATATACTGATTGCCTGACATCAGATCAGAAGGCTTTATTGATCCATGTAACAGCACTTAACTAGCCGGAGCTTACTGAAACATTCTGGTGCAAAGCTTTTAGTCTTATTGCATGAGCTTGCTCGTCTACCAAAAATTTGTTTACAGACTCTCTAATACTTTGATAATAAGGTCCTGACCAGACACAAGCAGCAATAGCTTTAAGAGAGCTAGAAAAGGTGCTGACCCTGGTATCTGTGCCTGTCACTCCACATGTTAACATGTAGTAGTGGCAGTAGTAGTATTTGTGCAAACGTATTAGACCCTGCCTTTTACAATGTGAGCCTTTTAGACAGACTGGCCCACATCCCTCAACCTCTACAGGTTCCTGATGAAATCTGAGCGATTAGACATCCAGTGTGACAGGTATCTTTATCCCTTGGGTGCAAAATACGACTGTGTGCGCATTGCTTCCCCTCCGTGTGCTCTTTTTGGTACGCTAGAGAGAAAAATATGAGCCGTCTTCGCTGTGGCACATGGCGTGATGTACAGCTAACCTTCATGCTGTCTCTCATCTCTCTCAGACCTGAGTGTCTCGTTGGACGGGAGCCACAGGATGGATGGGCAGCTCGCTACTGCTCGGTTATTGATTTTGCTGGCCTGCTGGCCTTGCCTCCCCGTCCCACCTCCCACAA
Source organism: Plectropomus leopardus (assembly GCF_026936395.1). Classification (NCBI taxonomy): domain Eukaryota; kingdom Metazoa; phylum Chordata; class Actinopteri; order Perciformes; family Serranidae; genus Plectropomus; species Plectropomus leopardus. The sequence continues at coordinate 17,346,023 of NC_142195.1, read as the reverse complement.
CCAATTACAATCAGTTCCTGATACCCATGAAAAGGGGGTGGTTTGGGGGGTGGGGGTTATTAGACTGAGCACCAGACAGTTCCTGTGTGTTTCAGCTCTGGTATGCGTCCTGTACTGCAGCTGTCTTGTCTTGTGTCAGCATGTGTTAAAAAGGTCATACCTCTGTTTTAAGGGACATAAAAACATATACAGATACAATATGAAACAAAATTTTCTGTTGGGATGTGGAGTGCGAAAAGGGAATAAAAACTACCTCGCCCATTCTTTTCCTGCTCCTCCTTTTCATCCTCGACTTCCTCCTCTTCTTCCTGTCCTTCCTCCCCATTCTCCAACTCCTCCTCATCCTCCTCCTCTTCTTCTTCCTCCTCCTCCTCCTCCTCCTCCTCATCTTCCCGCATGGCCGGCGAGGTGAGGGTGATCGTCAGTGTGAGTTTAGGCTCTGTTGTAGTTCGTACCAAGATGGCCGCCTCGGTCGAGGAGCTCGTGACCTCATATTTCTCTTCTGTCAGCTTCTGTCATGTGTAAAAACAGATACAAGTGGATGGTCAGAGGCCAAGGCCACAAAGCATGCACTCGATGCAGATTAAAAAAAGAAGCAGACTATATCTGAGCCTACTGCTGCTTCAAAATGCTGCAACAACATGGTCAAGTACGAAAGTAGAAATGTCAAGTGAAAAACATGCGTGGGAAAAACATTTGAGAAACTGATTAGCCTTGCAGTTATGGTATCTCCTGATATTTCCAAAAGGGGTTATTTTGGTCCCTAAGATATGAGTGATATGCTGAACTAAAGAAGCATTTTAAAATGTGAGAAAGCAATGTATCTCTTTCTTTCTTGTCTTCACATTATTGTCAACAGTGTAGTTTTAAAAAGTCACATTTGTACCAACAGATCCGTCAAAATCATACACCTGACACAAGGAAATGAATAAAAGGGCACTGAAAAAAAGGTGTGAGATTGGCGAAAACACAACTGAGACAAAAAAAGGCTAATAGACAGATCAATAATGTGAAAGGGGGAGATGACATGCAGCAAAGGGCCGCTGCAGCAAGGACACTGCCTTCACTAATGGAGCGCCTGCTATCCATTCAGCTACCGGACGCCCCATTTCTGAAGTTTTTAAGGTCTTTTCTTTCTTTTCCTTTCATTCTTAAAAAATTCTATTTTATTCATTCATTGATAGTTTTAGGAAATGTTATTGAACTTCTTTTTTTTTAGAACTCAAATCCTATTTTCCCAGGTTTTACAGGGTAAAAATAGAGGCCATCTACATCCCGAGGATGTAGAATAAAACAATAGAGACAGGGCACAATTAAGTTCTGTCCCCACCGCAGGGGAAAACAATAAATCGCTCCTCATTGACTTTGTATTGCGTGAAGGTGCCTCTTTGTCAGTTTCTAGCAAACAGATGAAAAATGCCTAAAAGCTGCTGTGTGGTGAGATGCACAACCAGCAGAGTACAGAATACATAAATAAGTTTTTCAAAGCTGCCGAACAGAAACACTGAGACTTTGAGAAGACAAAAGTGGATACAGACAACAGCAGGAAGATTTGGAAAACTATGGGATCCTGACACTCTTAAAAATGTTACAGTTGCTAATTCAGCCAAACTATAAATGCTGAAGTAAACTACTCTATGCAAGGCCTGATCTTTGCTAGATTAAATGATGACCTTACCTGGTGATACCATTAAATAGTTGTAAGTATTTAACCACTTTCACTGGTAGACATATGGTGCTCAGATAATTCTTTGACATGCTGAAATCTAATGTTTCTAGCCAGCCACAGGCCTTTGGGTGCATACTGTGGCGGCGATGGTTTTCCCCTCTTGTGGGCATGCTTTTCAGAGCATGACGTCTAGTGTTTTGTCTCTATGGTCCAAGCCTCTCCCCTTTCACACAGTTATTCAATGCTTTCCCCTCCAAGTTGTGACCATGCTCGACCCTGCTTAGGTTTTGTTCCTAGCTACTTGCTTGTGAGCTACTGGTCCCTTACGATATGAAATCAGGGTTGGAGCAGGAAACCAGGGTGAATATGAATTTGTATGAATGGGGATGGGAAGTTGTGGTTAAGGTTAGCGTTAGTGTCCAGGATATTAATCTAAGTCTATGAAATGTCCTCCTAAGTGACAAAAACAAATGGGTGTGTTTGTGTGTATGTTTCGAACACTGCTTAAGTGAGCAGTGATTCGCAGAGGGCCCATCTACATCCCATTTGGCCTAGATGAGAAAATCAGAATCTCTGGTCACTGGGCTGAGACACAACATTACATCCCTGCCCACACAGACAGAAAACACACATGCGCTTTTTCCTTCTTGTCATTTCCTCTCTCACACCACTTAGCTGAGTTAGAGAACAAGCAGAGCAGAGGCAGGGGGCAGAATTTATTCATTGGGTCATTTCTGCACTAGCTGGCCAGGATGGGAAATTTAACCACGTTTTTAGTTAGTGCGAAATACTTTATCTTCAAACTGATTTTTTTGTGAATGTAAAAGTTCACTTGGTTGCAACAATATATATCTAAAAAATTACTTGGATGGTGGACTGCAATCACTGGGAGCTACATAAGGCTCGAAAAAGTTTAATACAATTTAATTCCTAGATAATTTACAAGCAAACAAGTCCAAAAGTTAAAGTGACAGCATGTAAAAAATAAATCCTGTCTGTTTGTGCCTGCACTTTGTGTACACTCTGTGTGTACTGTAGGGATCAGCGTGTTTTGTATTCCTGTGCCATGACTTCTTCAAGAGGAAACATGATGCTGTGGTAGTGACGAGAGCATTAATCACACATGACTCATACATACTAAAACACCTCTCAACTTCTCACTTGACGACTTTGCTGTCTCTTGCCTACTTATGCCAACACTTCTCGCTTCTCTCTGCATTTACACATGAACTTATACGTACACACGTAGCAGTAAGAGTTGCCAAATTCAAGCAGGAACACTCATAAAATGATGAAAGCTCATCCAAATCGCTTAATTTCTGACACTGGAGAAGAGTGTTCAGTAGAAATAGAGCTTTCTTGGATTACGTTTGACAGACTATGACTGAAGGTTTGATGCACAGCCAAGATGCAAATGTGTGTTAACGGTATGTTTGCAAGCGACTGTATGAGAAAAACAAAAGACGAAGAGGTTAAGACGTAAAATGAGGTATCTGTTTGCATGCATGTGTGTATGTGTGTGTGTCTCTAACCTCTATCTGTGTGGGTAAATTGTGACAGACAGTGTCCAGCAGTGTCTGTGTGGGTTTGTCTCTGCACATCAGCACCAGCTCCAGGTCCATGTCGCCTTTGATCAGGAGGCCTTTGGCCACCAGGCCGATCCTCATCACTCCACACAGCACGCCGCCACTGCTGGGCTCTCTGTTTTTAAGGAAAAATAAACAACAGGTAACAATTGTTTATTAGGTGGTTTTTAACCAAAATGAATTTTAAATTCACAGCAAAAAAATAATCAAGTGCTACTGCTTTCTATTTTTGAATAAGATCGAAGCTTGTGCAGGAAACAAAACACCGTGTAAATCTAAAAGAAAAGTCACATTATCATATTTAATATGAGTATTCATACTTTCCAACATCTTTTGCCAAACATAATAACTACTTTAAATGAAGAATGTCTTAACATGCCTCAATATTTTATGTAATCTTTGGTAAATAGCTGTACGATGAACAAATTAAAATATAAGGTGCCAGTTAAGACTGCAAAATAAGATCCGACAAGGCAATCCAAGACCTTAATGAGAAGTAGTGAACCCTCAATAAAAAGATTCATGAAGATAGCCAACCATGGAGACTGTGCCCAGAGATTGTCAAGTGGTTTAGGTTAATTTCCTCCGAGCCGTTCATGCTCCTGCTGTTCATCTAACTCTCTGCCAAAAAGCGAAATACAGTATTTCCCAATATGTTGAACTATTAGTGAACATTTTTTAAACAGATAAAACAAGTAAGAGGACGCCAACTCCTACGTCATGTCAAGTTTTTGACATTTTATAGACTAAATATTCAAACATTATTAAAAAACTTAATTACAGAACCATCAGTTGCAATTCTACTTAGGCCTGCCATGGTAATAACTTTTGTTGGACAATAAATTGTCCAAGAAATAATTGTGATAAATGAAATTATAGTCATTTCAAAACCATTTAATGCTCCTAATAACATTTTTTTAAGATTATTTTTTGGGGGCTTTTTATTCCTTTAATGGATAGGAAAGCTTTAGTGTGAAAAGTAATTAGCATTTGATACTTTACAAAAGAAAGTATAATTAAAATCATTGTTCCTTTAAAGGAATAACCCAAAATTACCCAGTTTCAGACTTAATACAAAATTTGGCAAACAAAAACAAACCAAGTGACATCTCTTTAGACTAATAGAAAAGCTTAGCGAAGCTCTGGGAACATCGCATTTGTTCATTTATAATGTGCCACATAATGATAGCCAGTGTGCCACAGTCAGCTCCTTGTAGTTTGTTTGTGATTTCATTGGATGAAGTTGTTGGGGGATAAACTAAAAATGATTTCCTTTTTGTCCCTTTGCCAGGGGCTATTGGTGAGCTACGCTGTGTCACACGTATAATGTCTTTTTTCTTAAGACTCGCACAACTAGGCAGGGGTGGAGAGAAAAAAAACGGAGAAGCGCTGCACCAAAGTCTTATTGGTCAAATAACCCTGCTGTTTGCTGTGGCACCACATTGGCCATGATAGGCAGTATTGAGGTCATCAATACGAAATGATCGAGGTCATGTTCAGATATCGTACGATAAGCTGATAATTATTGTGACAATTATTGTGACGAGCTCTATTATGTGTCATTGTTACTCCACCTGTAGCTGTCGCTTGAATCCTCAGTTTCATTGCTGGGTTCGTCGCCAGGATCCTCCTCCTCTGTGCTGTCTGCTGGTTGGCTGTCTACTTGGCTGTGGTCGTCGCTGCTGCTCTGATCCAGCCAATCAGAGACGTGCTTGAGGGCGCACTCGACAGTGGACACCAGCGTCTGAACGGCTTCCAGCTCATGAGAGGAGGGGTAGATGGTGGAGTGTTTTGCCATGACATGGCGGTCATCGTTACTAAAGGAACGGAAGGACCTCTGAAAGGGAAAGATAAAGTAGGAGTTAGTGATTAAGTTTAGTTAGTTTAGTTTGATTAAAATGGACTTAGACACTAAAACAAAGTGACACACACACGAACACACGCAGCACAGGCACCACTGGAGAGATGTTTTCAACAACACATTGAGCTTTAATCCATCAAATTGAGCTTTGGGCTCCCTGTTGGGTTTGACTATTCTCCATCACACAACCAAATTAAAAACACACACAAATGCCTGCACTACAACAGTACGGCAAACAAATTAAATACACAAACTTAGTGTCCCACCACACATGAGTACAAATTTGTGTGCCTCCATGCGGACGTTGTATCTCTTTTATGGGAAAAATCAATTCTTAACTCAGTGACAGCTTCTATTTAATGGCCCTGACCCTGACACACATGCATGCACACATGTGCACATACACACAGCTGTCAGAAATTCATCTGACCACCATCCTCATATCCTCTCCACGTGTCCTAATTCAATCGGACATTCTGGCCCTGGGAATTTATGTCAGCTCTTTCTCATTTTCTCCCTCTTACTCTTTGGGAGGTGTGGAGGAGATCAGGTGGGAGGCATCAGACGTGGGGAGCACAGAGGAGAGTAAACAACAGAAAATAGAAAAGGCATGGCATGAAAGCCAAGCACAAAGAGAATAGAGAAAAGCGAAGGAGGGCTTTGGGAACAGTACGGAATCTGTTAAATATGACGTAAAATGTTTGAGGCAGGGAAGGCTGAATTCAAAGACGGATGGAAAGGTAAAAAGATGAAGGGGAGCAGGTGCAACTCAGGCTTTTGTGATTCACACTCTGCAATTAATGCCACCCAGATGGGCCCCTGTGCATTTATATGAAACACGTTGTAAATTACATGTCGGCTGTTTATATCTTTTTTCGTGTCACAGCATTTCAGTGCGTGGCAGCTTTGTGATGTGAGAGATTATTTAAACATCTGACCATTAGATATTAACTAATGTGATTTAATGTAATGTTAAACTGATGCGACGGGTAACTTAAGTGGCAATGCAGAGAACAGATGATGGGATAACCCTCTGCAAGTTTAATTACATTCAGAGTGCATTTTAATCAATTTTCATAGCACAACATTTTCAGCAATACACATAATGTAAATTCTTTGGGGCTACTGTATAATTAAAAGGAGAAATGAAATCATGAATATACAGCGGTGCTTGTCATAACATATTTCATATCAATTCCTCAGTGCTTTCATGACTGGCAGTGATACCACCTCTGTTGCATTATTTGTTTTTATTCTCCTTTTTATCTGCATTACTTTTATGTACATCAAAATAATATCTAATGCCGATAAAAAAGCTTAGAAGTTTAGATCATTGCTAAGGTAATTGATGTCTGAATCAGTATTTAAAGACTTTGCTTTTCTTTACCATTAACCATACAAATCCTAAATAGCCTATTAATTAAGAAATAGTTATACAACAAAATTCATTATGCATTAACATTAATACTAGTTATTCTCAGAAAAGGGCATTTAAACTTAATGACATGTCTACTTTTGTGACTATGACAGCTTGATCATCTGTGACAGGCTTACATATACACTAGCATGACGTTGAAAAAGGTCAAGCATTTGGTACATAAACTGTACATAAATATGGATGACATTACAACTTCCCAAAAGTGAAACCAAGGCATCTTGATTGTCCCCTGGTGGCTGGCTGCAGTATCTTCATAAACCCCACCCCCTTCATGTTGGCAGACAGGACATGGGCCCAAATTAAAAAGTGCAGCTCATCATTTTCTGTAGTTCTTCTTCTTATCTCCCGATTACTTTCAAGTGTTATTTTTTTGATAAATTTGGTTTAATAAGTAATTTGATGCTATAAAAAGAGAATTTAATATCATAATTGAGCTAGCTCTGACTGTGATTGGTCTGACAGGTGTATGGGCGGGAATTCGATACTGCGGAGATCGCTACTGCACACACTCTGGCTCCAAATTATGTCACCAGCATAAAATTCAAACTGCTGTATACAGGATATTTTTGCTTCATCTTTGCAAGTGGGGGAAAGTAGAAACATATTATCCATCTTTATACACAGTCTATAGTCTGGAAAAGTTTCAAAATATACTAAGATGATCTTCAAAAAGTCAAGAGGTGTCAGTGTCAAGTGTCAGTTTAACTGTCTTACATGGTATTCTTTTTCTCTAGCTGTTATGGATGATATTACTGTGACCTGCATGCTCATGAAGTGGCTGATTGAAGTGTGTTTCCACCAAAGCATTTCTTTCCTCAGCTGGAAACAGCAGTTTTTGCTGTTGAGCACTTTTATTTGTCTTCTGTGATAGTTCGTCTTTATGGTATTTGGCCCGACCCTTCTCTCCAGTGATTGGACAGCTGATGACAGTGACGAGTTTTACCCAAAGTTAAACATTTTTCAACTCTCATTTTGAATCAGAAAACAGATACATAATCACAGAAGACATCCAGTGTAGGATTTATCACTACAGATTTATTTTAATAAGTCTCCAAAAAGATTCTGCAGTTCAAGGCTGGATTACACAGCGTGTGAAATGTATACGATCACACCGAAGCAGCCTTTGTTGGAGCAGCAGGATGGCTAATGTTAGCTTGTGAGCTAAAACTAGTAAGTCTCCCTTGTATAGTGTTACAGAGATATTAAAGGTTAGTGACGTTATGTTGTATATGACATTGTCAACCCCAGAGTTAATTTCTGTAACATCCAGTATGTCAAATTTTTCCATCAGTCCTGTCAACGCTTAGCGTTGAAACAAACGTTACAGTGAAAAGTTTATTTTCAGATAATACTACATTAGAGATCACAATTATTTTTTCCCCCCATCGACCAACTGATTGGTTGGAGAGTAGGCAGAATTTCAGTCGACAAAGATCTTCTTTGGGTGGTTACAGCCTTACTAATTGTCATGTTATTTCAGGAGCACAGACTGAAAACAGATTTGATTTATGTTCTTGTCTCTCATCCCCCCTGAGGTTTTGATTATTTGTGGATATTTTTCACTGAAGCTTTGGTGTCTCAGAACTGGTATTTAGGACAGCCCTGAAAATATCACTGGAGTTCAGTTTTGCTTTGTCTGCCTTTTTATCTCTTTCTTCACTTTAACTCTTTGTTCTACTCCATCTTCATTTTCTGGGGAAATATAAAGAAATCATAGCTGAGAAAAACAATTAGGATAACACAATATTGTTTACATCATCCCTTGGTAACCTGAATCTGAAGGACGAGGTTCATTTTTAATCATTAGAGGGTATCGCACTGTGCTGGGAAGCCTGAGGTGCATAACCCAGTTCAACATGAGGAGGCTGCTCTCAACAAGCTGCTTATCTCCGAGACCCACATTTCCCCTTTATTCAGTACACACATCGCCTCAAAGAGAACCACACACCAGGCATGCTTCCACGCACGCACGCACACACTCGCACACACACTCACACACACACAAGCCAGATGACCTTTTAGTTGTAGTATGGCTAGTGTAGTTTGAGTGCTACTATCAATCTACTTGAAATCCAAGGACCCCCCCACACACACACACACACACTCTATTCCATTCCTAATTGAACTGGTGACATTCTCTTTCACCAGAGTGAGTGAGATAAAGCTATTAACAGAATGGAGGACAAGCGCTGCACAATAACTGCAGCCTCACAGCATGTGTAGCTCAGTATGTAGAGTGTGACACAAACTTTTGGCAGTGTTTGACTCCAGACTCTGCAGACTGATTCTCTCAACACTTTGGCACTGGAGTGACAGGGAGTGAATTAGGATACCTTGAAAAAAGATGACAATATTTAAAAAAGTCTTATTTTGAGATGCATGGCTTTATTTGACATTTTACTAAATGCTAATTTCAACAGATCTTTGTTAGTATCATGAAGCATTAGCCAGAAAATATTGACTCTCCCTTATTTAAAGGGAAAATGTAAGCAGCTTCAGTTGTGGTAGTGCAGGGCAACAATTGACTAAAAAACAATGACAGTTTTACTTAGTTACTGCATAAACTTAATATGAAGATTTCCTGCTTTTCTTTGTTTTTTATCATTAAAAATGTAAAATCTTTTGGGATTTCTCATGGTCAAACAAAACAATTTTTAAATGCTTTTTTCAATAATTTGTTGGTAATTAAAAGTGCAATAGTTGTAATAATAGAGAATGAATTTATTGTTACGACACACTGAAAATCACTGCACTGTTGCTTTATTGAGCTATGAGTAATGGTGCATTCACATGGAAGCAGGAAGACAGTAGACAATGACTTTTGGATGGCATGGGGGAAAAAACTGTCAAAGGCATGACAATGTTCAAACACATAAGGATATGCTGGGATGGTGAGGTCATGATGTAACAATGCAAAGGCGGAGTAAAGACAGGATTTTGTAGCAGCTCAAAAGCCTTCCAGTGATGTATTACCTGTTTTATTTAAAGATAAAATGTCACGTTTTGGCTTCAGATAATAGTACTGTACAAAAAAAGGTGATACTGTAACTGTGAATGTGTGTGTGCACCTACAGGAACGTGTACAATCTTGTGTGTATCTTTATACTTGTGTGTCTTCTCACAGGACTGTTTAACAGACCAACAGTCGCAGATTTTATGAGCCGTTGCTAATGTGAGCTTCTGCAGCCATAAACCACATTGCAAAGAGAGTGTCCATGTATCTGTGTGTGTGTGTGTGTGTGTGTGTGTGTGTGTGTGTGTGTGTGTGTGTGTGTGTGTGTGTGCGTCCGCACTACTCAACCATGGGGGAGTTGTTGCCCAGCCGCTCTGATCACCATGTAAATCAGAGCAGTTAAGGAGGACTCACTGACAGGAATCGACCCCCCAGGCCAGCGTGTGCCCAGATAATGTTGCAGACATTTAGACAAGCGACAGGATAAGCAAGCTGCTGTGGCCAAGATGGGAAGTGATGCAGGATTTCGCAGTTTCACACTAATTTGAGAGACAACAGCCGCATGATTTTCGAGAAAAAACAGACCGAAAAGTGCTCTCTGGTGAAACAGCGCACATTGCTTTCATGCCCTCTTCACAACCTGATTACAAAGACGCACACTCCTTCCGTTAGAGACAACACTTTGGTTGTCCTTGATTTCACCCTGACAGCCATATAACCAGGAGGTCAATTGCGCAATCTGTTCTTCCTTCCTTGTAAGTATATGTGAGCGCATGAGTAAGAGTGAAATAAATCACAGATCTCCATCCAGATGCCTCAAACAACCCCCAGTGTCAATAAATAACAAAATTAGACTGAGTCCAATTTCAGCACAATGAACTAAAGCTGATCCTTGAAACTGAAAATTAAGTTCAGGTGGCTTAGGGCCAAAGTTAATGTTACTAAGTCAAATAATTCAATATATCATGCTCAAATCAAGTTTGGATATGATAGCCTAATGGCCATAGCAAAGTAAACAAGCCATTAACTCTACAATAAAGTACAGCAGAATAAAAGGCAGGAAACACAAGCAGTTTAGAAAATCAGACCGGTTACAAACAAACCAACACTTCAGCCATATTATCTGAACAAGGGCTGTAACTAAAGACTGTTTTCATTGCTGATTAATTTGTTGAACATTTTCTCAATTAATTGATTAGACATTTGGTAAACAAATTGTCAAAAGATTATGAAAAATGTTGATCAGTGTTTCATAAACTCCTCAAATGTCTTGTCCAGTTCTGAGCCCAAATATATTTTGTTTACTCAGGAGGAAGAAAACCAGAAAAATGTTTACAATTAAGATGTGGGAATCAGAGAATTTTTCTTCTTAAAAAATTACTCACATAGATGAATCAATTTTCAAAGTATTTGACAATTAATTGAATAGTTGACAACTAATTGATTAATCATTGCAGGTCTGATCAGAACCACTTTGATTTGAGTTAAACATAAATGTGAATGCACACAAAAAGTCAGAAATACTCTTCAAAACTGGCTTATCTGGAGGTTTATTAAAACTTGTCTGATCGTCTTACTGCTCATGTTCCCAAATAGTTGGAGTTAAATGATGGCCAAACATATACAAATAACACCACACCACATTAATCCCCCTGACATGTCCCAAGATTAAATATTCCCCCGAAATTGGGCATAATTGCACTACTGTTTGATACATTTACTCCAATTTAAAAAAAAAAAAAAAAGTACATTAACATCACTTTTCTAAGCTGTTTTATCTCTTGCGTTTCCTTTTGGAGCACTTTCTGGATCATGTTACCTGAAATGATTTATGTTTCAATTATGTGAATATGTAGAATTGATGTATAACATTTATAAATAACCAAAAAAATTTGAGATAAACATGTTTAGTTCACTGTGGAATGAAAACATGGACACAGATCTCCATTTTTCCCTCTTAGAATACAATAAATTCAACATCTATCTCCAAAGCAAATTATTTAACCAAACCTCCGACATCTGAAACAATGGATAACTTTGCAAAGAGCCTATTATGAGTAATACAGATCCTGTAAAATTATATGAGGGATGCAAAAAATTAACCACCTGTGATTCTTCCCCTCTATCTAATTGACCTGATTCTAGGAATCAGAAACAGACAAGCACATTAAAAAAAAATTAAATCCCTGTCTGCAAGCCACCAGCACACACACCATACGACTATATACCTTTGTATGCCATTGTTGCATAGCGCTTTTAGACCACACACTTACCAATTACACTCCATTTCATGCTCCAGTGAGGCCGCCCGGCTGGCAGCCCCATGTTACATAACCACATTACACAGCATTTACAACTCGCTGTGTACTAAACTAATATGCACACACTCCAACACAAGAACACCTTGAACATATAATGGCAAAAATCCAACACACTTGTCACTAAACATGGAAATTATGAATGACATATGCACATATAAACCTACACATTCAATTACTCACAGTGTTTTACACACATTACTTCCATCACCTCCATCAATTCCATCCATCACCCCCCAATCTGCAGGAGAAGCATTTCAGTTCAAGGTGTGGTGGTTAGACACGTACCCTGTCAGCGGCAGCTACTTCACTTTAGAAGCGGCAGAATCCAATGACTCTCCTCTCCATCTTCTCTGTCAGTCTCTTCCTGTCTCATCGTGTTTCTCTGTGGCCATCTGCTATAAATTACATGACCCAATGCCAAGGACAAGACTCACTAGAACAATATCAGCTTTGATTGGAGCCTCTAAACCCGTGTCGTTTTTCTTTCCTGCTATAAAATCTATTATTTTTACAGCACCGTTTAGGAGCATTGTACTGTATGTGTGTTTGTGTGTGCTTGCACAGTGTGCCTGAGGTGTTTGTGTGCTCTTATTTTTAATAAGTCATGTGCCTAAAGTGCATAGCGAGTACTTGGATGACAGCACACACAACGAGGTACTGTGAAGAGAGTCAGAGAGATGAGGGAGAGAAGAGGATGACAGAGAAAAGGAGAAGGCCTCCAAAAGTAAACAAACGACCAACGCTGAGAGATCGACAGAAGGAGATGCAGGGAGATAAAAACAAACTGGATTTTAATATTTTTAGCCAGCTGCAGAAACAAACGTTTGTTTGTAGTTGACAACAGAGGCCGAAAGATCCTCGTAGTAAAACTACACTGAAACCCAGAAAAACAAATCAACACCACCCATAAATACCACAAAAAAAACTATTTAGGAAGTGGCGTTTGAGCAGATTTCACACCTCTTTAGCCTAACATGAAACCAAGTAAAGTTAAAGGAGAAAAAAAACCTCAGAAACTTCAAAAACCCATCACAAAATAGGCTGTGAGTGATGGAACAACCAACACACACAAATAAAAAAACTGCGTGCCGTCTCTGTAACATCCAGCAGCCTAGGGGAGATTGCATTAAAAATTCATCCTGTGATTTATCTGCACTCTGCTTGGCAAGCCGGCCCGACACACTCTGCTATCCTGTTTTATTGTGCTCTCTCTCTCTCTCTCTCACTCTCACTCTCTCTGCTGTTTTTCAAATTACCACGTGTGCTGTCACACACATGATAGCAAAGTACACATTCAAATATATATAAAAAATCATCCAACAGCAAAATAACAAATAGGGTGTACATGTCAAGCCGGACCTTTCAACTGTCCTGATAAACATTTGATTAAAACAGACACATTAAAACAGAACTAGAAAAACATCATACAAAACATTATAAAGAACATGCCATCACTTCTGCAAAATTTCCAGTCTGTCATGTAGCAAAGAAATGGTGAGCATAAATATTTCACATTTTAAATATCACTAAAACAATTTTTGATCACTGCACTTTAAAAAAAAAACTTACGGTAAGTATTGTCCAGCATCAACAAAAGTTAGCAACAGTGTCCCAGACGCAGGAGGAGCATGCAGCATGAGTTTGTTTTGCTATTCCTTCATTTACAGAGTGGACATGCAGCAGGAAAAGCCAGTGATGCTACTGGTCCCCTGTCTGTGTCAACAGTCACAAAGAGCACTAACATGTGTTCCAGTGATTTGAACACAAGTGGACAGCCCAGACACATCACCACTCAAACCTGCACCTGTCAGTCTTCGCCAGCTGACCACTTGTGTGTGGATTTCTGGTGTTAAAGGTGTTAAAGTATATCAGCTAAGTTACCTTTTTAAAAAACATGTAGTGAAGATCTCATCACCGTTTTTCTTTTTCAATATAATGAAGGCGATCACTAAAGCATACAAGTGATACTCTGGACATGCTAAAGTTTTACTTCTATTCCTGGTCGACAGCAACCCTACCCTTGAGAGTGTCCCACCATCTGCAAGCTCGAATTGTCCTGATCCAAAACCGTCATTTCTGGCAGACTTTAAATGGATGCTGAGGTGGAGCAATATGCTCATTACACAAAACAAAAATGGGCATGTGTGAATTGAGGAGATGACACCATCATTTCCCAAACACTATTTTACACGTCAGCACTGATAAAAAAGTAATCTGAGTTTTGATAAATAGAAGCTGTTTAAAAAAATCTCGGTTTAAGTTACTTAAAACTCCATATGTGCGTGAACGAGAGGCCAGAACATCGAGGAAAATATTTGTTTACAAAAATATCAATATATGTGTAGACATGGTCTACAGTCTGCTGTCATCAATCAAGCTTACAAAGCAGCCTCCCAAAACTACACTACCCAGACTACTCTGCACTACTCTGAAGGAAGAGATTTCTTCATCTACACCCTTTGCCCCCTTTAATGTGCCAGCATGGTTTTACAGGTTTATGGTCTGCTGCCTATTAGAGATTATGACCAGACTGCTAAAAGCAGATGAGCTGGCTTTACAGTGTTCCTCACAATACGATCACAGAACTGAGTACGGCCATGACTGCATGGAGGAAACATCACAATAAAAGAACAAACATAAAATGATGTCATATGGAGGAGCGGGAAAATGTCCTACTGAAATATGTTTCAACAAAGCTTTTAAAACCTCACAGATTTGTATGCTTTCTTTTTAAGACAATTTAGTTACAGTCTGTCTTTTTCTAATTGTACATCAAAGATGCTGTAAAAATTAAAGTATTTTTCAACATATTATATGAAGTGGAACTAAAACCGCAAAACTGTTAAAGCTTTCCGCTTGGCAATGTCTGCAAACTGAGCAGTGAACTGAGAATGACATGTACAAGACACAGACAAAAAAAATCCAAAAAGTTTGTATGGGTGTGTGTGTAGGGAGAAAAATAAAGACGCAGAGAAGCATTGTCGGCCTGTGTATTCATTAAATGCAAAAAGCTCAGAGGAAAGTCGATAAAGAAGCTGTTTGGCGTATTGTGCGGTTTGCGCGGTGACACTTGCCAAGGTCACCCACCACAGTATTTGCTGCATCACCATAACTCAAGACTAATCACAGTACACACACACACACACACACACACACACACACACACACACACACACACACACACACACACACACACACACACACACACACACACACACACACACACACTAGTCTCATTACCCTTGGTTATTTATGAGCTCAACCATGTGCCCTCTTCTGCGATGTCCAACCTCAGCACCTTCCGCAACATCTTATTTTCTCTCAATCATTCATTTTCTCCCCTCTCCTCCATTCTCCGCCTTCTCCTACAAACCACTCTTCCACTCTCTTCCTTTTTTCCACTCATTTTTCCTCCTTCCTCCCCTTGTTCTAGTTTTTAATAATTCATCTTCTGCTCAGCTCCCCCCTCAGGGAAAAGCTCCCACTGTCACAGGCCAGGACCATTAATCAATCCCTCCTCTCTCTCTCTCTCTTTCTCCCGCTACCTCTCTCAGCTCTTAACCTCCCTTCTCTCCCCCATTTCTCCTCTCCACACTTCTCTTGCTTTCCATATCCTTTTGCGCTTCTCATCTGTCATGTTTCTGTCCATCACTTATGTTTTTTATGGTCTTATCTGCCCCCACTTGTCATTCTCCTCCTCCGCTGCGCTCTTTGATCTTTTGAGACGCCCTCTCCTTCGCTTAAACAGCGCGCTGCTTCTTTATTGGCATCTTCTTCCTCCCATAGCGTGCCTCTTGTGCTATGAGGTAGGGAACAAACGTCTTGTCTACACTCATTCATTATTTGTGATTGTGCACTGGTAGAGAACTAATGAAAATGTATTATCTAACCCTCTCATTTAACATCAACAAATGAATACAGGCAGGATTTAAAACATTAATTCCATGCATAATTACTAGTGATTTAACTATAGGAATATAAGCATATGGACAAGAACAATCTAGAAAACCTAACATCACGGCCATCAGCGATTAAACTATTTGGGTTTTTTCTTGTTCTCTTCTCTGTCATTGCTCACCCTCTTGGACTGTGAACAGCTGGATTGACCTTCAAATGCCTTTCACTAGCATTTAAACCTCTAAAACCCAAGAAAATTAGTTTTATTTCTTTCAAAAATACAGGAAAAAAAACATAATGAGCAACTTGGTGAGAGATGTCCCGCAAACTGAAAATTAAAAAAAAAACAAAAAAAAAAGGTGACAAGGAAATGAGCTTGGCTTAGCTGAGGAATTACTAGATATGATCAAAAAACGAGGGAAAATGTCCAAAATGTCTCCCAATTACATGTAAAATTATGTTACGGAAAAGAGAAAAATACTAATTTTTAGCACTCTATTGAGTACATTTTTTTGTTTTTTCAACCTTTCTTTTTTGTGCTTTTTATCAGGTAATTTTCTTGTAACTTATCAATTCCTTGCTAATTTGGGGGGCCAGTTGCTTGCCGCCTCTTTCCCCTGATTTTGAAAGAAATCAAGCCAATTTGCCCAGGTCTCACCTTCTCCATCTCTTGTATTCTTCTGTCTTCTCTTTCCCCAATCTTAACATACAGCCTGTAGAGTTCCTCCCCGTCTATGCAAAGCTGTACACTCCTGTCTGCACTGCCTCTCATGAGGAATCTTTCTGTCACACACACACACACACACACACACACACACACACACACACTCACACACACTCACACACACTCACACACACTCTGTTGTCATGTCTAGAACATCTTATCAGATTTAACTCGCATACTCTCCGGTCTGGAAAGTGTTTCCTTCTCTCTCTATTGTGGATAATCCACTAGCATCGAAGTCAACACAACCACAACACAGGCATTCAAACACTCACACACACACACACACACACACACACACACACACACACACACACACACACACACACACACACACACACACACACACACACACACACACACACACACACACACACACACGCACACACGCACACACGCGCGCGCACAAGCTGGTGAAGCAAAACAGCATCCAAACAAGAAACTCAGGCCTTAATAATGTCAAATCTTGACTACTGCTCAGCTCTTGGACAAATGCTATAGAATCCATGATAAATAAATTACAAATGATACAATGAAGAACTGCCCTCAAGTTGTATGTTGTAATCTTTCGACAAATGTGGTTAAAATGCACAGAGCTCTTAAGTGGTTGCTGGTAAAAGACAGATTGCTCTATTCATTACTTGTTTTTATAACAAATATCTGCATTCCAAAACTCCGGACATATTGTATCAGAACTTATCACTCAGTGCAGACAAACATAACTACACTCTGAGACACGCTGCTGGAGGTGACTTCACATTGCCTTAAGCAAAATAAATCAGCATAATAAATACATTATGAAAAGAACCAGTAAAATGCAATTCCAATTATTTAAACAAATTAACAAAACACAGGACCCAATCAGGTTTTAGACAACAGAAATTGGTTGCACTCGTCAAATATGTCAAAGCAGATGTACTTTGACTTATATTATCATTATTTTTTATCTTGTCTTGTTGAAATTATTATTATTATTTTGTTTTTATTGCTACATGTTTTGTTAGGTATGTTAAGCGCTGTATATGTTAAGAATATGTGCTGGACCCCAGGAAGAATAGCAGCAGCTATTCTGTAGCTAATGGGGATCCTAAATAAAACATGAAACATACGGCAGCAGCTACAGACAGAGAGAGTATTACCATGCCTGCAGGAGGAGTGGTTGCACGCTTCCTTCCTTCTGACGCCCCGCTTCTGGAGTTGCTGGGCGTGTGGTGGGGGAGCAGAAGCAAGGTTACCGGTCAGGATGATGCTGTCACGCCGTTTCCGCTCCTCATGTGCTCCTCTGTCACTCTGGCCACTGCTCTACGAGAGGTTATGCTTCTGACAGATGGAGAAACAGATAGAGAGCAGGAGGGGGAGAAAAGGATGGAAGGTTGATCAGTGTTTCGACAACTGCAGGAGGGAGAGTCAGGAGGAAAATGAGATGGTGCTTCTTTTCTTAAAAGGCAAAAAGCAAAGCAAAGGCAGTAGTAGTTTCAACCCCCATCACATGTAACCTGCATCTGTCTAATCCTGCAGAACCCAATTCCACCCATGCCTTCATTTTCAACACCCAATTCTCCTTCTGTCTCTCACACTAACGCACACACACACACGGTTTTCTCAGCAGGGGTGCAATCTCTGTCCTTGAGTAAAAGATCTGACGGAATGGCTGATCGACCCATGTGGAGATAGACATGTGGACACACATACACACACAAGCACACCCACACAGGCCTTCATTCATTTTTCATGAGCTGGCACGGGTCTGAGGGAGGGGGATGTAAAACAAACATGTTCTTGTTTTCATACACTAGGTTACACACTTAAGCCTTACACACCCTCCTCCATTCACACGCATGCACCCACACGCACACACACAGACACACGTATGTGCACACACAGACACACAGACACACACACACACACACACACACACACACACACACACACACACACTAGCTGAAAGGCTACATACAGAACCACAAATCAGTAAGGGTAGGAAAAAAATTGATCAATTTAAGTCTCACAATTTTTCTTTTTGATCATTTTTTAAATGCCTGAATAGATAAATAATACAGCTATCCCAGCATAAACACCCAGGAAATCTAAAAATAATATAGACCTGCAATTTACAATTATTTTCATGATCAATGAATCTAAAAATTTGCTTATAGATCAACTAACTAGTTGTTTTGTCTGTTAAATATCTTTTTTTTTTTCCAGAGCCTAACGTGACATCTTTTAATGACTTGTCTTATCCGACCACAAGTAAAAAACCCAAAGATATTCAGTTTACAATTAAAGTTAAACAGTGAATAAATGCAAGTTCTCACTTTGAAAAAGCTGCAATCAGCAAACGTCTGATCAGCAAACATGTGGAACTAGCGCCCAAGTTTTGGTCTATGATAGTTTTAAATCTGGACATCAGCAAATTGTCCCAGTCCGACAAATGAGTATTTAAATGAGATTTTACTGAGTCAACAGTACAGTACACTGTTTCTACAGTGAGTCCATACCATTGCAATCATCAATGTACACTGACATTTCCCACCACTTTATGGAAGAAGCAATGACAAAATTGTGAAATAAATTATTATGTATAACTCATTAGTCCTGTGTACTTCTGCTTCATCCAGTGATGAATGGTAGAGGGACTGAAAAACCTCAGAGTCCGACTCAAAATTATAATGTTTAGTGCTTGTCGAGAGCCCGACCACTGTTCTTCAGAGTGCTCCTTCCAGTACAAATTGTGACAGTAATGGTTCTAACCTTATCTCTTCCTGGCTTTTATTCCTTTCAGTGAACAGAGGTGACAGTAAAATAATAAAATAGATGTAAAGACTCTATAGAACCCAGAATACTGAACAAAACAAATTATCGAATGCCAGTAAACCAACTAATCTTTACGGTTTTCCTTGCCTCTCATAGCAACTTTGTGATTTTCTAAAAAGTAAATTAAATGTTATTTTTGAGCTTCAATGAAGTTACTTGTGACTTCAGCTCATCTTTGGGCTCCGTAGAGAAAACTAAACATCTGGTGCTGCTATGAAAACACGGGCCAGTTTTATCAGTGTGGAGTGAGCTGTGGTGAATAGATACACAACGTTCCTATTCACAACATGAAATGTCAACAGTATCACCACTGACAGTAAACAGACGCATCTGGTCATAGTCAAACCAGAGCAATGACATTTATAGAGCAGTGCATGTGTTCACACCAGCGTGTATGAGCTGATTTCTCAAAGGTCTACCAGCTTTAGAGGTTGCCTGTTCAAGCAGGTGTGTGAAAATGCAGCAGTAATAATTTCATTAATTCTGAACAGTGAAGTTTTTCAAAATACAGAGATCAAAACAAAGCAAAATAGAAGGGCACTCAGACAGTGCACACCTCTGTCAAGGGCAAATTACCTATTTGCAATTTCAACAAAAGTAAAAGATAATTTGTCTATGCTCACAGTGATTTGGATCTGGTCCATTTTTTTTTGTTTTGCCCACACTAGACCCTTCCACCATGTTTTATGAAAGTCACAATTGTATCTGTTCAGTAATCCTGCTATCAAACAACAAAATGAACCAAAATGAATATATGAATATATGATGGAAATAATGGGGCACAGAAGCATAGAAACCGATATTTGGACCCACTTCATTTGTAATGTTGCAAAGAGTGATTCTTTTTTACCTTTACTCAAGTCACTTAAATCTCAATTAAGCACAAAAGTTTTCGTCAACTAGATTTGATATCTATAATAATAAAAATAATGATAATATAATAATATTTTTTCTAGTTGTTCCTTGTATAAAATATCAGTTTTTACAGAACACAAGGTGACGTCTTTAAATGTTTTGTCTTGTGTGCTCACAGGTCCAAATCTTAAAAATATTCAAGCTATGGTGAAACACAACAGAATAACAACAGCAAATTCTCACTTTGCAGTAGCTGGAAAAAGCAAATGTCTGTCATTACTGGAAGACTTAAATCAAGTGTCAAAATAATTATAGATAAATCTTCTGTTGATTGCCTAATTGTTTAATCAAAAAAAGAAAAAAAACACCCTTCAATATTAAAACTATGGTGCCAGAGCCTCATTATTTCATTTGAGTTTGATCTCTAAAACCCATCATCTCTGAGAAATTAGATGAAGCAGCCACTGCACTGATATGACAGACATTAATAAGGCAGAATCAAGAAGAAAGTGCACATACATCTATTAAAATCCATCACAGACTGTATCCTGCTGCTGTACCTCGCAGAACTACCACTGGCATCGTCTCAAATGTGTGGAGGATCTCATCACCTTGAGTATACTGTTCATACATCCAGGGCTCTATCTGGATGCTGTCAGGGGACGGAAAAGATAAACACGCACATGACTGTTGGTCTGCTCTGGAGTAGGCCTGCTGGGGGATTAAACTGTGGTGAAGCTGCAGCCTCTCAGTGAAAACTCAGTGGGAGCAGGAGAACAAGAGAAGAGCGAGATAGAGAGGCAGTGAGCAGTTAGAGAAAAGACGGATAAAAACGAAGAGAATTGTAACTGTGCATGAGCAGGAGCAACTAAAGCGGGCAAAAGAGGCAAAGAGCGAAACTATAAGGAGGATACAAAGTGGTGTAAGGGGACAGAGGGGAATCGGATAAACAACGGCTGATATTGAGCTGGCCCCTCGGGCGAACAGACTCCACCAGAGGCTGCTCCTCATTTTCTCTCCAGGTCTCCCTCTATCCGCTGGCTGCTGGCCTGCCACAATGGCAATTACCTCCTCAACACACCTGGCAGTGACAGTGTCTGTGTCTATGCACTTGTGTTTCGCCAGTTACCTTACAGCCAGTGCTCTGTGCCTGAGGGGGGTAAGCTCTCTTCCAACACGGCTTGGCCACTTAGGACTGTATGCACATGATTATAGCGCGCACACACACAGACACAGACACAGATGCAAACACCCTGCCAAGAAGCATAATAACAACGTGCCAGCCCCCATTCGATTCTCATTATCAGAGCAATTCAGAGATAAACAAAAACACCAATCCCCTGTCTTTGTTTCTCTCTCATGGCACTTTCCTTCTCATTTTCCTTTAATTAAAATCATGTGTACACGAATGAAAATACACTGCACATAAAAAATGTAACAGAACAAAAATAGAATGCTGTTTGAATCAAAGCTTTAATGATGCCCTGGATCTCCACAACAACAATACGTGGCC
Source organism: Plectropomus leopardus (assembly GCF_026936395.1). Taxonomy (NCBI): domain Eukaryota; kingdom Metazoa; phylum Chordata; class Actinopteri; order Perciformes; family Serranidae; genus Plectropomus; species Plectropomus leopardus. Next base: position 17,324,392 of record NC_142195.1, on the reverse strand, counting down.
GACAGTATGCCCACCCTCCTCTGGCTCCCATTGGGACAGAGGGCGACTGAGGGGACTGTGCTACATGCATGGCCGCGTGTCGCCTGTACGAACTGGGGCTGCCTGCTTGGTAATAAATCCTCTTGTGGCTTTGTGTTTCTTGGGCTCACACTAACCAATTATTACATTTCTCCACCTCTCCTTTTGTACGCAACCCACCAGTAACCATTCTCCATTTTCCTCTTCTTCTCTCTTATTCGCACTGTCCTGGTAGGTCATTAATGTGTGATTTTGTGTTTTTCTCTAGAGAAGGAGAGGAGAATGAGGGGGAAAACTGGCAGAGGCCCTGCCTCATTAACACCGGGGGTGGCACATTAGCATGTGCGCGCCCATGCACGCATGCACACACACACACACATCATCACCTCAATTTGGTTCCATAGTTATTGAATATATTTCTTCTATGGTTTAAAGGGAAAACACACACACACACACACACACACACACACACACACACACACACCTGTGTTGTGTCCTTCCAGCGCCAAGAGTTGCTGATAGCATCCCGTTTTCCCTACAGAGATAAAAGGAATCAGGCAGAGGATAAAGAGCGAGGGATGGGAAGTGATTGAAAGATGGAGGAGAGATAGCAGAGCTGGGGAATTTGCTGAGATGGCTCTGAGCAGCAATTTACACCTTTCTCATCTGATAACCATCAAATAAGATGCACGGTGGAAAGAGACAGAGTGAAGGGAGACAGAGGATTGACAAAAGCCAGAGTCTGCTAATTAGTGTTGGAGGAGCTTATTTTCACAATGTGTTCCCTTTTACAGTTTTGATTATCTGCTTAATATTGTAATCAGATTATCAGCCGTTAGTCTTTAAAATATTTTAGACAAATGTTTAATAATTACAGCACAGTTTAGTGTTTCATCTACCAGCCACGGTGCCAGCAGGATACCAAAATTCAAGACACGCTGTCATTATTTCGCCGCTGAAAGGACCTCCACTAATTACACGCCAGAATAGCTGGAGGATGGATCTAACATTACAGCCACAACCAAAATGTGCTGGCACTTCATAAAATTATGAATTCTAAAACACCAAATTAGTATTTTTTCTCTGTTAGGGTGTTTTAGTGAACCCCTAAACTAATGATCTACTGTAAAAACCATCTGTAGTGTGATTATAAACAAGAAAGCCTTTGGCCCCGTCCTGGGAAAAAGTTTACTGCTCCAGTTTTTTGGAATTAGATCTCATCTAACACAAAAAGGTGAGTCCAGTGATTTACTTTTTTCAAGCGTGCATCAACCTATGTATATTACTCCCACCTTGCTATAGTTGGTCTGTACAGCACATAGACACACACACACACACACACACACACACACACACACACACACACACACACATACAGTAATATGCATTTACAGCTGCAGAGAATTATTAAGAATTATTTTTATTTTTATTCTGTAGATTGTTTTTTGATTTACTGTATAGCATATCAATGTCTTTAGAATATGGACTTCACAATTTCACCAGTGCCCAAGGTGATGTTTTTGAATTTCCAGTCACCAGAAGAAAATATTGGCATTGTAAGTTTCTGCAACACATACTATGTTACATAAATATCATATCAACACTTCCAAAGTGCCATAGTTCATGTATATGAGCTGATGTCTCATCAAGTGAGAGGAGGAGGGAATGGTGGATGGTGTACCACCGAAGCAAGAAGGCTACCAAGCAGCAGACAATAGAGGACCGCTGTTCGAAACCATCCATGGTTTATAACAATAGGTGATTAAATTTCCAGTGGTGTTTGTGTTGACAACTAAGGGGTATATCTTTAAGGCGACGCTGGCATATGTCCAGCCCTAATTGCTGACAAAAAACAGATTTTTTAAGCCAAAACACTTTCTTTTACGGGCCTTAACCAATGTTTTTTTGTACCTAAACCTAACCACACGTTAACCACAATGTTGTCATGAAATAAATCTGAAATGTATAGTTTTAATATATTCTCTATGTATAAAACTAACAAATATAACATATCTGTGGTTTGCAGAGACATACATTTCCGACTTTTATTTTGGCAATCTGTTTCTGTTTGCAGCTTCCAGAGTGCAAAACTACTAAGTTAGCGTGTGGGATTTAGTGGCATCAAGCGACCTGCTCCATATAGATATAAACATCTCATTATTAGGTAAAAAAAACCACAACAATTCTTATCATGTTTTTCTTCTCTTTCTGAACCAATACACTTCTATGGAGCAGACCTCTATGAAGCTAAACTTGAACAGGTGTAAATATGGGTAATATTTCTGGCAGTAAAGTCTGGGTGTTATTCTTAAGTTATTTCAGAGCATTACTGTTGATTTTTCCCCTGCAAAGGTATTTTTGCTCTCCTGAATAGTTTTCTCACCAATGCTATTTCTGATCCATCATATTTAAACATTCATCATACACCTGAAAGGCTGTTTCAGAGTGTGAGCAGCCTCTATGTTATATTAGTACTGACTTGTGTGTGGTTGGCTCGGGGGGCTACTGGTGCCATAATGTTTGCATCTGGGAAAACATCTGCAAAAGTGTGTGGTAATGAGCTGGACAAACACCCAGACCAGCAAACACAAATAATGAAACTCATAGGAGGCGGAGGCAGTGCACAATAAACAGAATGGATGCAGAATCACGTTCCCATACACCTCTCTAACCACCTCTGTTGTGAAGAAGCATGCATTGTGTAAAAATGTGCTGGCTGGTGCCTGTTGGCCCGTCTGTGCTGGAATGAGACAGCAGGACAGAGACAGATGGAGAGACAACCAATAAGAAACATAATGTTACAGGAAGGTAAGGGCAGAGATATAGATTGGAAAATACAGAAGTTCAATTTTGACTGCAGAACAGATGGTATAGAAAAGCTCACATGTTCAAAGGAGAGTGTAAGAAGGGTTAAGTCTCTGTTCTTATATGAAAATGTAAAAATGCATGACTTTGGATGAAAATATTATCTACAAACTGTATTTCTTTCCATGTCTGTTTCTCAAATAAATTATGTTATTCAAGTCCTTTATCTCTTCCAACCATCTCATTTCCTCATCAGTTTCCTTATTTCCATTCTTTTTTTCTTTAGCTCCTTATAGTGCTGCAAACACAGCTGTTTAATAGATTAGACTGCAATTATGCTGCCTAAAATAGAAGAAACTATGATTTGACTGAAATCTGGGCTAGAAAACCCAGGGCTCAGGGTTTTTCTTTTGTTGCCACGAGAGTAACTGTGCGCAAATAAAATGTCTCATAGTTTTTTCTCAGAGTAGGACCTTTGACTTTTAAAACACATTAAGGGTTGCTACCATTCACACATGGAAAGAAACAAAGACTGCCTGCCAAACAAAAAAATCACCAAGGCATAATGGCAATGGCAACTATTACAAGCACTACAAACTAAGGATCTTGAGTACCTAATTTGTACGCCACTATTCATTCTATGTAACTGCTACTTGTGAGCATATCTTTTCTATATATTTTTGTACTATTCAAAATGGGTAAAACTTTAGTTCATTGTAAAGCTGCATGCACTGTATTGCATTGATCACTATGATTAACTGTCAGTGTAACTCACTGAAAATGTGACACTAAATATTGCAGTTCTATGCAGCCTTAGGTTATGAGGGCTTTTCCTTTCCATAATCAACTGCTTCCCTTTCCAGAAATAAACAATGATTTCTTCCTCAGATAAGAACCTAAGTTACTTTCCAGATAACAGAAAATTCCACATTTACATACTTTTCAAGAATTAAGGAAGTATTTCCTTCACAGATAAGAAGACATGTCAAAAAGAAGAAAAACACAACAACAGTAGTTACAGTGTGAAAGTGGCCAGCCTATCAGGAGCTGGACTGGGATTTGTAGTCCAATGAAAGTGTAAAATTTGAAAAACTGAAGACAAATAGAGGAGGGCAACCTTTTGGTTAGATACACTGTTCTCCTTATGGTTTTAGGGCTAGAGGCAAAGGTTGGACACTCTGACCCTGACTGTTCTTGTACCATGTGGTGTGGAGCCCATTTATACATAACTGAAGGGTTGAAGGGTCCAATGGCACTACTGTGGAAGATGCAGTCAGCATGCCCTGTAGCCAAAGGAAGAGGCTGTATTTCACGGAGAGTTGAGAGACATGTCCATAAACTGCTTCCTGACTGAATATAAGGTTGCCTTTGCTACTGTGAGGCTCTACTGGTTCACATAGCAGAAGAGGCTGTGCTTGATTGCTCGCTCCTGAATGGTGGAAATAATCAACCAGTCATCAAAATATGAGAGGAATGCCGGGCCAGCAGTGATGACAGCGTGACTACCAAACACCTCATAAATATTAGAGGGGCTTGGGAGATCTACTGTCCTCAAATGGAGGGTGTATGTGTAAATGTACACATGCCATTTAAGGTGACAGAAACAATCCAGTCCCTGTGAGCACAGGCATACACACATATTTGAAAGTAGCATCAGGGTGTGCAAAAGTTTTAAAAACTACTTTAGCCCTCTTATGTCAAGGATGACTTGACAAATACCTGGAACTGAAGTGATGAGATTAACCATGATTGTTTGTAAGACAGCAGGATGGAAAAACAATAACTTCTCACAACCTCGGATTAATGAGACCTGAGGGGCAAATTCTTGGGTTATGACCTACTAGCAATAGCAATAAACAAGCAAGCAATGCTAATTTGGCAGTAGATTGCAAGGAACATTGAGTGGTCCACTAGTGAGAGGCTCCTTTAAAGAAATACTTCACCCCCTAAATGACCATTTTGTATATTGTTTACTTACTCCATGTACTGTATTTTAAATTCCTGAAGAAAAGTTTTCCACACTTATGTTCACAGTGAATGAAGAATCCAAAAAATGAGAAAATTCTTGGTGATTTGAAGTCATTGACAACCACACTTAACAACAGCAAAACTATATCAAAATAGCTGTTTAAAGCTCTTACACAACTTGTGAAGTACAACACAAGCCTCATTTATCCAGCTGTATGCTCAGTACTTCCCACACAGCCCTTTGCAATAGGGAACCACACTACAAGTAAAATTTATCTATGCTCTCTTCAAAGCCAGACTCCATTGACAAAAACAATCATACTTTGCTGAACAAGGTGGCTGCTGGACTAACACTGCCTTACTGTTAGTTAGTTTATTATTTTTTGATTTTGGTGTTTTAAAGGGTTAGTTTGAAATCTGCAAAGTCACAAAACAACTCAGTAAACTATCTGACTGAGGCAGGGTCAGTATAGCAGCTCCCGTTTTCAGCTACAGAAAATAAATGTTTTTGTCATGGGAGTCTGGCTTTAAAAGACAGCATCGATAAGTTTTGCTTTTAGTTTAGATCCCTGTCGGAAAGGGGCTGTCTGTTTGAGTAGTACTGAGCATACAAATGGATAAATGAGACTTGGATTATACTGGACAAGTTGTGAGAGAGTTTATTAATTGATTTGACATAGTTTTGCTGTTGCAGTTTCCTATGAATTCAATTCATCAAGAATTTTGGACTCTTCATTCACTGGAGGCTTGCAAAAAAACGTTTTCTTCACAAATTCAAGGTAACTGGTACATTACTGATATGTTAATGGTAGTTTGGGTGGTGAAGTATGCCTTTAATAGAAATGTGAAGAAAGAGTTAGAAGTACAAGAAAGCCACTACTTTGTACACTGTCTGACAGATCTTTAGACTGTACTTAAAAGCTAAAAAAAATGCTAAAAGAATACTCTTTTTACACATAATTCTTGTTCCTGTACACAATTTTTGTGTACAGGAACAAGTTTTCATCTGTATAAAATGCATGCACATGAGCTGCAATAAATTAATACCACTCAAAGGTATGAGCGTTCATGCACCACACCCTATATAGAGGAGACATGATCAGGAGAAAGTGACATGCCATACAGTAGATACTGTCTGCATTATGTCTCATTAATGCAGAACTATGCAGCAAGCTCGACACATGCTGAAAGGATATTAGAACAAAGGACACCAGGGACATGGTGTCAGGTATGTACTGCATGTGCGTAATGGTGATGGCAGGGAGGTGTGCTGTCGTCTTTCCTCATTCCTGTTAATTCTTATTTGCATCTTTTTCAAAGCCAAAAAACACGTAGGTCGAAATGTATAGAGTTTATATTCTATTATTGCAGTTTTTGTCAACTTCGTTAATGTCCCAGTTTCCCTCTCCTTTTCTCTGATTAGCTCCTCCTTTAGTGACTTATATATTGTTTTTCGATTTTTGTTTTCTTTGTCTTCTCCTCTATAACACTGCAACTGTTGATCACTTGGCACAGAGAGTAATTAACAGGTGTGGTAATGGGCAGAACAACTACACTGTCAGGAATTGGCTGATTAAAACATCACACGTTCATTTAAAACTAATACTCTTGATTTCTTAGAACAAGGAGACCTGCTGGTTCTTATTCCAGCCATTCAATCAAGAACTGTTTCAAGGGGAGTAGAAATTAATTTTTTTACTAAACAATATAGTTGTTGTACTATACAAATACATTCATTCTGTGTCTTTTTTGTGTCATGAAGTGGTGGACCAGACTTCTGCTATTGATATGTGTTTTATTTATTCATATGTTCGCAGAACATGGGATAACAGTCCGATTTTAATGACCACGTATTCTGAAGACAAATGCCAAATAGAGATGGAAAGATCTGTCTCACGAATAAGTGAGCATGATTCTCCTCACTATCACAGTGGTCCACGCACTGACTCCACTGAACACACACGCACAAAAGCAATTACTTCTCCTACTGACTACCACACTGATTTCCCCGCTGATCTCAACTTATGCACCTGGTCTGTTCCAATTTATCTTAGCCCTCCTACTTCTCTTTTGTTTTCTCACAGTGGTATTAACAAGTTGCTCAGTCTTAAAGTCTCAGAGTGACTGGGATTACATTCAATTTTGTCAATTATCAAGACTCCATTTTGTTTGTCATCCTTATCGTGTTGTCCTTGTTGTGATGTGATAATGACAAAAGCCCTTCAGGTTTTTATTGTATTTACAAAACTTTAACAGAAAAAAAGGGTTTTTTTGCAACAATGTTTTACTTTAAATGTGGAGTCGGTCAATCTGTCAGGTGCAGTAGGTCATTCTGTTAGGTACAAAAATCTATTAGAATGAACTACTTCCTGTGTAAATGTATTTAAATGTGGTGTAGGTCACTCTGTCAGCTACAAATATCTATCAGAGTGGGCTGCTTCCTGTGTAAATGTAGATAAATGTGACGTAGATCATTCCGTCAGGTACAAATTTCTTTCAGAGAGTACTGTGGTGTAGGTCATTCTGTCAGGGTCAGTAAGTCATTTCGTTAGGTACAAAAATCTATTAGAATAGATAACTTCCTATATAAATGTTGTTGAAATAAATGCTCAATGTGATGACTCAACACTAACAGTGTTCAGCAGTTCAGTTGCTATTACCTCTAACTGCGTCTTTGCTTCTTTTGAAATCCTACAAACAAGAAGTGCGTCACAAAAGGCCCAAACAAGAACACTAGATACATATTATATACATATGTATGTACGGAACACAGCCTTTAAACTGGCTAGTGAGGATGAATGACCATGTTTTGGTTTATTGATTAAAAATGGTGCTCTAATCCACAATATTAGCAGGACAAGGTTAGGTCAAGTTTTGTTGAACCCAGTCATTGATTTCTGTGCCACTGATGAGCTCCTTTTGGTAAGCATTTTCATGTTTGTCTTCTCTATATTTGTAGGCTTTCCTGGGATTCCGTCATCAAATATCACTCGTAAACATAGCTTACAAAACTATGTGTCCACTGCTTGCCTTGAAGAAAGACACTCTTGTTTCCCTGCATATGTTTTTTTGAGTACTACACTGTGGTTCTGTCTTGACTGGGTCCAGGTGCAGGCCAGGGGAGGTCAGAGCGCAGAGTATTGATGAGATGGCAAAAAGCAAGGAATCGCTGATGTAGCTTCTCAGAAGGAAATAGATAACATTGACAGGGGAGTGTAACTCCCCCGGTCGATTATTAAGATGGAGAAAATCTGTATGTGTGTGCAGTTTCTGTATGTGTGTGCAGTTTTGCAGCATCAGTTTCTGATGAGAGATTCTATCTATCTATCTATCTATCTATCTATCTATCTATCTATCTATCTGTCTGTCTGTCTTAGTGGTCATTAGGGATGGGCATTTTAAGTAAGTTACATATTCAAGTATTCACACTTCACTATTAGAGAGTACTGGAGAACAAGAAAAAATATAGAGAGAATATATGTAGAGAATATCTACCGCGTGATAATATGACGTAACAAAGGCTGCACTGCGAATTAATTTAATTTCTTTTTCTTTTTTTTTTTTTTTAAATACCTCTACACATCACTCCAATATCCTCTTCACAATTCAGCCTGTATTACCCTTTTCCCACCAAAATAAGCATTTATGCAGGTGTTTTTAAATGCGGGACAACCACTAAAAATAAACAACAGACTCCTTTCCCACTGCCAGTAAATTAGAGACGTGTACACTGCAGTCAAGTATGCCTTTCTGTCTTTTCTACAGATGTGTCACAGTCAACGTCACAGATAGGCCACAAAACATGTTAATAAACAAGTTAATAAGCACTAGAAATCAGCACGGAGGCAAGTGACAATGTTACAGTGGTTACTTCTTTTTTATATCTTTTACTTATTCTGGCTGTCTCTCAGATGCGATGCTGGTTTTGGATCACTGCTTGAGCCCTGCTTGGGCAGATACAACAGTATTTTGTGGTGGTCTGCATCTCACCAGTAAAGGGGCTAAAATTAGCGCACCCGCCCGGGTGTTGTATTTAAATCACTGCCAATGGAAGCCAATTGGAGCTGGAGCTGATAAATACCTGCGACTACAGCAGAGTCATTTGTCCTGGGTGTGAAAGCCGATTTCAACCTTTCCCATTAAAAATAAAAGCCATATGTTAGTTGGTGTCAGTGGGTTTTGTTTGTCCATCTATTTATAAGGAACTGTAATTTTCAGATTCCAATGCTCAAATTAAATAATTATAAAGTAATCAAGTACTTGCAAAAATAGAACCCCCCCCCCAAAACAATAGGGATTAGCTACAGTTTGATATTTTAACATTGCATATCTTGCACTGTATAGTCATTTAGATTAATTTGTCAAAATACTCTCATTTTACTAGATTTTGCTATATGGGTCTGTGCAGATACTCAAGAATACCAGTTACATCACTGCATCCCATCCAAAATATAAACTTATACCATTGATAAGGATCAGTTTATAAAGATATTTAATATAAATGTATATGTTATTTTATCAACAAAAAACAAGTAGGGCTTCACAATGTGCCAAAAATAAATCATATCACAATTATTTTTGATAGATGCAATATAAGTCACAATTTTAGTAGGAATGGAAAATGGTATTTTTTACATTTCATTTTCACTGTAAAAATACAAAAAAAAAAATGATGTGATTTCTGCTAAGGTCTATACCAAACAAGCATGTTCCTTTATGTCTGTAATATAATTTGTAGGCCGGGGCATCTCTGTAGCAGCTCTAAAAAAAAAGGGGGGATTACTCTATACACTGAATGAATACTGAAGTCCAAATTGAGTAATTGGGTACTCATGCCCAACCCTACTATCTATCAATCTGCCTGTCATCTCTGGGGGTTACCTTACTTTTAACTGAAAACTGAACTGCCACATACACACACACACAATTGAATACTGTCCTGCGTCAGCGTGGGGAATAAATAGACTATCACTATGCCAGAACTGAAGCATGCTGTAACTGTGTGTGTGTCTGTGTGTGTCTGTGAGCACTGGTAGGCTCCTGCTGCAGCAGGAACAGATGGTCCTGCCAGGGCTCTGCCGAGCCTCCACAGTCCATGGTCTGTGGGAAGACTTGTGAATGTGCATACAGTGTGTGCGCGCGCGTGTGTGCGCATGTGTGTGCGCATGTGTGTGCGCATGTGTGTGCGCATGTGTGTGCGCGTGTGTGTGCTGCTGATTTCCTTGTCTGTTTGTTTTTTAAATTAAAAATCTACCGCACCGCTGTAACATTACCTACATTGCATACTACCATACAGACACACTGACACTGATTGTTGCTGTGTAAGTGATACCCTAGTGGTCTTTGGCCTAGTTGTCTGTTCCATTGACACTTAGCAGCTTAATCCTGCTTGAAAGGCTCTTCACCGCTAAGCTCATGTTTGCCAACACATGAAGCTGTCACGCCCCCAAACCTTTGTGTGTGTGTTTGTCCAAACAGGCCCGTGAATATATAAGTAGTTATGAACACTGATCACATTAACGCCAGCTGTCAAATTTAAGTAAAAAGTGAAAGAAGTGTGGGTTTCTGAAAACCTACAGAAACTAATAATAAATAAATAGCAAACAAAAAGTGTTATCGACACACAGCAAATTATCTATTCATTGAATGATGGACTCATTAATAGATTGTGATGCAAAGATATGTAGGTGAAAATACGTTAGGGGGTAGCGAGGGGAAATATAGAAGAAAAAATAGTAAATATCGACACTTTGAAGCTAGATTGAGTGTAGCTTTTCCTTTAAATCTCAAATTTGGTCTAATTGTATTACGTGTAACATCAAGAAAAAAAAAAAACAATTTTGATATGCTCTATTAAAACAATGACTTTCAAATCTGAGGATTGTTTAAAGCCAATACAGCAGATCACAAAATATCAAAACAGTTATCTAAAATTATTTGGAGAGAACTGTCAGAAGTTTTTGTCTATGTAATGTTGTTAAAACATGAGCTGTGAGTGTATGAGGACAGCTAGGGTTGTCCAGATGTGAAGTAATTCCCTAATGGGCTTCAACACCACAACACACACTGGCAGGCAGGCTAACAAACACACACACACACACACACACACACACACACACACACACACACACACACACACACACACACACACACACACACACACACACACACACAGCGGTGCCTAATATGTCAGTGCTGTGTCCATTCTCTTTTTCTCTCGTTCTGTCCATTTTCATTTATAAACACAGTAGTGTGGCGGGTGGTGACAGATGAGCAGATCAGTGCGATGTATTACGAAAGCCAAATCCCATTGAAGGATCAAGTATTTTAAAGAAATTAATTTCACAGGATGGACTCAGAATGACTTAGATTTCTGGCATTAATAAACATAGAACAACTTCAGTGACTTGGAAGAGCACATGCTGTCATTCTGTCTCTTCCTGTTTGTCAGTGTGTTTTCTAGTTTTCACTCTCTTTAGCTGTTGCCTCGCCTGCCTGCCTCTCTGTTCTCTGATCAAACAGCAGAGAAAATCTCTTGAATGCAGATTGCTTCCCTCCTTCAGCTGAAATGACTGAATTCATGGACTTTGCCAAGTATCGATTTCAGGCAAATTTTAGCAGAAAAAGTTATTTTTCTGCACTCATCTATTATTTCAGTTACAGCTCACTAGTAATAGAAAAAAAAAAACATTTGCATGAATTCCCAAGTAAACTGTGGTGTCGGTTACTGTGCACTTTAACTCACAGATACACAAGGTAAACAAGATTGTGTACTCATTTTGTCTTATAGTCGTATTCATAAAATGTGTGCTACATTAGGCAGCTTCATTTTCACTCCGAGCCCCCTCTACTTCTTCATCTGGGCAGCTGTAGCAGGAGCTGATCAGTGACTCCATTCATTCCAGGTCAATTTGGGCAGTGTGCTCGATATGGCCGTTTCATTACACACTTCCTTCCTGTCTGTCTCTGCAGCTCAGGGGAGAAGACGGAGGGACCGAGGGGGAGAAAGGAAGGAACAGTAGGAGAGAGAGTGAGAGTAAGAGCAAGATTGCAGGGTGAAAAAAGTATAAGGGAGGTTTGGAACAAGGAGAAGGAAAAGGCTAAAATGAAGAGAAGGGGGGAGAGAGAAAAAATGTACAGTATATGGTGAGGAAAGGAGATAAGTGGAGGGTGAGAGATTAAGAAGATATGAATCAGGATGACATAAAGGAGGGAGAGACGGCGAAAAGGGTTGAATGACAGGATGTGTCTGATTTAGATAAGAATAATGGAGCCATACAGTAAGACGTGCGAGGCTGAAGAAAGAGCGCAGGATTGAAGAAAAGAGACAGCAAGGGAAGAATAGAAAGAAAGAAGAAAAAAAGTGGGAAACTGAGAGGAGGATGCATGCAGAAAGGTGGAGACAGGAAGGAAGGAAGCAGAGGCAGGGTGATGACAGAACAAGGGATAGATTGTCGAGAGAAAAAGAGGGTAAGAATAGGAAAGAGGGATGGAGAGAAGTGAAGGAGACAAGAAGACCCTGAGGAGCTGTGGCTGAAATGATTCATATCAACTGTCTTTTTCACACTTTATAACAAAATGTTTTATATTAATATTAAAACGAATATTACCTAGCCACAGGAACAGGACTTGTCATTAATAATTAACAATTAATTATCATGATTTTATAAAAATGTATTTCCTGCACTTTTAAATCTCAAATCTGTCTTTTTAGATTTTGTATTGCCCAAGGCTACTACCATGAAAACCACAGATTACGATTAACAGATTAAGGATAATTCCAAACACTTTAAAGGAATAGTATAAGATCTAGGTGGATTTAGTGGCTTCTAGCAGCGGGGATTGTAGGTTTCAATGAGCTAAAAGTCAAATTCCCTCAGTGCTTATTGTTCGGGAGGTTTAAATTGGGGGTTGAATTATCTGCAGAGGTCTATTCCTCTTTAAAACCAACAGACCAGGTGATTAAAACCAGTAAAAACCTAGAATAAAGTAGTTAACTGTAAAAATAAAAATAAATCTGTGTTTTTCAGAATCTCTTGACGCAGAGGGATTGCTAACTGATGAAAGGCTGATGCAAAAAGTGGCCCTATATGGGGCCAGTATTTGGTTTGTCTGTTATGAGCTACTGTAGAAACATGGCAGTACAACATGTTCAGAGAGGACTCTGAAGAGGCACTAGAACATGAACAAGTCTTGGATCTCGTGAACTGTGGAGTGTGCAGTGAACAGGAGTTTCTGCATGTATCCAATCCACCAGCCAGCACATGTTTCAGTGACAGTTCACGTCTATTTACCACAGACTTCTCCCACTAAAAGGGTGCAACTGACCAGCACAAGCTGGTGGCAAGATGAGGAAACAAAATAAAAATGTAAAGTTTGTATGTATTATATTGATGCAATATCGACACTGTTGACATATGACACCTTTTATGTTTTTCTCAGAGAGTTATGTATTCTTGTGGGCATGTAAGGAATTGATAACAAGTTATATTTCTTCAAGAAAGTTTAGCGTAACATTTTCCAGAAGAAGCAAGATGGGAACTAATCTTAGAAGGAATCTAGTTGTAGTGCTGAAAATAGTGACCCTGCATGATCCCGTTTTTGCAAAAAATCTTCTACCTAGTGTAAAAAAAAACCGTGAGAGGGTAATAACCTTTTGTCTTTAAACAGTCTTTTAGTTTAGTTTAGTTTGATATAGACAACACAGTAGCATTACAATATGCAAAAGAACCAGATGCACTGTGTTCAGTGTTTGTAGCGAAACGCTAACTTGCAACGCCTGTCAACAGGAGGTGTATTTAAAAAATTAAAATATTAATAAGGAAAGATAAGCAAGTAAATGCACAAAAGAAACATTAGCATATCCATAAACAAAATAAATATATCCACAAATACACCTGCTAATACACATCCACAAATAAACACACAAAAATCTTCTCGTGTATGATAGGCATAAGAAGCAGGTTTAAAAAAATCTGTATATCAGAAGATCCATTCAAAAACACCACATAAACCCACATGGCCACACACACATATGTGTGACAGCACCCTTCTGTATCTGAGGTCTGACAGCTCACACTGTTTATCAGCACAACGCTCCAGATTCTTATGAGATGATTCTTCCTCCTCACTTCCTTCTTTTTCAGTACTAGTTCTCCCACAGCTTCTTTTGTGCGATTGTTTGTCCAAAGGTCAAACTGTAACAGTCACTGTCACTAACAAGCAAGACAGCAAGCAGTTAAGAAATGGTTGGAAACAGAGAATAAGATCCTCAACTCGGTCCCCAGGTTTAGTGTTTTCTCAGCAATTAGGTCACTTGTCTTACATCAGCGCTCAATTGAGCTCGGTGCCAAAACAACATGTGACTCACAAACTGCATCTCCTCTGCTTTTAGACTTTAGCATGCTAGTGTATGTGTGTTTCTGTTTGTGTGAGAAGAAAGCATTCAATTGCAACAAGGCATGAGACAAAGGAGGTAAGAGAGAGTGAGAAAGAGATTCAGCATCAACTTTTCCCCTTGGGATTGGTCGCCATGGCTACGGATGCATTTTCAGCTGAACGTGGGACAAACATAAAGAAGACAGAGAGATACACAGAGACAGAGAGAGAGATAACATGGCATGGAGTTTTTGTCATCAAGAGCAGAATTGTGAGTTAATGTAAATATATTGTGTAGATGTAATGTAGATGGTAGAACAGAATATATTGCAAATTACTGTGCATGTCAGTGCAGCAATGCAAGCTAATTATTCAGGATGCAGTTTCAAAAACACTTATGCCATATAGCGCTGCAGCTAGGTAACCACAAGACATTTGATCTCCAACAGAAAACACGTAAGGCGGCAGGAAAAAGCCGCGACCCAATACGCACTCTATGAACTCTAATGGAAAACAGAGACCAATGAGAACAAACAGCATCAAGAGACTATAACATCTCATCTTACAACCAGACAATCAGACTCCATTTATATTTCAAAAGCTTCGGAAAACTGTGACAATGGGCCGTCATGATCTAAGATTAGTGGAGGGCACCTTTAATGAGGAGGAGGGCACAAAAGGGATCATGTTTCCATGCTGGCAGGCGAGCCGTGGTATCACCTGAGGGCAATTTGTACGAATTCTGTAACAAACCTTAAGGAAGAGTAATTGAACTTGTGCGTCAAATCCTGTTTTCTTCTATGTGTCACCAACCAACCAAGATAATTCAAGTGAATTCAACTGACAGTAAATTATGCTTTTACTTTAATGGATACAGTCTCATCTTTTATGTCACACATCATGTCAAAACTATCCTACGTTCCATTGTGCCATAACTTTGAGACATTTTGCATGTATCAGCAGTTTGTTGATGATTTACTCTACGTTTCTGAAAATGGTAAGCCGGCAAAAACTGTGCTCAACATGGGAGGCGACTGTCTCAATTTTTCTCTGCAATAGGTTTGTCAATATTTGCATAAAGTACAGCCAATGTTACTGGCGATGAATTATTTATGGAGACTAAAGGAAAGAGACTTGTAAGGGCTGGTTCTGCTTGACAGTGCTGCCATGGACCAACCAAATGTGTGCATGTGTGTGTGTGTGAGACAGAAAGACAGAGAGAGAGATCAGGCAATTGAGTGAGTGTCAGTTAGAGAGCGTGTGTGCAAGAAAGAAAGAGAAAGAGAGAGAGAGAGAGAGAGAGTGATGCGCTCTGCTGCGCTCACCGGCAAAGTCACTGCTTTCTCAAGGACACTGCGGCTAGGGGGCAAGAAAGAGAGAAGGAATGACACACAGGAAGAGAAAGCAATAAGGAGGCAGAAGGAAATAAAGATGCTTTGTGATAGAAGGCCAAGCAAGATGAAAACATAAAGAGATAAAATGAGAGTGGAGGAGGCAGCAGATGAGAAAAGTGTGACAAAAGAGTAAGAAATGGAAAGATGGGGGGCTGTGCTTCTATGTGAGAACCGAAATATTTCTTGTTGGAAAAACGCAAGGTCTACAGTATGTTGAGTAAGCAGAAAAAATGTTTGGCCTGAATCTGCTCAAAGTGACCTCTTCAGTTAACAGTGATCTCCCTTAAAAGCTGGAGGCTCGAAACATCAGCCCGAGACCCTCATTTAACTGAGATTGCTTCAAGTCGAGCAGTTGTTTTTTCCTTGCAGAGTACTTGTTGGGACGTTTTGGTCCTTAGATTTTGCTGCCTAGTGAGTGCTCCTGGCGTTCACACTACTCTTTGCAGTGGCAGACATGCCGGCAGTGGCATGGAGGGAGAGACCACACCATAAGGTGAAGAAGTGGTGAATTTGCAGCTCACAGCAAGTTAATACAACACAGTCTCTGGCTTTTGTTGAAATCTAGTGGCCGCAAAAATGTTGTTGCATTTTCAACCCATCGTTAGCACCATTAGCTTGTTTACTATATGACGTAGATGCTGCTGTCACACTTAACGTCCTGCAGAGCGCCGCTCAAACTTTGTATGGAAAACAAAATGAATTGCTGAATATTTGTATCGAACAGCCAGAACTGATTCAACTGACATCACTCTGAGTCAAGGTACAGCCCTACAAATTTTTAATCAAAGCTGTTGTCAGTTAATATTCATATGGATTTTCTGCGATTCCTAGATTCATCGTCTAATCCTTTCAGCAATAATACCACAAACAAAATGGACTAAGGCCAGCACAGACAACAGAGAGCACACTGAGCAGCAGCAGACATGGTATAGTTACGTTATGCACACTGGAGCAGCCTCTTCTGCCTGATACTTACGCTCTAAACAGTGATCCACTAAAACCTCCACAGAAATCAATTATTTACACACAAACACACATGCAGACCCCAAAACGCTCCCACTGAGATGATAGTGGGGAAGGCCGCTGGGTGCATTGCATTAAAGCTACTTTACATAGATAAATAGGCAGTTTACCAAAGCAGTGAGTGAAGTTGGCAACCGCTCGGACCACAGCCCCTGACCAGCTGTGATCAAAAAAATGTGTCTAACCTGAAGGCATTCCCAGTGTATGTCTGTAATACCAGATCACAAGATGAATGTGGGGCCTGTGTTTGTTCAGATACACAGATGGGGAGGCAGAGATACATACGCAGATGGATGCAAAATAACAATCAAGTATGGTGGCGCTGAAGCTTTTGACATCTTCTTTCTGTCTGTCCACACTGGTGGGTAGTTGAAGATGCAGGAGGGAACAAATTTGAGCTTGCCACTCACACGCCAACCAGCTCTTAGTAAGACGCCTGTCGGACATAGAGACAGTTTAGCGATTGTGGAATATTATTTAATTCGTGGTTTCCTAGAAGACTTGCACCCTGCCTGATTTCGCCTCGTGGCAAAATTTGAAGTCAAAGTACACACGCATAGTCAGTCAAACTGCTGATCTGTACCCTGAGAGTGCACTTAATCCGAAAGAGAGGGAACAACACACAACCAACCGCATCAGAGAAAAGACCACAACAATCTATCTCTACACCAACCAAGAGCGGAGAAGAGACAGTCAATCTCATCCGCTTCCCAAGAAAAACAATAAGGTTAGGCTTTTTTTTTTTACCAATACTGTGACCCAAAAGATCAATTCCACTGAGTTTGGACTCAATTCAATGCCTTCTCAACAAACCAGAAGGTGAAGTGGCTCCCAGAGCACAAACAGCACAGGCGATGTGCATCAGGCTAGTATAGGATTCTTGTACCCTGAGGACACCTTGCAACACCTGCAAGGAACAGCATCTGTCCTGACTGCCCTACATGATGTTGCACAGCAGAGCAATCAGAGTATTCTTATGGACCAAGTTCCATCTGAAAAGTTTTTGGGTGGCTCTAGTCGTCAAAATAAGGTGATGGTGAAAATCTAAACGGTTGTCCTCCATAATGGGAAATTTGTGGAGACACACGTGCTGCTGCCACTGCCAAGGACAAGGTCAGACTGGCGCACACACATGTTTTGCTCTGCGCAAAAGGTAATTGGCTTTGATCTGCCAATCTTCAGGACCTGTACGCCTTCAAGACGGTGAGGTGGTCGGAAAAGATCACAGCCAACCCCCTCCCAACCTAAACACAAACTATTTGACACTCCCCTCTGGCTGGAGGCTGCAGTCCATTGCATATTCTTTTATTCCTAATACTGTGAACCCTTGCCTCCTATAGAATATATTATTGCACATTCTTGCCAAGCTCTTTCACTTTCAGCATTTACATTGTACAGTTTTTTAAAGGTATACTATGCAAGATTGTCGGGTTCGGTTTGTAAACACATTTGCCAGCAAATGTTAAAGCAAAAGTCAACCTCAAATTAACTCTTGTTTGGCATTTCACCTTTCTATATTTGCTTTTTTCAGTGTGTCTTTCCTGGCACCTGGTTGCTAGCTATTTATAACATCGTGACCCCCTGTTGTGTGGGTACACACCACACTCATAAACGTCCCGAACATAGAACATGAGAACATACAGGTAGAGGGTAGAGTCTCTGCAGAAATCTATACCACCACACACTTCTAGTGGGTTGTGGATGATGACTGATAGAGACTATGTCTGTATGAGTCCATACTATGTTATTTTTAAGAAATTCCTGCATAGTACAACTTAATAATAATGATAATTCAATATTTTTAAATATTTCTTTTTCATGCTCTTTAGTTGTGTGTCTCATCTATGCACCAAAACACCACAGCACATTCTTGTATGTGAAAAGCTACTTGCCAATAAACCAGATTCTGACTCTGAAATTCTTGTCATAGATATGTGTTGTTTTCTGACTGACTGGGCTCCTCTGTGAACAATGACCCAACAAGCCTACAGCAGCCAGATACAGTGAACACAAACTAAGAGATAAGAATCGATTCTGTTATCCTTTTCACTCACCTCCCTCTGTCCTCCAATGTACCCACTTTTTTTAGCGTCTGTCAGCCAGTGTGTCTGTCTGGAGTTGCGGCGTCAGAGCAGGCACGGTTCACTACCTGAGAAGACAAAAGTTCAGAGGTCAGCAACAGCACTTAAGGATCATATTCAGCTTGACTTCAGTGACACGTTAACCAGCTGACATCACAGTGAAAAAATGAGGTGCAAATAAGGATATGCTTGTCTACTTAAATAGAAATGTAAGTATCATGCATTTCTCTTACACAAGTAGGCAAGTACACAAATACACACTCCACTGCTATCTACACAAGGCAAAAGAGAGCTGAGCAGACACTGAAGGATGAGAGGTTGAAAGACTAAAACCTCCATTAGGCAAGTGCATGTTTAATCTCTGTGTGATAAGAGTAATTATTTTGCACTGAAGTATGACTGATTCACTTATGCACAGAGGCAGACCCTCATTGTTATATTACGCTCTGCCCTCCCTCCTGCAAACATCAGCAGAACAGGCAGCGGAGAACTTTTGAGGGCAGAGGGGACGAGGCCTGAGGAACCAGGGCTGAGAGGGCACTTAGAGTGCAAGTAGAGATCATAAGAAGGGACAGAAGTGTACAAACACTCACTGACCAGAAAATTAAGACCCTGCCCCTGCAGAGGAAGTGGACCCTCCCTTCCTATTTGCAAGTGTAGCTTCATAAATACATGCATGCAACATCAGTTTCATTTGCACATTTGCGTTCCAGGTTACAGAGACTGAGCCTGAAACATATTGTATCGCAGATTTTTAGAGAACGCTGTAGTTTATTCCTCTGGGACATGTTTGACTTTGAGAAAAGCTGCGTATTAGCTTGTCTGCTGAATTCTCACAACTTTCTGAAGCTTACATAATGCACTGCTGAACCATTCTCCTTTTATATGGAACAGGGACGTTGCTCACTTACATTTTGATAGAAGTCTGATGCCTAACCATACTGCTATAAGCACCATCTTCAAAGTACTGTGTATAAACTAATTTACCAACAGAAAATGTGTTGTTTTTTAGGATGTTTCAGCTACTTCTAATCTCAGTTAAAACTTATTTTTACCTAACAACCATAGTTACTTGAGACTTTACGGTGAAACAAAACTACAGAACAACTCAAGAGCTGCTGGCTGCTCTGCAAAGCACTGTTGTATCTTTTTGTTCACATTTTCGTTGTGGCTCCTAGATAGACCACGGTGTCCTCTTTCTTCTATTAGCTCAAACATCTTTAGGCCCCATTAAAGGATAAACTAGCTGGAGTCATTAAATAATCTTGTTGGGTTTAGTTTGTATGACTGTAAATTAACGAGAACAACCCCAACTGCTGGACTACTGGGAAATATCAACTGCACTATTTTTTCAGTATTTACGTGTGAAGTCAAATGTCTGCAGCGGCAATAATCCAAACAGACCATGCAAACTGTATTGCAATGCATAACATACCAGAACTCATAAAACGGAATCACGCTCCCTCAGGTGTAGCAAAAAGTGACAGTGATAGTCCTGAAAAACCTGATACAACAAACTGACGGTATTGCACACTCCTACAAATATGTGACACGGTCAAACAGCCAAGGAAATCAAAGCAGAACAAATCTACAGTATTTGCTTTGTGTTGCTTGGGGAAGCGATCACACCTTGTTTAACAGAGCATAACTGAGTTGGGTGTTGGTCGGTGTGATGGATGTAATGTCATGGTCCTGCAAGACAAACTGGTTCCCAGTTTGATTTCGATTTCAAGTGATTCTTTTTTGCAACTCTGACACACACTAACACACACACACACACAAAATCAGACTTACAAGTTCGGTAAACAAGCACACACATAATAAAATTTTCCTGTAGAACTAGAAAAGCAAGTGCTGACCCTCCAGGGCTGAAAAGTGAAATGAACGCATAAATAACAAAAAATGCACTTCCTCAACTTGCCACCTGAGGCTCACTCCAAAAGCAAGTCAATCCCTATAGACTCCCATGTCAAAACCTAACTTAACAGCAGAAATAAACATGTTTATATGCTGGTACAAAAAGCAGTTTTGGTCTCTATAGCTAATTTCCAAGTTAATGACAACTATACAGGAGGTGATTTTTTTCTATAATTTACCAGTTAACATTTTATTAAGACATGAAGTTACGCTTAATTATGGGTGGGCCACTTGAGTGACAGACTGTCTGCGAGGCGTCACTACAGTCTATAGCCCCTTTCATACATTCACTGCAAACCTGAAATTATCTCGACATTATCAAGAGGAGCTGTATGTGAGAACATAAATGTCCAAATCTGAGCGGACATTAAACTTAATCCTGCCAGTTTCAAAGTACAAAGTGTGTATGATGTTGGATTGAGGCCATGTGTGAATAAAGCAAGTCATTGTCCAGGACTTCACAGCAAGCAAGTGGCCATCACAAACCAATGGCGATGAAGCATCATTAAAATCTTATTTATTTATTTATCTTATTTCTTAAAATACTCTCTGTGCTAAACTCTCTGGAACTCTTTAACTTTGTATTTATTCATGTGTTTGAGAAATGTCCAGGCTGTCACTGACTCATTTCATTTTATAACACCATTTTTTATTTTGTGTGCTGTGTTTGGACAGTTGGACAATTGGCAAACAAGATGTGACAAGAGGGGGGTGAGCATAAAAAAATGAGGTCATGTTGACATTTGTATTACTTCTGTTATATACGTATATAAAAAAAAGTGGCATTTGAAAGCTTATACGTCATACAACAAAAATGAGTACACTTCACACTATTCAGCAGTTTGTGTCTTGGACTGAAACTCAAAACTATGACTTGTACAGTGTGCAAATATAAGAAAGGAGAAGGTAAGAAGGACATGTAGCCTGTGTTTTCCCTAAATGTAGACTCACTATCGAAAACAATTCAGTCTGTTTTAGAAATAACAGTCTGAGAATGACAAATATTACAAACTGTATAACACATTCAAAATGGAATTGACATATAAATCTGATCACATTCTGTATAAAGCCATGCTTTATTGAGTGATGTTAATACTATATCTTATAATAATATAATTTAATCTCCAGCTGCTTATTTTTCACAGAAAATCTGGCAGATGTGTTAGGCGGGGGTGAAGTATAGCATGCGCATTAGCCTTAAAAACTCATTTTTCACACCCATAACAGGCATGGTGAATCAGTATAAAAATGGAGAATATATAAAAAACCACATGATATCACAGATTTGTATTTTTCTCTCTGTAGCAGAGCACTTGAGAGAGATGGGTTAATGGAGACATACTGTCAGATAATGGTCTCCAGTGACTGACACGTGTTCTCGTTGGAGTGCTCACGAGAAAGAAAAATAAACCTTCAGCCGACAGCATTATCTAATTTGCCGATCCTTCACGTCTCATTTGTAAACCATTACTGATAGTGAGAACTAAGAAGCTGGGTGTCAAACTGAGAAGCAATGGTGCAGTGGAGCATAAACAAAGACATAATTTTATGCTGCAGTAGATGGTAGTAAGAACCTGACTCAGTGCATAAAACACAACCTGTAAGAAATTGAGCACATAAGTGACATATTGATGGTTTCATGATTGTCTTTTTTTAAATCGTAGAAGCTGGGGGAAATGTAACCAACATGGAAATCTAAACAACAACACATGAGCTTACACAAGTTTATATACCACCACAAAACACACAAATTAATGGGTCTGTTTTCTTATTCTTAAGGGTATGCATTCTGGTCCATATGCAGCCCCAGCGTGATGAATAAAACAAGGCAGAGCACTCGCTATCTACATCTTTGAATAAAGCTAAGCGCTCTCCAGCTCTCTGGAGTCAACCCCATTCTAAAGCTGTTCATTTCAACATGCTTGAATAAGGAACTTTTTTACTTATGAGCCCTGAATTCACCAGATGCATTTCACAAACTTTAAACCTTCACATTGTCAGTTTTGATTCTCCTGAGTGCAGGTGCCTTCGCAATTCCTCCGTCTCTGGTGAGTCACTCAGGGAGTTCCTGATCAAAGGGGCTGTTTAATCAGCTTGAGCCCTCACAGTGTAATGTGTAGTGAATGATGATGTAGCCATTAGCCAGACAAGTAGTAGGAGACTACAGCCAATAATAATAAACTTAATGAAGTGTGGACACAAAACAAAGGTGGCTGTTTAAAGCAAAAAGGGACTTTCAAATGACTGGACATTTTCAAATTTATAAAAACTGCCCAAAATGTGATGGCCCATACTGTAACATCAATGCCACTGCCAGTTCTACAACGATAGACATTTAAAGGGACAGTTCATTTTTCCTCTTACTTGTATGGTAATTTATCCATCTAGATTGTTTTGGTGTGAGTGTTGGAGATATCAGCCTTTTCTCCATTTTAATGAAACTAGGTGGCACTAAAAGCACCAAAATAAATTTAAAAAACTCAACAGCAATGTCTCTTTCCAGAAATCATGACCAGGCTACCCACAGGTTACTCAAGATAATCTACAGACTGTGTTGTAAGCAGTTTCATGTAGAAACTATTTTCTTTCTAATGAACACAGCCATATTTTCACGCAGAAGGATGTGTGCGTCTACTGCAGTGATGAGCACAAGCCTCTTGTCCATGAGTAAATGCACAGTTCCTTCTGCATGTTGATATGGTTGTCAGGTGTATTTTGGTAAATAGTTTCTACATGAAACTGCTTTCAACAAGGTCTGTGGATTATCTTCAGTAACCGGGTCCTGATTTTTGGAAAGAGACATTGTTGTTGAATTTTTCAAAGATATTTTGGGGGGCTTTGAGCACCACAAGCCGCGCACCATCTAGTTCCATTATATTGGGAGAAGGCAGACATCTCTATGACTGATATCTCCAACACTCGGCAATTCACACCAAAACAGTCTAGAAAGATAATTGGCACTACAGGTGATATGCATTTTTGATTTGGGAGTGAACTGTCCCTTTAAAATATAACTTTTCCACAATAAAAACCCAAAATTAATTTGTACTGTCATTCTAGTCCACTTTTTAATTACCAGTTCTTTAATGTTTTGCTTCAGTTCTTTGTTGGGCACAAATTAATTCTCTTATTCATAATGACAACACTGTCGAGGATTCCCTAAGGTTCCTGGGCTATCTCCCTACAGTGAATTGCTTATCTGGTTGTTATCTGCTGTTATTTTAAAACATGATAACGTGACTTTACTTTGTGTTTTCTGTAATCATCACTGCAGTATAGGTACTGTTCTCCAGGCTGTATTATTATCATGAAGCCAATCAGCAAAACAAATTCTGTTGATTTAGCGTTTTCTCTATCACTTTCTTAATCAGGTTATTTTAATAACGTTGCAGTTAAGTAAAAATGTGGTCAATGAGACTTTCTTCAGTTCTGAGCCTAAGTGAGATTGACGTGTCATGGGAAGCACATTAGTTCATCTCACTGTGAAACGGTAGAGTGCTTTCATAAAAATATAATAGACCATTCCGTTTAATTTTAAATTAGTTTTGCTATTCAATTTGCGAAATAAAATTAAAATGACAATCCCTTTTTAATATTCATACACTCTAATAGTAATTATGATGTGAGGGAGTATCCCTAACCTCGTTCTCAATTTAAAAATATTACATGTAATCCTAATCCAGATAATCTCCGTTATAAATCATTTTCATTACAGTGATGCTTCTGCACGCACGCTTCTGATTTGTATGCATTTAAATACATAAAAGGACAATTTTCTGAATTAATTCTAAGACTCCAGAGACCTGGATGTATGTCTGTGCATTTCTGAGCCCAAGGTGGAGGTAACCAAACATAAACAAACATAAAAAAACTCAAGAAAGCATACAACCACAGAAAGCTTGCAGTAAATAGAGAATCACGTGCCTAAGAGGAACAAAGCCCTCTCTTAACCCACAAATGCACACCCTTACACTAGCACACACATGCATGGTGCACACACAAACACAGCAGAGGAAGCCCTGCAATTGGTTCTCAGTTTCTATATTCCCTATATGAGACCGGCTGGCCCATAGATCTCCCCTGACTTAGCCTTGGCTTTGGAATTCCAATCAAGAAACAACTAGAGGGTGAAGGGTGAGATGGGTTGCGGCTGCGAGTGTAGGTGGGGGGTGGGTGAGAAGACAGAGAGACCTGGTTTATATACAAAACATATCGATAAAATCCATGTTTGCATCCTTTCCAGAGCAACAACAAGGCACATATTGCAGCAGTGAATAAAGATGCTGATACACGTGATAGAGGCAGAACGTGAGGTTGGGGAGAAGGAACGCGGGACGGAGTGAAAACAGAGGGAGAGGTGACAGGGAGTTTCTGTGCTCAGCCTGTTGTTCTTCATTCTTGTGTGCAGCCTCCTTCCACTCAACAATAAAAGCAATTTAAGATACAGATGCAGCCATTGCAGAGTAATTTGCAGCTGAGTGTGTTTCTTTATTCCTGGGAGCAAGTGTTCAGGGGAATCAAATAGCCTTCTCTTGTAAAAGAAATGATCTAGTGACCAGTTCAACTTTTGATTTTGAGAATAAAACACTCATCTATTTTACTACATATGAAAAAAGAATGGCCTTAAAATGAAGAGGCTGTACTGCAGGTTTGACTGAAGAAATAAAGAATTTCGAGGAAAGCTACTGCTGTTAACACACACACACACACACACACACACACACACACACACACACACACACACATTAAAAACACACTCTGCTTTTATATTAGGTTGAAATAAAAGCCCCAAAATTCTCTGAAGGCCTGAAGCCTAATTAAAAAAAGAACGATTTCAATTTACAGAGTAAGACAATGTAATGCTTTTTCAGCATTGTATTTTTCCACCATCGATCAAAGGGTTCCTCTTCCCTTTGTTCTGCAAAAAGAAGTGAAAAAGTAGATGCCATCTAGAATAAGTGAATTTGTTGTGCAGAAACTTTTTGTTGTCTTGTCTTAAGTGTTCCTGAAGGTACATGGTCAGCCGCATGACTTCTATTTTTCAGTTTATTCAAGCAGACTGAGCCGGGGCTGTAAGAAAAGCTGAACGCAAAAAGTGCACACACTATTATGAACTGCAAACTCATTCATACTTTCATGCACAAAGTCTGCAAAGAAAACACTAAGAGAGCGAGCCCCAGTCCCTGGTTGTGTTCTGACGTCTACAAAGACAGCTCTGTTTCAAACATGACTAGAGCCCCCCTCTGTGTTATCCATACAGCTCCGGCAATCGCTGCTGGATTGTGGGCACCCTTGTGTGTCTAGGCGTAGGTCCCTAAAATCACAAATCAGGCTACATTCAGCGCTTGTCTAACACTAACCCATTCTGCTGCAGAACACACACTTGTACACATACATATAGGACTCTATAGTGCAAAGTGTCTTTGACACTAATGCAGGGTAGAAGGCATAACTTAGACATCCTGCATGGAATTGCCAATACGCTAACACACCAAGAAAAGAACATAAAAAAGACCATCATGCTATGATGTTATAGTCATAACTCTTGTGGCTGACAGCATACTGCGATACAGGAAAAACATGATATTATTTTTTCAAACCTTAGCGATATCTGACAGGTTGTTTTGGATCAGAGGAAATTAAACTAATAAGATGTCTTTGCATGAGTATTTTATGTGGTAAAACTCTCTTTATATACTCTTTTTAAGTATAGTGTTTTATTTAGAGCTGAAACAAGTAATTTATTGATTACTTGATCGACAGAAAATTAATTTGATAATATTTTAATTGTTTCAGCCATTTATTTTTCTAGCAAAAATGACGAAATATTTATTGGTTCCAGCTTTTACATTACTGAGGATTTGATGCTTTTCTTTGCCTTACGTTAAAATGAATGGAATATCTTTGGGTTTTGGATTGTTGGATGGATAAAACAAACAATTTTAAGATGTCATCTTGGGCGTAAAGGTAATCTTTGCCGGATTGTCAGTTATTGTTAGTGATCACGCTAATCAGTAAAAGTAAAAGCCAACCCCACATACACTGTCATTTGGCGTTTCATCTCGCTATATTTGTATTTTTTCGGCACTGTCGATCTTGGACACCTGCTGCTTACCATCTGGTACCTGGCTGCTTCCTTTTAATAAAGCCCCGAGCTCATCTGAGCGCTGTGAAGGAACACGCCCATAAACTTCCCCAGCACAGAAATTAAGAAGAAAATACACGCCGAGGACAGAGTCTCTACATAAAAATACACCACCACACCTAGAGGGTCATAAGTGATGACTGAGAGAGATTACTTCTGTATGAATCTACACATTGTTTTTTAGGAAAATCCTGCATAATGTCTCTTTAATTAGGTTTGGCGTTTTCCACTATTTTTTATGAAATGATTAATCAAGCAAATAACCACCCAATGAATCAATGAGAGCACAAAAAAGAGGCACAATCAAAAAAAGAGACGGCTCCTTTGTGACAGATAAATAGTAACAAAGCACACAAGAGTGCAATTAAACTCTCAGTGACACAAGACATTTAAAACTGCGAGTTCTCCTCTAAAGGCCAAATATGAACATATGCCCGTCTTTTAGTGAAACATTGGGCTTACATGGTCTATTTGATGTCACAGCGACTCTGCGGCTGCTTTGTGTCTCCCCTGTGAAGTGTTTCATTTCATTCAATTAGCCATGCGAGTGTATGCAACCAATTGATGCAATTCACAGTCTGTTTCCAGGTTTATAGAGCGCTCAAACAGAACGTGAAAACAGCAGACAGACAGGAAGGGGAGTGAGGAAGAGAAGTCTTGACTCCTTGTGTTTCTTGCACCCACTCTTGTATCAACACTCACACACACACAAGCACACACACACACACACACACACCAAATGAGAGTGACTAAGTCTCGCCCTAGGCTTCATACAGTAGCTCTTAACAAATTCAAGCCTTGCCCAACCACTTCCCTTCTCTCTGGGTTGCCATAGCTACAGCCTGCCTCCTTGTCTGTACTTTGGGAAGGGTGAGACTTCACCACTGTGTGTGTGTGTGTGTGTGTGTGTGTGTTAACCCCACCAGATGGGGGTCTTAACACTTCCTATCTGTCAACCTTACATTCACACTCCTGCTGTAGGCTGTGAGTTAGCAGAGAGGTGAGCCTCGCTGGGAGAAGGGAGAAAGTGTTGGATGCGATTGCTTGTGACCCCACACGTGTCCTTCCATTCAGTACTGACACCATGTCTAAAGAGCAACAACAAGGCTTTTCTTGTGGGAAGTATGGACTGGACTCCCTTAATGCCTCTGCGCTGGTGATAGCCATGGCCGAAGGCATTATGTTTTTGGGTTTTCTGTCTTTTCCATTCTCAAGAATGCAACATCTCAGGAACACGGGCATGAGGGAACTTCTTTAAATCTGACATAAACGTGGATTTAACGATGAACTGAGTAGGTTTGGGTTGTTTAAGGTTAACGTCACTGCACAAAAGACTAAAGACTGAACTGATCACGTCATGTCACTGTGACCTAACAAAATATATTTTTGGCCACAACTCAAGAATTCATACGCTAATCATGACAACATTTCAGACACATGTCCCATAAAATGAAATTCTGTGTAATTGTATAGTCAAAAGGTTAAAGGTTAACTTCACTATGACACCATAATGTTCTGCAAAACACTTTTCTGGCCATTATTCAACATCATGACTCAAGGGGAGAAATTTGGTCAGATACTGAATTGGTGACACTAATCTTTTGTGTCTACCTTGAGGCTGTGCTGATTGTATAGATCTTCTGTGCAGCCGGGGGGGAAGATGTGTGAAGCTTCTACGATTTCACAGACATGGATGTAAACTATAAGTGCAACTTGACTGTCATACAACCATGAGTCAGGAATTCTAGTTTTAATTAACTTCTCAAATGTAAAAGGTACTGTATATCTTTACTTAAATAAGAATATTTGAAACTGGCAAAAATGCGACTGAAATCAGGCACTACCTAATCAAAGATTAAGTGCGAATTATTTATTTGACCACAAATTTGCCAGTAGTTTAGATGGTGTGCTCTATTTGCCAAGGGAAGTCAGAATTTCAAAGATCCCAGTTGGTTATTTCGACTGGAACGCCCCCTGAGGTTGGATTTCTGACACAGAAAGTCGGAGGAACCTCATCAATCCTGACCTCAAAATCCAACATGACTGCTCCACACATAAACAGAAGAGAAAACTATAGTAACCTACTTTTTACAGCGTAGTGCATTGTTATAAACTGGTATTGCTAAGAGTGGCTAAACTGGCTGGAACTGGTATTGCTATTAACATCTTGGTTTTTTGACTTAATGTACTGAAACATGATGAACTCATGTGACACCATTCCTGCTTTGACCCCCAACTTCCAAGCTAAATGGAACACAGCTAGAGTATTTAAGGTAGTACTTTTTTGAAGTTTGGTTGTGAAAACACATTTTAGTAAAAAAAAGTCTTGAGTTTTGGTACCAGTACTTAATACCTTTAAAATGCAGCTTTTCTAAGCTTTATATTCTTAGAAACCAAATTTTGACTGTTCGTTTGGCAAAACAAGCAGTTTAAGGACCTATCTCTGGTAGATTGTGATAAGCATTTTTATTTATTTATTAAAACTTTACGCTACTCCTAATCATATGGGGAACGTATCATAAATAGTGCAAACAAAAAAGCCTCTGTCTCTTGGAGTGTGTGTTTGCTATGCATCCATGGTTCCCTTTATAATGAGTAAATATGATAATCTCCTGAGATACAGTGATTTGCTGTTAACCATACAAACACTGCAGATCTGTGCAGGGAGACGATTTTTGGAAGAAATTATTATGCTACTGAAATAACAGAGCACAGCACTGTCTATGAGGCCATCACGAGTCAGTGGAGATGGTGAGAAAATGAGTGTGTGTGTGTGTATGTGTGTGTGTGTCTGGGGGAGAGAAAGAGAGAGAGAAAGAGGAGAGAAAGTGTAAGAGCACCCCAAGAGATCTCCTACTTCTATAAACAGGACAGACAAGTCTGAACTGACATATGAGAGACAGAGCTCTGTGTGTGTGTGTGTGTGTGTGTGTGTGTGTGTGTGTGTGTGTGTGTGTGTGTGTGTGTGTGTGTGTGTGTGTGTGTGTGTGTTTGCAGCGATGCTCAAGGTCCATGTGTGCCTTCTAAAGTGTGCTTCTCAATGCACCATACCAGATGTCACCTTGCAAGCACAGCACACAGGTGTATGTGTGTGTATTTGTTTGCTATCAGGTAGATGACAAGAATGATATAAACACTTGAGGATCAACATATCACTAAAACTCCCACCATCTGCCCGGCAGCAGACAAATATAAACACAGTCTTCTCTTACTCTGCTATTTCTTTATCTCCCTGCATCGCTCCACTTTTCTCTCTCTTCTCGCTCTCTGCAGTCCTGCCATCCATCATCATTAGGAGGCGAATAGATGACCTGTCTACACCTGCAACCACTCTCTGTCCCTTTACTCTCTGGAGAGGAGAGGAGAGGAGA
This sequence comes from Plectropomus leopardus, assembly GCF_026936395.1. Lineage (NCBI taxonomy): Eukaryota > Metazoa > Chordata > Actinopteri > Perciformes > Serranidae > Plectropomus > Plectropomus leopardus. Next base: position 17,294,292 of record NC_142195.1, on the reverse strand, counting down.
GGAGAGGAGAGGAGAGGAGAGGAGATTGGTTGGGGAGGGGTGAGGTGAGGTTCTGTCCATTCAAGAATCGCTGATATTAAAAAAAGGAAAAAGATGCAGATATGATGAATTAAACTGTGTGGTCTGTTTATTCTACTTTTCAAACAGTATTAAATTAGGCTCCCAAGGTATCTATTTTTTAACACTTTCCTTGCATTTCACCAGGTTATATGGTATATGACAGTATTCGTGTAAAAGTACCGTAACACCCATTCCTTCAACAGGAGACTTCTAACTATAATGGACTCATCATGTAAGCAGGCAAAGGAAGGGTTTTTACCTGCTACGCAGACTCCATCTTTTTAGCTGTAGTTGTGTGCCAGCTTACTATGTGTTCATTGAGTTTTGCCAAGTGATCATTCAGTTGGTTAAACTCAGTTTGCAAGAATATAGGCTATAGTTACTGGTATTGAATTATTTAACTTAGTAGGTTTTACAACAGTATGCACTGATTTCACCATGAGGTTGCTTTTCTCCATCACTTTGCCTCTAGTACAACTAGGTATTTATCCTTAACCTTTTTAAACAGATTGTGCTAATTTTCACACAGTTTTGTGTGGTTTACCTGTTGGCGGGCCGCGCAGCTGTGCACAGAGAAAGAAAAATGACAAGTTTCATAAAACTAAAGAAGAGCTGTGTGATGCCTTTGCAGGCAAGCATTGCTTCTGTGGACAGTGTGGCAGCTTCAATTGGTTATAATGGATGGATAATAATCAATAAAGTGATATACTGTATTCTCTTGTGATACACCATAGGTAATATCTAAATATGTTCATGCTGATACGGAACTATGAATGTGCCTTTTATTGTAAGCAATACTAAAACTGTTCACTCTTTGCACTGATTAAACAATATTTTTCTCAGAGGTTTTTCATGTGTATTTACATGAAATGTAAATTCTGACACGTTGCTCTTTCTCTGTTTGTGCTACGATGAGCTGCTTAGCCACACTACTCCCAGTATGACAGCCCAAAACAAAGTCAAGTCCCATGAGTATAATTAAAGCCTTGGTTCAGACATCTGAAAACAATATCTGCAATTCTTACATCAATTTATTTATGATTTGCTTCTGTTTACATGCATAATTCTCTGCGATTATGTTCAAGTTATTGTGGGAATACGCCATCAAGTCGGGATCTTGTGCTAAGCAAAGCAGAGAGTTGATGAACCTTTACATCCCTAAAGGAGGATCAAAACCGATAGAGACAATTACAGAAAAGGCAGGAAAAAAAGCACGGGATGGTACGAGAGGAACGGACTGGAACAGCTAAGATGGAGGAGAGCGGCGGAGGAAAGCATGCGGATGAGGGGAGGACGAGCAGAGGACAAAGTATTGTCTCCTGTTAATATGTAAAAATAACTCTGCTGCTGCCTGGTGGAGGAGCTAACTGGGTCAGAGAATTCCCACAGAGAGAGGGAGAGCGAGGGAGAGAGACGGAGGGATCACATTGATTCAGTCTGTGGCAGCAGTGTGGAGCAGAAGTCAGCCTCTCTCTTCACCTTCGGCTGCGAAGGCTGAGAGGCATCTCTGTGCACATCTGTCTCGTGTATTTGTTCTACATCCATCCATCCCTCTAACAGTCTGCAACCCATCACATATCTTTTCATGTCACCCTTTCCTTCTTCTCTACTGCTTTGTTCACAGCCTCATCTTGTATGTAGGACGGGAAATGAGTGTATAGATAAATAAATTAATAAATGAATAAATAGAAAAAGAGAGCAATACAAAAAATAAAAATAATAATTACTGAAATAAATACAGAAATAATTAAATAAATGCATAAATAAAAAAAATAAATTCACAGGATGGGACCTCTTACCTCATTTATACAGACACAGAAATGCAGAAATAAATGACACTGTACACAAATGTAAAAATAAATGTGATATAATTATTTACTTATGACCTGTTTTTTATATTTATTTATGCATTTATTTCCTATATTCATGTTTCTTTCAATATTTTTTATTAATTTATTATTCATTTATTAGTTTATGCATTTATTTCCATATTTCTTTAAACATTTATTTATTCATTGATCATTCGATTTATTAATGTATGGTTTATTTATTCTGCATTTCAGCACTAATTTAATCTCTTATTTATTTTTCATCATTATTTATTCCAGTTTTTCCTTTCTTTTTTTTCATAAACATAGCCTTGACTTTGTCACTTACACTTGCTAGCCTGTCTCCCATGTAGCTCCCCAGTTCCTCTCTTGCAATTAACCCTGTCACCCTTTTCTCTTTGGTCGTCTCTCTTTTCTATCTCTGTAAATAAACATTTCTAACACGCCCCACTAAACTGGTAGATAAAAATTGGTGTAAAATAAATACATTGCCAATCACTCTGTTTATAATTCAGCATTTAATTACCCAGCAGTTAAGTAATGTGTGACACATCTTGAACCAATGATAATGATGATGAAACTGATAGCTTGTAGGAATAAGCAGAACTCAAGTTATTATATTCCAGTCTGTATTATCATCAGTGGCACAAAATCAGTCACTGATTAATGTGATGTTGCGCTTGTAAAACATTGGTTATTTACTGGGCCTCCAAAGGCATGATTTAATTTGATTTTAATTTGGTTAATTTACAAACAATTTCAAAACACTACTGAAGTAAAGTTGCTCAATTATTTTGTCTGTGGTTTTTGGTCACAAATGTTCCATGCATAGATTTCTTCTTCATTGGTATCTCCTCTTTTTTAGCCTGTTTTATTACTTCTTATTAATCATGCATTTTCTTTCCATTCACATTTTCTTTAATTGTTCAGCATCTCTTTTTTTGTGCACACTTTGCCCTGTCCCCATGCATCAAATCAAAGGCACTTCTATATTTGCCTGTGCACCTGTCTATTATAGCATATAGAATATCACATGTGGAGCTGAACATGATCTTTAAACTTTAACTTTCTTTTTCTTCTTACCCACCCTATCTGCTCAGCTGTAAATGCGGCAGATCTGAGGATTAAAGATTATTTGTTTACATAACTACAAAACCAGCCGTTTTAAAATCATTTTCAATATTTATGCTGTTTTCAGATGGGCTCAAAATTCCAGAGATGCTGTAAAGCATTTTCACAGTTTCTCTCTCACAGTTTTTAATCTATGAAATGTAATCCCATGCAACAAATATTTCATGGTCCTCTGTGTTTCCTTCATTTTTACTGTTGCCCCAGCCAACACCGCAGCTATAAGAGTAACCCATAAACCATACAATGTGCATTGGTCAGCAGTTCCAAGCAGTAATTAAAATCTTTATTGATGAAGAATGCAGTAAGCATACTAACCATTTTGCAGACTATTCATCAGGCTACAGTACATACTGCACGACCTCTATGTGAGTTTGCCAAAGCCATATATCTAGAAAACAAATGAATAGGAGCGCTCTTGCACTGAGGGGTGTCTCACCTGTGTAATTTCTCTTGAACTAAAATGTGCCATTTTTTGGCGACGGAATGCAAAAATGTGAAAAATTATAATGGAAATGGGATTAAGGTCGATCTTCTGCTGAATAATCAATCTGACCTTTACCTCTTTGTTCTCTTTACTTGCCATCTTTCATCTAATTCATAATTTTTCTTGTTAACAATATGTATATTACCCCATCTCCACTATGACTCCACACATGCAGGTGTGTGGATGGATACTTTAAATTAATCTAGAAAATGATTAAGAACTCAAGGCCTCAATGGATTAACCTGCAGGGTTGGTCCGAAATGGGCAGGGCTGCCTCTTGGCTGGCTGACTAGGGGCAACAGAAATAGCTTGAGCTGACTACAGCATATGTAATGCACTGCAGCAGTCCTCAAGGGTTCCATGTTTTTTGCATCCACACCACCTGCTGTAATTTTGTTTGTGCATACAATCAGCTTCATATGAATTAGAGTGTACATGATGGTGACAAGGGAGGCGCAGGGTGTTGCCGTCTTTCATGGAAAAGAAAAAGAGAAATACTTATGGGTTAAATGACTCCTGCAGGTCTTAATGGTACAGCATACTCTGCAGTCTTTTAAAGCAAGGGCCTGGGGAGAGTCTGTCCTAATGAATATAAAACATAATATTATCCTTGTCACATGGAGGCCTTTAGTGGAAGAAACACTGCACTACAGTGTTGCAGTAGATCTTTGACAGCAAATAACTACTCAGAGGTCACTGAGAGAAGGCACTTTGTAGCTTGGCTTCTGTAAGCCTTCTGTGCATTTTTGTGCATTACGGGAAAATTGGAAAATGTTGGAATGTGTTTTAGCTGTGAGCTGAACAGACCTTAAAAGCTTTAAAGTTATTGTGAGCTTAAACTGAGAACTGTCACTTACACTTCAGTCTCAATTGTTACAGACATCTTTGATTCAAAAACGTGGAATTCAAGATATATCTGTACTTGTTATTCCTTTTTCAAAGTATTGTATCAAAGTTAGAAATTCCAGTATTTTGACTTATTTACCCAGGCATTTTTATAGGGACAGTACTCAAAGTCAATAGTCTTTTAACATATTTTAATACTGCTAGGGCAGCTCAATACTCTATTTCTGGAATGACAAACACACTATATGCAAAACCACAAAACTATGCAGAAGCTTCTTTTTAACTACTGGGACTTAAAAATTCTCCTTCCTGCAGTTTTGCAATGAAATGTATCGTTATTAGGTAGTGTCCATTATAAGTCTGTATAACTCTATTGCAACTACAGCCCCATGACTGCAAGCTGCACCAAACATGCATATGTCCATGAGCATCTACAGTATTTCCTTTCATTTCAACACCTGCATAACTATGCATGCATGCATGACTGCTAGTTAATTTAAAGCAACATGTCAGCTGCTACTGTATGTTTCTGACATAAATCAATGGTGTGCATTGTCTAGAATCCACTAACTGAAAGGTTTAAAGTCCACAAGTATTAAAACAACAAAGCCATTTTATGACTGACCATGAGGTTAAACCTCAAATCTGCCTTCTTACTAGGACTTTGCTATAGAAAAATACATCTTGCTTAGAAAATCCAACATACTTTACTGAACCAACAACTGACACACATACAGACCTGTGTGAGTGCATTTACCTGAAACAACTTAGCAAATAGACACAGGTTGGGGTACAGCCTACACATAATCCACAGATAAAGTCTGGAGTCTGACTAGATCCACACAGAGTGAAGAAAATGTAATTCTGTCCTCTGTGATAACGGCCCTGTTCATTCAGCAGTGCTAAAATGACCACATGGTTTGAAATGAGTTTTGCATTTCACGGGAGCCAATATGTTTAACACGTTATGAGTAAAGGAAACAGGAACTTCCTATTTAGCATGGATGCATGGTAACAGACATATTTGCATGTATATGTTGTGGAGAACAATGCATACAGTGTTGTTCAAGAAACTAACAACACAAGCACTGCTGCATATACCAGTATGTATGTGGTGCTTGTCTGTATTAACATTAACAATAAGTAGGGAAGAGCATTTTCAATTTCTCCAACCCGAAACAAGCAACAAGAGATTAACAAAAGAAACCACAAATCACCTGATTCAATCTGCATATGCTTAGTTTAGTCCTTATTTCTCATGTGAGTAATTAGCACCCTGTGACAGACACAAAACTAATTTTTTTTTTTTTTTACTTTATTTTTGTAATAGCAATTCTGCTCTTTAGTTAAATTCATCAAACTTAATCATGATTATTTTGTGTTTATGTAGATATCTCTAAGCGCAATACAGACAAGCACAAACACACATAAACAGACAAATGAGCACACACACGAGTGCAAGACGTGTAAACATACATAAACAAACACAGACACTAACAAACACCAATTATGTTAAAGGGTCATTTAAATGTTAAATGTAAGGCTTTCGATGTTTTAAGTTTTTGTCATAACTTTATAATGTTAAATTTCAACCCAGGCTGTGCAACAACTAATCCGCAATATGGGGTGAATTGAATTTGAGACCAAATCATGCATTGTCTGTTTGTGTTACAGACATAGCAGCAAACTATACAATAGCAGACATATGTTAATAGGTTTTAGCAGAATTTGAACACACTGGTTTTGAAGAGCTCCAAGGTACAGACAGAAATGTCAAAAATGTTACAACCATTTCCGGTCTCCCCTGTGTGACTGCAATCTTTAGAAGAAAATATGATGGACACGCAAAGCATTTAAAAAACAAAAACAGAACAGGAGAGGAACAAGACTATCTAGAAAAATAAAAGCTAGTGCAGTAACAAGCATGCAGGCACAAAATCATTATGAAGGCATCACTCAAAGGCTGCAGTACATCTGGCAGGTTAGCTCTAATATTATGCCAATGCAGACATTTGAACTGCCAATATACCCACAAAACACACAGCACAGTTGGCTGAAGGTAGTACTACTAATTAATAAGAGTGCAAGAAAAGGTCACTAATCAAAGTTGCAGTGATCAAATTACCATGAATGATGCAAAAAGATGATAATAATTTATACAAATCACTCATCAATAATCAACAATCTAAGAAAACATTAAAAAATACCATTAAAACACTTTTCTTTCTTTGTCAATCACATAACTAACTGTTTGCTATTGAGAATCAAGCCCCCTCATTTGCTAAAGATCAGGGCTGGAAACAGCAGGCATGAATAAAACATGCATCCATGATCAGGTGAAATAGCCACTATACAATACAGGTGAGCCCTGCTCCACACAGAGGAGGACCCGGCCCCCCTCTGCTCCAGCCTAGGAGCCTCTCTTCCTCAAAGCCAACAGAGTGCTGCCTCCTCTTTCACACTCTCTCTAATGACCACAGCGTGCTACACTGCACATTTGCTCAAAAAATGCTTAACCTTAATTCTCTAGCTCTGATTAGCATCCCCAAATGAAGATCCTAGTCTGGAAAAAGAGCTATGAGAAAAATATCCTCTGTAAGAGAGGATGAACACGCCTGCAAATTCAATGTGTCTGAGCTGATCTTTGTTTTATGCAACTTTAATTTCATTTAGAAATCTAATTTGGAAAATAACTCCCCTCTCAAGTAAGCTGGTTGTTTGGGTCCATTATGGACAGCAGCTTTTGCTGTGTGGCATCATGAAACAGACATGTCCCGAAGGAGATGTTTCCCTCAGTCTGATGGGTGCGCAGCTCTGCCGGTGAAAGGGAAGTTGTTCAGACAACCCATTTCCACACTTGATATCTGGCTCTTTTTCCCCTGAGCTGTTCTGAATGTTGTCTGCTGCTTCTCTTCTTTGTAGTCTAAATCTTTTCGTCATCATTAAGCGACCCACAGTATTGTGGAAAGCGTGCGTTCCAGTGGTAATAAAACCTGGCATGGATTCCCAATTAACTGCAGCCTCCAATTGCATCACTCCGTATCGTATTTCACTTAATTATGCAAATGAACACAGAGCTTCTTTCTCCCTTCCTCTTGGTTTCCTGTAGCACAAATTACTGCACACACAGCCTGCATTTTTGTTGTGAAGAGTGTTAGTCCTCAAGCAATTCATAGTCCAACCTGATTCCATTATCCTCCCCAAATACAAAGCCTGTGGCGCACCATTACATTCAATTAAATCATAGCACATATAAACTTCACACACAACGGACCCAGATGAAACTGAAATGCCCTTCTTATATCCCAAACAGCAATAACAAAAAAAGAACAAACAAGTCCAAGCTTATCTGTCTTGTCCCTTACAATGAGTGCAGATTTTAAAAAAAGAAAAAATGAAGGAATTTATTTAACCTTTTGTTATTTTTTGGTCTTGTTTGCATAAATACCAAAGCTTTAACCAAATAAAGTTTGTGGTCTAAGGTTAAGGACCTAAATCCAGCTGCTTGGCTGCCAGGCTGCAGACCACAAAAAAAACAGTTGTGTTTTAGTGAGACATTGCCCTTTTTGTTGTCTTTTTGTTGTTTTGTTTTTGTTTTTTTTTAGTGTCTTGTAGCGACCCATTGCTGTTTTCCCAGCCATTTTTAAAGCACAAAAAAACTGTGTTTTTAACCAAGACGCTGCTTTTTCTGCTGGAATAGCACCACAAAAATCATTTATTTTTTACTGAGACATCATCATTTTCCTGACAGGATTGCGCCCGCCCCCAAAACTGGGTATTTTATGCCAAAACACAATCTTTTTCCTAACCAAGTGTTTTTTGTACCTAAATCTAACTACCCCTAAACCACAGCGCTGATGAAACGTAACATTTCAACATATCCAGTACGTTATAAAGTGCAAATTTAATATAGTTGTTTGTTGATATAATACCAACATTTTCTCTTGTGATTGGGTTGCAGATGCATTTGCAAAATAAGCCTGACACTACAGCAGAGAGAGGCAGATCAACTACAACACACTACAAACAACACAGTCATGTTTCACAAGACTCCAATACAGCAGACTGACATGACAGAACAGCTCAGCAGTCCATGTAACAGCCAATGGACAGCAATCATTACAATGCCTAAGTGATAAAAGATTTGTTGTGTTTCTGATATCGAGCAACTGGTACAAAAACAATTCAATCACTACTACCTCAGTAAAACAGAACATTTCAGCACCATGGAGAGCAAACATCCCCAACTAAAGAAAATATACAGCAAAGTTCTCCATAGGACAACACATCAGATCAAGGCTTGTCAAAAAGAACAAATAACAACTAAGCTGCTCAACAGACATCCTTTCATATGGACTCACAGGAAGCTGGTAGCAAACAGCAAGTGCCAGCACCCATTAAAGGCACATTTTAATCAAATAGTCCATGTTATGAGTCTCAAAATATATTACAACTCACAGTATATTGTTTCATTACTCTTAACAAAAAAGCCTCTCTTCTCATAGAATACAAGCACTCAGAGGAAACCGCATTTTCTCTGCTTTGGAACAAGCATTGTAAGGTTGTAAAGTCAGCACAATGTGTTATATGACTTTAGGGAGAGACAGCACCTCAACAGATTACAGCATCAAGGGATTAAAAAGCAATGGAGACATATTTTTCTTTGATTAAATAGCAGGAGTCACTATCATGGTCTTTGCATTGTTATCTTCTCCACTCGCTGCTCATTCAAGCTGCAGCACCAAATCATATCAGCCCTGTTTAGCAGCTCTACGCTGCCTGCTTTTTTAGGTTTAATTTACTGATAACTAAAGGCCCCCAGGCAACATATCAGACCTTTTTTATGAGCCGAGGCGCAGTTCGGTCCTCTTAGCAAAGCCGACAGCTTGTTCCGCACACTGAGCTGCTAACAGCGGTGACTGAGGCTTTACTGTCAGAGCTCTCAGGCGTTGCAACTTTCTGCAAGGAGAAGCTCATGCCACTGAGATCATGACACAATATCAATGTAACTGTTGAGATTGGGAACAGAAGGAGGGTGTTGCAGGGACGCTGCGCTGTTCAGCCTTCTTTGAGGTGTCGTGTCTCTAACTCAGTGAGTCACTTGTGAAGGAAGGTGCCCACTTGATAACCATGATGTCATACCCACACTCGTTCAGACGCAAAGCTACAGAAGAAGTACTGCAAGTGGTCAGTGTCACTGCCAGTCTGATGGTGCTGTACAGCCTGATGTTTATTTGCCAATTAAGTTCACAGGGTTCCCACACACTGTCATGGACAAAACTTTTTCTGTGTTTTGGGCAGACAAGAGAGACTGTTTGGAGCGATCTGGGAGGTATCCTATAGCTCTAATGAGCTGTGGATGAAAAGCCAGTGAGCTGTACCAGTGTAACATTTCTTTACTGCAATACAAGTACATCCAACATCAGCCTCGGCATGGTTCACTAAACAGAGTGGTTGTATAGTGCAATAAATGCTTTATAGTGCTCTTAAAAACACCACTTATTTACAAAGCTCCTGTTGTCAATATTATCTGTATCATGTATATCATTATTTATCTATTTAATAGTGTATTCATGTGGCTCTTACTCTCCCCACCTCCCCACCTACACATAAAACCAACAGCTGAATGCAAAGCATTTGAGACGCATACACTGAAGCATTGTTGAAGGTTGTTACATGGAAATGTGAATAAACACAAAGTAAAAATAGAAATTACAAGATGTCATCACTGAAAAAAGATCTGAAAAACATTAATATCACAAGCTGATGACAAATACTCATGCAAAGTTCTGAAGGTGGATTTTATTTTTAAACGTGGCCCTAGAATTGAGGTAAATTTCCATATAAAAGTAAGTTTGCAAATGTAAAAGTGTAATTTTTCAGTATTTCAAAGATGGTGCATTAATTCAAGCATAAATATACAAATGCACAAAAGCCTTTTGCTCTCCTGTCCTATCTTTTCCTTTTACAGCAACACACACACACACACACACACACACATATATATGTGTAGCTGGCTGAGTGGTAGCTGCGCATACGCAAGCCAGGCTGACAATGATGTGTGTACTGGAGTGAGACGATGATGTGGCTTCAAAAGATCTCAGGAGAAATATGGTGAAGCGTCCCTGCAAGTGCTATGTCTGCTCACGGGCATGTATGTGTGGGTGTACGCGTGTGTTAGTGTGTATTGCTCTGTTGCATCCTTTCCATCCCAATCCTCCCAGCAAGCACAATAAACACAAACAGATACACCTCAGTGGCTCTGAGGCAAATGACACAAGTGTGTCTGTCAATTGTACATTAATATCTTTGATTTTACACACTGTGAGTCCATGAAGCCCCACATATATATTTACACATACCAATCAGTTATCAGTATACTGTCAATTTTACTTCACATACTTTTGGGTTTGGCATTATTAAAGAGACAGGTCACCCTTAAATTGAAAACACATATTTTTCTTCTAAACTGTCCCTTTAAACTAACAATTAATTATAATTTTTTTCATCTAATAACTGCCTTCAATATATCCCTAACACGTTATTTGGAGAAAATCAGCTTTTGCCAACATACAGATGATTTAGAGTCCCACGGCTCTATTGAACAGGTTGAGGGACTCATTTGTTCCTCGGTCTGTCAAGCTATTAAATCAGAGTATGGCTTTGGTAGTAGCTATGGTCGAACACTGAATGTAATAGGTAATGAGTATTCAACTTTTCTTAATGTCTGTTATGATCTATAGTGTTTGTTGTATGGTTTTGTTGTTTGGTTGGCAAATTTCAGATTTTTTTTTTCTGACAATGAAGTGAAATCAAATCAAATCAAATTTGGTTAATCACCAACAAATCATTTCAGCACTAAAAACAATAATACATTTTAGCTTTAGGCCTCAAGGAAGAGGTCATGTAGATGGCTAACGTGTCCAAATGTGCCACAGTCCATAGTCTCTCTCAGTATTCAGAAAAGGCATTGCAATATGCAATACAATTGTGTCAATACCATGCAGCTCAGCAGAGACATGCATTCTGTTTGTGATCCTCTTCCTCCACTAATACACGTGTCAGCGTGGGCTGGTGTGTGTTCAGAGGAGAGAGAGACTAGAATCCCATAAATCCTACTTTATTAGATAAACTTCCTAATCAGATAAAGAAATCTCACACACCCCGTGCATACACACATATACAGAGATGGACACAGCATCTCACTGATAATCTCCATTACCAATTATGGGGTGATACGCCACAGCTTAACATGAAAGCAGCAATTAATCTGCTAACACCGGTCACTGGGTCATTGTAGTAGAGAGAAAATATTGCCTGCAGGCACACATATGCACGCACACAAAGCTACAATATCACTGAGATATTTTCTTTAATTGTTTTTAAGTGAAGTTTGATATTTTCTCATTTCTCCAGAGGAGCAGTTCAGATACAGTGGGCTTTTTTTTAATCATGCTCATTTTCATCTACTGCCTGTGTTCGCAAGTGTGGTGAAGGGCTTAAAATTGGTCCCAAGACTTTTTCTTTTGGGTTCCTTTTAAAGCAGCGCAAATTCATGCTTTAGATCGGTCTAATGGAGAAGGATTTGCCTGCAAGTCTTAATGACAAGGTTTTCGAACTCCTGTGCCAGTGTATAACCCTAAATGATGAGGCAAGGGTGGCTATTTCATAGCTACGTTGTGGAAACAATGGCTTCTATGGACTGAAAATAAAACGTCGATCCATGCAAAGTTTAATACTGTTGTCAAATGAAGATGAAGGCAGATTGCTATGTTTATATCAGATATGACAGATATGTTTATCAAGGCACTAACAACTTCCACAAAGAGACAATAGAAACTTAAAACAAGAGCTAGCAATGTATCCAACGGCACCTCATCTGCTCTGTCTCATTTATCAATAGGAAAATTGAAGAAGAGAGACTCAACAGTGACAAATAACGCTCATAAACACAGCATACAACATTGTGGGCAGTTCTCAATCACTGTTTGTACTTAAACCAATGAAAAGTAATGTACTAAACTTACTACATACTCTAAAGTATTATGAGCCAGGAGGCTGTGATCACATGCAGCACTGCAGGTTGTCCTTCCTCATATGATGGCAGCAAAGGAGGAAGTCAGGTGATGTTGAATGAAGAATGTACTTTGACCAAGGAAACCGTTGTTAATGTCCCATGTAAAATCAAACGTCAAACAACCTTTCATTTCATATAAACTGTTACGAATACGATTTACAATAACTAGTTAAAAGTGCTGCATGTTACTTTGGAGAAAGACAGTTGATTATTGTGTCTCAGTCCCAGCTCAGTATATACCAACACTTAGGGTTGACAGCTGGATAAAGCCACCAACCCAAAGCATCGATATTTGGCAACCATGGATTGAGACTCAACAATTAATTTTCCTTGTCCAGAGTTATACAGCACCTTTATTTTAAAACATGGTGATTTAATTTTTCTGTGGAACAGTTATTGATAAATTACTTGCAAAAAAGAGGATAATATAATAATAAAATACGCCATTACTCTTTTAAAAACTTCCAAGTGCAACCACGTTCGTCAGCCGCTTACTGAAGCAAATGGAGATGAATGCCTTGCTCTACGGCACACTGACAGTGGTTTGATTCAATCAAATTTGTTCAACTTTACTGGGATTTGTTCCGCAGTTGATTACCAACTGGCAACCTTCCAGTTACAGTCTAAACATGGCCTGCTGATCTTCCGGGAAGTCGGCATGAGGGCAAGCTATGGTTTCCCTGATCTAAGCTCTTTTTGAGGCAGTAAGCGGAGCTGGGACATTAGAGGAGGGGGATAGGGGAAGGTTGTGTGTGTGCACATGTTTGCGTGAGTGGGAGAGCAACAGAGTGAGAGAGCTCAGGGTTCGGCTGGGGTCTGTGCAAATGATTTATCAACGTGTACACTATATGCGATATATGTTGCTGTCAGTGTGCGTGCGTCAGAGTGACTGTGTACGAGGCAGAGCGGAGAGGTGACACTCACAGTAGCTGAGTGATAGAGCAGATGGGCTCCCATACCAAACTGTCAAACTGAAGACATTCTCTTCACCCAATCCACTCACTCCATCAGTAGATGTACACGTGTACATGCATGTCATGATTTTGTTAAAGCCAGACATTTACAATATTCTGGTTATTGTCACAATAATGTAAAAAAATTGGAGCAACAGAGGAAGTAGCTTTCATGTCACACCATCAGTAACAGGGCTTGCATTTGACCCCAATCCATAAACCATGACCGCAACATTTCAGCCCGCCGCACATCAGTCTATGCATATGAAAAATACAACTCAGACCATCTGAGTGCGAAGTGAATTAATCTTAATGAAAACAATAAAACAGAGACGACATTTCTCCATTTTCCTACAACGTCCAACTGAGCCTTTCTTCAACTATATCAGCTCATGTAGGGTAAAAATTGGGTTCTTGGGTAAGTTAATCATGACGCAGATTTAGGTGCCTCATTTTGGTGCCAGATTGCATGCGCAGCAAGTGTGCACCAGTAAAAGAAAGCCGGGGGTGTATGTCTGCTGATGTGTGCCGGTGACAGTGAGGCTGCATTAATGTTTTGTATCAATTCATATTAATATATCTGTTTAAAGCATTTTTTGACAGGGGTCAATTTGCACAAATTGCTAGCAAATATACACAAACATAGAAGATTTTGATAAATATACAACTGCAGCATGAATATAATTAGAGCATTTACATAACTAGTGCAGACACCCCTATTCTGCAGGATTTAAAAAAAAGACGATAGGAAAAAAAGGGGAAACATGCAAACAAACAAAAAAGCAACAACAAAACAATACAAAAAAACAGATTTATATAGCTAAATGAACTCCAAACTGTTCAGAAGAAATATTTTCAAATTCAATTTCAATTAAAAAAGCAATTCTTTCTGTGTTTGACAGTCGTTTTGTGCTTTATTTTGAAAAAAGTATCGGTTCAGGCACTGTTTAGGCACCAGTATTCTTTTAAACGTATCGTTTTGGCACCAGCATCAGAAAAATCCAAACAATGCCAAACCCTAGTGACTAATGCTCTCCTTTCACATCCTCTTCTCATTGCTTGACGCTTTGTTTTTGTTTAGTTTGCCTGTTCCTGCTATGTGAGGTAGTGCAGCACAAAGCAGTGATTAAAAGCAAGAATGACAGACAGGAAAGCAAAGAGCATCAGCCTCCACCACTCAACCACGAACATCCTTTTACAACTAAACTATCAAAGTTCTAGACAAGAGAGCACAAAGATCTCATTACTGCAATATCCTAAAGAAGAATAATCTTCTCAGTTCTGACAATTTCATTAATTACTCCAACCTCACACTTACTTTTCTTCCCCATCTTGTTAGACGACACATAATTAGTGCAGAAGTAACAGTTGTGGTATCACTAACTGCACTAACAAACCCACCAATGCAAGAAAAAGGCACATTCTTAACTCTCCTCGCCCACGTGTCCATCACGACAACCTCTTTCCTGGTAAATTCATCATTACATCAGCATGTAAAATGGAATATGCAGAGGGTAGACCTTTGAAAGCTTTTCTTCATAAAAACAGCCTTCAGCCAATGACAGTATAGTGCAGTAAGCAGATAATTCAGTAGCATGTGGCTCGGAGTTTGTAAAAAAACTCTGCCAGAAAAATATAGGTCATACGCACTTCAATCTATCAAATGAGCATGTTCACACTTGTTTCTGAAATTTAATGGAAACTGACCATTAGGTTTAACTTTTTTCCTTTAGCAAAATCATGACATGCACACATGCTGAAGGAGTGAATGGACTTTCCTTCAGGGTCAGTATGATAAAACATGTTCTTTGACACTTATTGTAGAACAGAGATTCTGCATAAACCCAAATTAAGTGTTTTACAATGCCATCTGGAGCATTTCTCTTGGAGTAATAAATGTCAATATTTGATTTTCAATTCTTTGTACAAAGTAAAGATGATAAACAAACTTTTCTGCTTGTCATTTGTTTTTCATTGCCTTCACTAATTAGAGAAATATGTTTATCTATGTTTTTGGTATTTTTTACATATTTTTCTCAATCGCAGAAAAAAATGTGACATAGATTGAACAACTCTGTATGGACTCTGCTTCTACATTAATAACACAATTGACCTTTTATATTAAACCAAATTAGTGCTGAGGTTTTTAAAGTGTGTGTCGAACAGCTACACTAATTAAATTAGCAAATTTCATTGAAATGCCACCAAGCCGATGATTATGTCAGACAGAATCCAAGGAACAGATTACATTAGCATTTAGTTCTTCATATGAATGCATTATAGCACTCTTTGTGTAAGTGTTAAAAATGGCATAACAAAGCACAAAAGGGAAAACTTTTCTACGTGCAAATGAAAAAAGACAAGTACCAAGTTATACTACATTAAGGACCAACTTGTTTACAAAGGGTTTGCATTTTATTGGAAAATGTCCTGAGTCAAATGGGAAATTACTTCATCATATACAGTATCAAGCAACAATGCTACAATTGTATATTTGGATAAAATAAGAAATACACACAAAACAAGTTCCTCACTCGTTATTTTAACAAGTTCCCTAATGCATCATATCCTGAAGGCTGCCTTTGTTTCATTGTAAAGCTGCCACACAAAGCCAAAGTTCAAGTGTGACTTCAGAAACCAGACCCTGAACAGTTCATTTCAGGTTCAGTGTTTGCATGTGGTGCAGTGAAACCTTACATGGCCATCTCTCACACTCTCTGCCTCTGTCTGTCCGTCTGTCTGTCTGACGGTCCCCCTTTGTTTCTCTCACTCTCTCTCTCATCTCTTGTCTCTGTCACTCTGAGCTATTCTTGGATCCCACACTGAGGTGAAAGGAAACAGGAACGGCTGCAGTGGATGTTGGTAGCAGCATTTTTTCTCTGCAGAGAACCTCTCTTCACAGCTAATATTCCTGTGCTACTGGCTTTGCTCCTCAGCCACTTAGGAAGATGTTTCCTCAAACATATTTGTATGACGAAAGCCATTCCTGTTCCTACAGATGGAATGTGGGGGGGATTGGGGAATGCGTGTTTGCATGCGTGTTTGCATGTGTGTTTGCATGCGTGCTTTTTAAACAGCACTCCTGAAAATGAGATATGGTCAGTTGGATGGATCTGAGTCAGCAGGGTGCAGATGGGTCCTTTATACTGCCATGTGGAGGAATATACAAAACAGTAGCACACTCTGCTATCTGCCCTTTGTTCACTCTCTTTGCACCACAGCACCACTGGGACCCTCCCCAACTCCCTGTTGTGCTTACTGGAACCTTGGCAGCCAGCTGCCATATCGGCCAATTAGGAAAGCTTTTACTAAAGCTCCAGCCAATTGGATTAGTGCTACATTTCCTTGCCAGATGAGACTCTAAATGTGCTGCTGTATGCTAGAATCTGAGAACTGGTGGGCAGACTCCTGTTTCGCTGATAGGCAATGGGCACCAGAATACACACGCGCTGCAGAGGCAGCGGCAGGAGAAAGAGACATCCCATGACGCTACTGTGAGTCCTCTGCTACTGAGAATGTGCTACTGAAATTCTAAACAGTTTAAACTAAGGACATAACATACAGCAAACCATATCCCAAGCAGCAGAGGGGCCACAATGCTGGTCCCGATGTACATAAAACAGACACACACAGATTGGTTTGCAGATGAAGCAGGCTGAACCAGGCTATACAAACAGAGGTGACAGCAGCAGGACAAGAGGAGGACAAACTTCAGAGTGATAAAAGGCAAAGACCACACATTTTGATTTTTTTTAAATAAAACTGACTATTTTCATTGTTTTTCCCTTGTCAAGTGTTGTTTTGGGAAGAAGTTTTTCTTTATCAGAACTGAGGATTTAAAGATCTTTTAACATCTTTTCTTACAAAAACTATATAAAATCAATCAAGTCTTTATTTTCTTTGTGCATGTAGCACTACAGAAAACAGTGATGTCACCGCCAAAATAAGAAATTACTCTCTCTGTCGCAGCTACACAAATCAATAAAACCATGACAACAACAAATGAAATCAAACGTTTTTGTATGCTGTGCAAATTGTAAGGTCATTTGAGACAAACTTGTGATTTTGGCTATGTAAATAAAACTGAGTGGACTTGACTTGAAAATAAATTAACTGCTGTTCGTTTATCTGCCTGATTGCTGAACAGTTGGAACAGATCAAAACAAATTTTCCTGTTTTTCTGATTTGCAGCTGCTATTCAATCATCACTCCACTGTGTCGGTGTTTGTCTTTGCCATGTATGCTCAATATACTTATGTGTCGCCTGTCCCTTTGTATCCATAAAGGAATATATCACCCACAAAATGAATGAAAACAGTAAAAAGACAATGGAGTGGCTTCTGGACCAAACATCTGGCAAAGTAGAAAACAAATAAGTCTGCACACCAAGGAGTTTAGAAGGATATTGATGCACTGTAATGTTTCGAGTCTGCAGCTAAAGTGTAATGCTGTGTTCACAGTATGACCAACACAGCAACAAGATACAATACATTCTCAATG
Organism: Plectropomus leopardus; assembly: GCF_026936395.1. Classification (NCBI taxonomy): domain Eukaryota; kingdom Metazoa; phylum Chordata; class Actinopteri; order Perciformes; family Serranidae; genus Plectropomus; species Plectropomus leopardus. The sequence goes on along the minus strand of NC_142195.1, from coordinate 17,276,412 downwards.
GAAGCCAGTGACATGAAGCATTAAAATGACTTAATACGAGGTGAGTAATAAATATACAAATGATCATTTTCTGGTTGAAATAAACCTTTAATTTGGGCCAGAGTAAGTTCTGTTAGAGGAAATTATATCAACTTCCAAATTTATAGAAGTAATCAAATCAACTGAACTTCAATCACTGTCTGATATTAAGATCAAACACCAAAAGTTAAGTACAGAATTGTAAAAAAAAAAAAAACGTATTGTACAAAAAAGATTTATAATTCTGATCAAATAGACTTTTTGTTGGTGTATTGACTTAGGAATGTCAAATAAACATAAAGAAATAATGCACTAAATCAGTGTCTGAAATCTATGTCTGCCTTTTTTGTAGGTGTAAGACTACAAGGAAATATAACAAGGGGGTAAGATGCTTAACAAAATAAAAAAAAAAAAAAAAAACAAGCGTGTACCACATTTTCCAAAAATGAGGAGAGAAATAAAAATATAATAAGATACTCGAAGAAAGAAACACTGAGAGAGACAAAGATAGATTGTGCATCGTGATCGTACAACACCATCTCGTTCTCTCCCTCCTTCTCATCCTCTTATCTCGTCGATACTGATAGAGAGTTCACTGCCAAGTCAATGCTTACGAGAAAGAGTCTGTGAAAGTGCTCGTGGGGGCCTGGAGCATACACACTCAACCACACAGGTACACACACACACACACACATACGCTTTCTGAACCTGCCTTATCCCTTATACAAGGCTCACTTTGAAGGCTGCCACTAGATATTTGTCCATCAGAGAAAAAATACATAAAAGCACACAAGAAAAGAAGCAAGACTGCAAAAATCACTAACAATCTCTCGAACACACTTACCAAATTGCAAGGACATAATAACTCCCTCACACAAAGCCCACTGTATGCAGCACAAGAGGAGCATTATATTGCCGTAAGAAGCAAAAACTAAAGAAGTCTGTGTTTTCACTCTATAAAGCAACTTTATCTAAGCAAGAGAAGCAGGGGCTGGGTGTTGAAACAATAGGAGCCTACATTTCATTCTAAGCAGGGCAGGTGAAACAGGGAGGAGCAGGGTGGAGCAGGGTGGAGCGGGGTGGAGCGGGGTGGAGCGGACAAAAATAACCCAAAAGCAACAGGCCATTAGTCAAGCCTGGAGAGCACCGGCCACAAAAAGCTGATAAAACACAGAAACCAGCAGAGACCAGTGACAAGCACTAAACCAAACACTGTAAACTCACAAGCTGATCTTACTTTTATTAATCTAGGAAACCGAATACCTTGATAATAAGTAAATATAACTATTAGCTTTTACTTATGCATGTTTTGAACCTAATTGTTAAGTTTACTTAAATTTTAGTTGTATTTACTTAATTTTGTGAAGTTTTTGGACCTAAAAAAGTGATGATTGAATTAACTTGTTGTTTATAAGTGATAGCAACTCAACTTTTTAAGTGAATCGAGCTAGTTGAACAGTTTTATGTATTTTGCAAGATGAGTGAAAATTGAGTATTGATATTTGTGATAAAATGGCATGGCATGGAGTCCTGTTGAAATATTAAGTAAACTCAAAGAGAAAGATTTAGTCTTAATATTTATATATTTTTATGATTTTATGTAAAGCTTTAAAGTGGCTTTGTTTTGATTGTTTGTCTCAGGATGCTGAGGATGGCTTATTTAATAACAATTCTTTGTTGTACTCACTTTATTTATCAAAAGCAATCACTTTCCTTATACCAAGCAAACACAAATGTTCAGTTAAGTAAGACTGATTTGGTTTGATTAAATTGCTATCACTTAAAAAGGGCAAGTTCATTTTATTTTTCATTTTGAAATCGACTTTGTGAAATGAAATACAACAAAATGTTAAGTAAACCAAACAAATAGATATAGAGTAAACAGCAGAAACCAAATATCTGTCAATCAGTAAATACAGCACAATGTTTGGAAAGTTTAACATGATACTGTACATGCAGGTGTGAAGACCTTTGCACACCTGATATGCCTGTTGTGGTCTCTCTGGTAGTTGTAAGACCGAGAAATAAGGTGTTAAGTTTATGATTGCATGACTACTTAACAGCTTTAGGTACGCCAACAAGCTGGTTCAGCAAGAAGAGAGAGTAGATCAGCATTTCTTTCTTTCACAGTCATTCACTTCAGCCCACGCACGCATGCACGCGCACACACAAAAAAACAGAGAAGGTAAATTGTTTGAGGAAATAACCTCGAAAATGAAACACGGTGCCTCAATAACTTACTTTTGGTTCCCTAAAACAGTGCCTCGTGTAGGTTGTTAAAGGGGAAGTGAGACATTATAGCCTACTGAATAAAAGACTACTAAATAAACAACTATGTCACCTGAACTATAAGAATTTATAATAACCGAAATGTTGGAGAACATGTTTGACTTAAACAGACCTCAATAGATTTACATATCGATATCTCGTGGCACAGTGCGGAAGTGGGTTATCAGACACCTGCTAGAGAAGATGAGCGAGCTGCAGTCAAACCGCCACCTCCTCACAATACTTTAATCTTCACAACATACCGTAATTTACAAAACATTTTCCACAAACACTGACTGAAAACACTGCAGACTCACAACACGAGGAAAGTTAACGTTTCATCATGTGTAAAGTTCCTCTTTTTGTTCTTGACACGCTAAAAAGCGACAACAAAGACCGATAAACAAATAACAAGGAAAACAGAAGTTTAATTTAAAAACCGTCTATGACTCAAGAGCAAACCAGGAATCAAACAAATTAACAAAACTCGTGCCGGTAGCATTTTCTCTGCCGGGGTGACAGCGCTGAACATGCATGCAATGCCTCCATAAAATGCAGGAAAAAACATATCTATAAAGAAAATATCAACCAACTTACGGTGTTAGCAGTAAGCCGCTGAGCGTCCGTCACTGCCAAACCAAACATAGAAATCCAAAGAGGCGAAAATCCGAGCTCAATCCGACAAACCAGAGCGCCGACCTGAGCTGTCACCGTCCAGCCGAACCGAGGAGAAGTCACAGACTACTTGTGCCTTAACAACCGAGCGCGAGCCCGGAGCCGCCTGCTGGTTTCTCCTCTCTCGCACGAGACAAGAGAAAAGAGGGCGAGATCCCTAGAGATGAATGGTGGCGCGTGTGCGCAGGCGCGGACGGGCTCGATTCATTCCGGTGGAGCAGGGCTGCGAAAAGGCAGACACATAGCAGGGCAAAATGCGCTGCGTTTATTTGTTTGTTATTTATTTCTATATTTTTCTGAGGAAAACAGAAGAATGGCAGTGGAGTGTACAATTACCTTATCAAAAGGGTGATATTCGTATAGCCTAGTGCATTTGATTTAATTAACCCTTTGAAACCTGAATGGACATCAGTTTTTCTTGTGATTCATCCAGATGCCTGTAAGTATTTAAAACTTTGAAACCTGAACAAGAAGGTTTAAGTCTGTTCAAACAAATGGGGAAGGGCAATGAGCGAGAAATTGGCAAAAGGTTACACGAAATACAGCCTGAAAATTAATCACATTTAAAAATGGAGAGAGAGAGAGAATGTTAGAGAATTATCAAAACAAGGGAAACATGTCCAGAAACTATATTTGTGATTATTAGAATTATATAGCCTATTCAAAATATGGTGTGTGTGTATATATATAACATATATAGGCTATATATTTTTTTATTTTTAGCACTTTTTTCAGGGTCCAGGTCTTTGCTTTTTCCTTTTTTTCTGCTAATTTTCAGGTAGCCTTATTTTCTTGTAACTTCTTTTTTATTTCAATGCATGGGTCATTTATTGTCAAGTTGCTCATGTTTTTGAAAGAATTCAAACCTATTTTGCTCAGAGATAATTAATTAAGGAATACAACTATTGATTATTTTCACCGTCAAGTAGCATGTCAATATTTCAGATTTATCCATCAATCGCTAAGGCTGTAACATTTCATGAGATATTGACATGTCCATTACAAGTTTCAAGGGCACTTGTTTTGTCCCATAAATAGTCAAACACTCAAATATATTTAAATTATAGTCCGAGAATAAGATAATAAGAACATAAGCATATTCTCACATTTGAGAGGCTGAACACAAGTTTATAGCCGAACTTAAATGCTTAAGTCAATCATTTTCTGTTGGTAAACTAGGCTAATTTAATTAAAGCCTTATCCTGTCCTGTCTGCACCTTATTTGACTCCTTTGCCAAAACAATAAAAAAGAAACACAACATTTTTATTCCTGTCGAGCTTGTTTTCGTTTTTTTAAATGCTGCAGAAATGGGGATAAATCCCGATTATAAAGAGCATAGGAATATTGTTTCTTGACTCCCTCTCCATCCAAGAGAAGCATTACTCTCTCCCAGACAGTCTTATAAATAATTCAGCAATAAAAGCTTGCCTCTGCTTGCCTGGTTGCATGCAGCACCAAAAGAAGCCCCTCACACTCCCCCCTGCACGGCGTCAATCTATGCGGGCGTTACCAATTTGAGAAAAAAATCTCGGAGCAAATAAAGTTCAATCAACATTCTTGTTTCGCAAATGGCCGTGGCCGGTCAACCAGATCAGTCGGGGATTACCGGGCTTCTGTCAACTATCAATAGCCTCCTGCAAGAGACAAGCGGGGAGAGAAAGGGGGGAGGAGGAGGAGGTGGGAGGAGGCTGAGTTTCACTGCGCAGACGGTGCAGAGCCAACCGGCCGATGATGCTGTTTGTCCTGTCCGCGGATCGGAGGAGAGCAGAGAATCACCCGCAAGCGACGACAAATTTAATCCAACACATCCTGTCCCAGACATCTGAACCGCGCACTGACCCGACGCAGCCGCTGAGAGGGGCACAAAAAGTGTACAGACAAAAAAAAGAAAGCAATTTACCTGCACACCGTTCCCGTTCCCGTTCCCGTTATTACTTCCCACTCAGTGTTGCTCTCAGCGCTGCCGCTCACTCCGAGCTGCTCGCCGCCGAACGGGAATTTAGACAACGAGATTTGTTCACGTGGTCACGCTCAGTGCTCCTAATTGGCGGAGCGGCTCGAGCCCCGCTGTACGCTCGCACCTGTACGGTGAACGGTACAACGGTGCGGGGTGGGGGGGCAGAAGAAAACAGATTGGTGCAAAATATATCCTGCATTAGTTATTGCAATAGTGTGTGTGTGTGTGTGGGGGGGGGGGGTTATCTTAAATCTACTCATAAAATAATGGAAAACAATTAGAAAGGTTGACCTTTTTTTAAACCATATTTAACCATATTTAAGACTGTAACAATAGCCTGGATTTATGACAAATATGTCTAGTGATCTTGGGAAAACTATGGCCTATAATGAACACAATCAGTCTGAATATCCTTGGACAATCTGGCTCAAATAAGGGCTACTTGAAAAACTTATCAGACAGTATGATAAAATAATAGCCAATTACACTCACCATAGGGAAGGTTAGGCTACTTGTGAAATTTAATAAGTAGCAGATTAATGGTTAGGATATTCTGTACAAATGTAGCAATGTAACTTATGTATTCTGTATTTTAAAAGACTACTTTTTCAATAAATATTTTAAACAGGGCAATAAAGCTGAAAAATGTTCAGAAATAGGCTCTAAAGATGCAAGAAGCATAATAAATAATATACCATACATACTTTTTACTGAAAAGAATAAATTCTGATATAATCCCTTTGTAATCGTCAACATTTTTCTTAATGACCGTAATTCAATGACATATTTTTCTCAGTAACTGTAATTGATTTACATTTATTTTGTAATTAAATTACTCGCCAACACAGCTGACAGTAGGTAGAATCGGGCTACACCACTGTTTGTATAGTGCTAACTGGTTGTACTGTTAAATTGAACTGTTTGGAATAAAACTATTGATAATGAGTAGCATTTATGAGGAATTAAAAGGATTTTTCATAATGCAAGCATACTGTCAGGATTCAGTTTTTCCATGTCTATAGGCTAAACATTATAACTTCACTTATATTAATTGACTGTTCTTAACATTTTTGTATAGCCCAATTTTGTCTTAGATGAATATTACTTACAAATGCATTTAAAAAACAAAAAACAGTGCTGCACCAAACTCTACTAAAAGTCACAGCATGCAAAGTCTTTATGTTTTTAGTCATAGTTTAATGTCTGAGTAGTGTTCTTGCTTTTTGTAAAAGAAATCTTAGCCTCCATTAGACCTCCTGAGTAATTAAGCTACAATTTAAGCACCACACTAACACTTGTAGCAAATTAAAGACAAAGATTTCAAAATCAATAAAACTTGGCTCTGTGGATACTTTCGTTTGGGTTTGAGCGCTTCTGCTACTGTACATCACTGTAATACTAATGGCTGCTCCATAGATGAACCCAGTCTTCACTGTAACATTAGCAACATTAGTAACATCTGTCACACATCTGCCAGTAGCATGACAGAGGGATTGCTATGGCCCTCTTTTGAACAACAAACATACAATACTATTTACATTTACCATCCATAAGCATAACCTTACAGCATTTAGCATGGGCGGATTATGAGACAATAGCTGCAAGACACACAGAGTTTGTGCTGGTTTAACCTGCCTCAGTTGTTTTGCATCTCTCTGTAGTCGTTTGGCATCTTTTTGTGGTTTTGTCTTTAAGGTAATTTAGTAGTTTTTTTGGGGATGTGGGGGGTTGTTGTTGAGGTTGTTTTGCATCTTTGTAGTTATTTTGCATCTCTGTGCAGTTCCTTTGCATATTTCTGTTGTCATTTTAGTCTCTAGCTGTTTGTTTCTTATTAACCCTTTGAAACCTGGATTGCGATCAGCTTTCTTCTGCTGCATTCAGATGCCTTTCAAAGTATTTAGGCCTTTGAAACCTGTGCAAATTGTTAAGAGATGTCCCACAAATTGCAAAAAAAATGTAGTAAAAGAAAATTAATTTGTTTGTTTTTGTCTTTTTTACTTTTCTTTTTTTGGCAAATTTTTATGTAATTTTCTAAAAACCTTTTAATATTTTTTTTTGTAATTTCTTGTTAACATGCTCATTGCCTGCTTTCCATATTTTTGAAAGAACTTAGGCCAATTTGCTCAAGTTTCAAAGGGTTAATGAATGACATTTTGCAGGTGAAGGGCCCCCCAGACAGTTTTGATCCCCAGGCCTGTGCCCTGTAGGCTTTAGTAATCCATTCATCCTGTTACTCCTGCAACTTTTAAGGTCTTACTTAGGTGTTAAATTTTTTTGAATGTATGTCAAAATCTAATTTTTACTATCACACTTAGATATCACATTAGTTCTCCTCTACAAAAGCTGTAAGCAGTCGTATCAAATGACAATAATGTCCTGGATTTACAGCAATTGCTTAGTCCATGGTCCGTCTATCTCTCTCTCTCACACACACACACACACACACACACACACACACACACTAACTCACACAAACAAATACACAAATGCATATTTACAAAGAGGTTTTTAAGGCTGAGGCTTCTAACCAAGCCAGTGGTAAATCTCAGAATATAGCCCATACCCCATTACCAGTTTAACAAATGCACACAAGCATGGCATACACACGCAGTTATTCATCTACCTACCGAGGCCACGGCATAGTAGCAGTCAATGGTGCGGGAGTATTTTTAGATTTCATGTGGGTTGCAGATGCTGCTCTACTCAACCAGGTCACAGCAAATAGAACAGTGTTTTTAATGTAGCATCCTCTGCCTTCGACTCCCTCTCAGTTTCCCCATTAATGTTTGCCTTCCCGTATTTAGTGTCGATTTTTAGTGAAAAACATTTGAGAGCAGAGATTTGAGTGTATTTTGTAATCTCATCTCATCTCATCTCTTCTCTTCTCTTCTCTTCTCTTCTCTTCTCTTCTCTTCTCTTCTCTTCTCTTCTCTTCTCTTCTCTTCTCTTCTCTTCTCTTCTACATTGCCTATTCAAGGCAGGAATATCACACCAATATGCCACCTTGCAGATCTGTATGTAAGGTATGGCTGTGAAATGGGGGGACAGAGTTGTGTCGCCTATAAGCTGCCACAGGAGGTAACACGGTCTGCATAAACAGGACAGCTGGCAGGACCAACATGTACTCATCCCAAGTTGTAACATATTACTGCTTTGCAGTAGATTTATGTAATCTATATATTACACTCTCTGTATTCATCTGCGTCTGCTATTTAAATCCCGGGATGCTGCTTCCGTGATGTCAACACAAGCACATGGTAAGATTAAGCTGCACATGGCTATGTTGAGGCAACAACAGCACATGGAAACCAATGGCAGGACATCAACAAATTCACGTTGGCATGGATGGTTAGGAGTAGTAGAAGGAGGCACATGGTTAGGTGTAGAAACAACCTCGTCACATTTACACTGGAAACAAACACTGGACTCTTGCATGAAAGTGTCCCTCCCACCCACCTTATGGGCACCCTCATGCTCCTTATATTACATTGTTACTGGCAGCGTTTCAACCTTTTCATGTGCATAATTACACCACAAGCTGTTTTGTCCTGCCACGTTTTCACTGACACTGTCCAGTGGCGGTTGATGCAGATGCAAAAGATGGCTTTTGGCATTGAAATTTTATGCTAAAAACACTCTTATATGTCATCGAGAGGCCTACGCTGTTGTGTTAAGCGTCAGGCCTGTCCCACCTCTTTTGGTACTGCTATGCCATCAAAATTCATACACTGCAGCAGCATTATGCCGCCGTCATTTGGTTCTGTGTAAAAATGCAAATGTAAAATGTGAAGTGAAAAATGTAAAAATGTTTAAAGGGCTTTCTTTTCACAGCTATCAGTCTTCTTCATTGATCCTGGCAGATTAGAGCAAGACACTCAACTGGCCTCCAGGCTGTTGGCAGTGAAATGGCTCTATATTTTCCCCCTGCTCAGTTTTGGCCCAAATTTAAAGCATGTTGGGTTTTTTAGGGCAACACAGGGCATTTATAATTGAGAAATCTGACACAGTTGCAGCACCAACTGTCGAAAATATTCAGCAAATTGTCTTGTCATGTTATATATATAAATGTACTGTATGTATAACCAGTTGTCATAACCACAGTATGAGCCTGACTCCCGTCTCCAGACTGGAGGGGTTCCCTTGGTTTTTGGAGTCAGGGGGTGGAGAGTTATTATCTAGCAGAACAAAAGCTTGAAGAGCAGAGAACAGAGCAATCTCCCCCTCCTCCTGTTTCCTTCTATCCCTTCCTTCATCCGCCCCCATCATCTCTCCATCCCCCTCTCCACACACCGACACAAACGCCTGCCATCTGACACCCCTCTAAGGAGTTCTTTTTCAGAGTTTTCTTCTAAAAACACACACACACACACACACACATAAACACTGCTCGGTGGTTGCAAGGAAGAGCTTCTATGTTCTCAATCCAAGGCGGAGAAACAGGCCAAATGGCATAGAGAGAAACAGACTGAAGGACAGACAGACAGACAGACACCCTTCCTGCGCGTTATTCAGGCCTACGTGCACATCAAGAAAGAAGAAGAAGCAGAAGGATTGAGAGAGACTTTCTGTTGCAGGTCGCAGCGTGTGCGTAACAACCGTTGGTCAGTTGGTGTGATGCCACCTGGCTGTCTGACCACAAGCAGCACATGGGGAGTTGTGTGTGCGTTTCTGTTGAGTATCGCTGGGCCGGACAGAACTTCGACGGGCAGCAGATGGCGGTGCCAGCGTGGCATGGGCATAAGGGCAAGGCGGACTCACACACATGGATGCACACAGGCTGCCCTGCCTTTGGTCAGACAGCCGGGGTTGCCAAAAAGAATTTTTAATAAATACTAATATGAGTTACCTCTTTTTTAAAATAAATATATATATAATCTGTTTTTTGCGCTTTGTTTTTGTTTGTGCCTTTTCTTGTTGTTTTGTTTTTATTTTTAACCTTAGTTTATATATTCTTATTATTATTATTACTTTTTTGTCTTACATATTTGTATATTCTTGTACTCTTTTCATTAGACTGTAAATGGTAAAGCTTTGGGTATATGCCAGATTAATATGGACATGAAAGGACGTAAAGTATGATAAGTATGTGAACTTCATTGTAAACATTTCTTCTATGTTGTGTTCTATATACTGTCTTTATGTTGAATAAATAAAAAGTAAAAATAGTAACCTGACTTCCACACTGGATCACCCTTTGTATTTTTTATCAACCATGTACAATTAATCTATCTAGTCCTGTTTCTTTCTTGTGGTTATTAGCACAAACAAATTATGCATTCCACAGTTCTAATATCTTCTCTAATTAAAAAAGTTTCCTCAATATATTACAGACAAGATGACGTGTCACTATTGACAAAGGAACAATCAGTCTGTTTAAGTATCTATAAATGAATGGCATTCAACACAATACTGGTGTCAAACAGGTGATGTGAAGTCTTTGTCAGCCTGATTTGTTTAAACATAAGAGTATCACTTTTTAAGTAATTGTGATACATCCGCACAAACAAACTCACTCATGTTTGCACAATCATGAACATACAGATGCACACACACATCGTCAGGGCGCTGTGGCTGAGCAGCTGTCTGGGGAGTGGTGGACATCTCTATTGTTGGAGTGTGATGGATGAGACGGGAGGTTTAAATGCAGCGCTGTGGTGGACTAAGGACATGGGGGGGGCTTTTCCTCTGCCAACATTGTGCACCTTCATTACTGCAGATAATTGAAAAAGATGTTTTGAGGCAGTTTTTTTAACAACGTCCTGATGTCCTTTTTCGTCTCATGAGAGGTGAGGACAAGAGCCATCAAATTAGGATCAAATGGGACGAGCAGATAACGGCATGATACCTTCATAATGCTGGTATTGTTCGAAGAAGATGGATTTGAGAGCATGTAGCTATCTGCTTTAGAGGAGTTGCATCATATCTGAGCTTTAGATCGATAACTCTCAGTCATTTCACACACGCACACACACACACACACACACACACACACACACACACACACACACACACACAATGTCACTGGTGGGTAAATAATCCTGTCGTGTGAACATCTGTTGTCAGTGACAGGTGATGGTAAGGTGAGACCACACTGCTGCCCCCACCTCACACACACACACACACACACACACACGCACGCACGCACACACACACACACACACACAAACAGAGTAATGTGTGCAGTTCAAGCCTTTGGCTGTCAGACTTCATTTCTGTCTCTCTGTAATGGTGACAGCATGACAGACACACCCCTCAGAAGAGCTGACTCTCTCTCAAAACTCCGTCAAAACAATGTATAAACACAGCAGCAGGTTTTCAACCCAGCAACCCAAAATCTGTTTGTTTTTTTAAAACTAAAGTCATTCAGAAATAAAACACATGGAAATCAAAATCATACCACAAAATCAAAATCATGTTTTTGACCCAGCTCCAACATTGTTATGGTGGAAGCTGACCCCTGACCTCCTTGTTCAGGGGATAACTGGAAAAACAATGTATTCTCTGGGGAACACTGATATTTCATACATCATCAAGAACAAATCTGAGGTATTTTTACTTAACTCAAGTAGTTTAATCTCATGCCACTTTCTACTTCTACTTAACTACCTTTAGTTATTAGATTCTTTAGAAATTAAGATTTTTGCACACAAACAATATGAAAATATACACATGCAGCTGAAATGCTTAGTCGATTAATTAGAAAATGAACTGGCATCTATCTTCTATTGCATTGTTCCAGCTTCTCAAATATGAGGACTTTTTGCCTATTTTATTACTTTTTAAAATTATTTTGATTGATGAAAGGATTAAAAATTTTCTGCATTAGTCTACTTAGATACATTTGTCTGATTGTATTTAGATACTTTTACTAAAGTAACATTTTCTATGCAGGACTTAATACTTCCTCTTTCACTTTATGTACACATTCAGCATTAGCCTGAAAATCAGACTAAATTACCATTTAGTTTCAGAACTGAATTGCTCAGCACATCAGAGATATTGGTGATGGATCTGAGGTCTAGAACCAGGCTATATAAGTAGGCTCATTTTATTCCACTAATTGCCTCTGGGGCTCACTCTGGACAGGCACAAATAACGTTGTGGTCAAGACCACGTAAACCGAGGCTAAGTCATAACCGAGACCTGAGTGTATCGAGACTGATGCAAGATCAAGACTTTGAGGGATTTAGACAGAGTCAAGACCAAGAAAGACCAAGGCGGGGTGAGACCAAGCCAAGACAAAGACCAGACCAGTGCAAGCTCCAAACTGCATGATACACCATGCTAACCGGGTACTCCTCAAATTGATCTGAAAGATCCACATTCCCATAAAAACACCAACAGAAAACAAATCAAGATTCATCTTCGTGCATCTTTTAGCATATATTCTGTATATATGTGTGTATAAGTGTACCACAATTAATGTCTTGCTAAAATAATCAAGAGGCATTGCAGTGGTGGATTTTCTATCTCTGAATTTTCCATTGTTTTCTATGAGCAAACAAACAAACACTAAGGCGCTGAAATCAAACTTTTTGCTCTAGTAATATTGGGATTTACCTGGTAGTTGTGCTCTTGAAATAAAATCTGGAGTCCTCTTTGTCTGAGACAGAGAAAAGACAGAGTAAAAATGCAGTTGAGTCCGAGACAATACCTTCAATATGTGGTCTTGAGACCTAGACCAATCTCAAGTACTACAGCACTGGGCATCTAGTCACGTTGCACCCAGACATTTTTGGACGGGGTGATGTTAGTTTTCAAAGTATAGACATACGATCAGGCCCTCTCAGTAAATGTTGATGCTGTGAAACAAGATGCATGAGAAAAGCATGCTAGCCCCTGCTTTTAAATCACTCCCCAAAACCTGTTTTTACTTTGACTCTGCACTTAAGGCTGTCATCTTTTATCAGTATTCTTATATCTATTTATTTAATTGCACCTGCTTTTTTATTTTAAATGGTTTTATTATTTCTATATATTCCTGTCTGTTGCTCTGTTTAGCACTTTGCAAATTTGCTCTCAAAATAAAGTTTTCCACATACCAATAATAGCGATGTGACATGACTGCACAATTTGACATTTGATGCTCCTTTATTTTTGCTCTACTTTAGTGATATTTTTTAAATGAAGGGGCCATGTCATTCAGAGAGTGAAAGTAACACAAATTCAGTGTCACTACTTGCATTGTATGACCTGCCTTTTATTCTTTTCGCGCACAAGTGAGATACATAGAAACACTCACAGCTGCATGAATTTGCACTTGAACATGCACACCTGCGCGAACACAGAGGTTGGGAAACCTTTAGAAGTGGAAACACACAGAAGCTGAGTGAACAGACTTTGACTAAAACAGACCGTTGGCTAGATGATGCAAAGCGGTGAAATCAGCAACTCATGCTTTAGTCACTGTTGTATCAGTCAGGCTTGTGTGAGTTAACCTTAAGGTGTCTTAGTTTCGCTGCGCTCATCTCATCAAATGTACAATGACATTACTCTTCAATAATAGCTTTGAGATTAAGAGAGAGCGAAACAGAGGGAAAGAAAGCCAGAGAGGCTGAGATACTCAGAGGACACAAACCCCATACATGGCAGCTCTGATTGCGACATTGATCTCAACCTTGACGAATATTGGTTACTTTACATCTGTCAGGGACATCAGTCTAGTCTATTTAACCTCCACTCCACTCCACGTGCTCAATCTTTACTCGCCAACCACCTGCCTGTTCGCTGCTTCCCCATCCTACATGACATCTCAGTACTTTCATCTTCCCCCATCTTTACATCTCTCCATTCAAATCCTTCATCTCCATCTCCTGAGATTCAGTGCAGACCCCTACGCCTATGTTTCTGCTGAAGCACTTCAAAAGCAACAGGAACGAGGCGTGAGCCACCAGGGAAGCTGAGAGACATATAGAGAAGCTCCCATATCTAAACTGGAGGTTGTTAATGAATCTAGAGCCTCTACAGTAATGCTGCAATCGTTCTTTTAAAGGGGATACACTGTTATCATTTTCAGGTTCATACTTTTATTTTGGGTTTCCACCAGAACATACTCATATGCTTAAAAAGTCCAGTGTGTTGGATTTAGAGGGATATATTAGCCAAAATGAAAGATAATATAATAGAAAAACCAAACACTGTCTCTGGAGAGGGCCATTCGCATTGTTTTGTCAGCCACAATGGTTAGCTGTATTTCTGTGAAGAGCAGTGACAGAAAACAAATTTTTAAATGAGAAACTGTTGTGTTTTCACCCGTTTAAATCGCCAAGTTGTTTGTTTTGGAGACCTCTGCAGATAATGCAGCTCCCGAAACCTCCTGAATGTCTGGATCTTTAGTCAAACGGTATTGGTGAAACACTGATTTGTAGCGTGAAACTGCTTCATGGTTACACTCTGCAATCCTCACCCCAGGTGCCACTTGATCAATCCCCCTGCATCTTACACACTTTTTTGTTATTATTACCTACCACAAATGAACAGTCATTTCTGATTGGTCCGCCTTTCTGGGTCAGCATCTCTGCATCATCATTGCAGCAAAGGAGTACAACAAAGTGTAGTGACACTTTCTAATATGAAAAACCACTGATTAAAACTTCTAAACCAATATTTTCACAATTTGACGTAAAAAATGATCAGAAATTTAGGAGAAATTTACAACACTGACAGCCAAGATAACGTGTTTCCCTGACGTCAGTGTGTAGCTACTCGTAGCAATGTGTGCTCGGTGCAGATGACCATATAAAGAAATCCATCAAAAACTGATGTCAGTTTGTCTAAAGCAGAAAATACGTTGTATTCAAAACAGTTTGAAGCCTGAGGTTTTTGCTCACAGGGATTAATTTTACATAAGTTTACCTCATTATTTCAAACTTAAGCCATGTTCAATGTGAACATCTCACATTGTAACATTATACTGTATATATATATATATATATATATATATATATATGACAGAAAATAAGGAAAAGCATAATGGATCCCAATAGCAAGTGAAGAGAAAGATTATTATTACCTGATACTGGATATCACCATCAAAACTGTGCATATACCCCACTCATAATAGCAGATGTGATGAACAAAAATCTTGCATCTATTTTGTCTGTGCTTGTGGGTGAGAGAGACAGCGAGCGTCTGCCTAAATCCTTCCATCTGTTGAGCAATAACAGACCTCACATTAGATCAGGCTGAATGGAGAAAATAACAAACAATATTCCAGATCACTGGTTTCATAACCGAACAGACAAAACCAGTGCATCAGTCAAATATTCTATTTAGGAGTTCTCTCGCTCACGGTTTGACACCAAACCAAACAGGTAAATCTTTAAACGCTGATGTACATTCGCTCATTAGAAACCACAGGCGTTTTTATCAACAGTCTATTTGCATCTGAGTAAAAACAGTACATCTGACTAATCAACCTATACACAAAAACCATGAGTAATTAATACTGAAAAAACATTTTTGTAAATGTGATGGCCACACCTGCTGCCTCACAGTTGATTTACATTTCAGTAACCCTCCTGTACACTCCATAGTTATCCATTGTTTACACTTAATAGTTTTCTCCTCGTGATCATTATTGAACGTTTGACCTCATGGACATTGTACACTCATTAGTCATCAGATGAATGATGACATGGCTTTTTTTATGTTTCATACTCATACAGTCACAGTTTGACTAGCTTGACTTAGTTTGTTATTAAGTGGAAACAGACAATGTTTTAACATCCTCCCAATATAATGAGCAAATCAAAAGCACTACCCTCTTCCTGGTTTGGTTGCGAAATGGTTTACACACTTCTTTTGTGCTGTAAATTGAGCCTTCATTTTCTCGGGAGACACCCAATGGAAGACAAAATTGCATAATGAAAGTGAGGCTTAGAGGGAACCAATCTAAATGCAGATAGTGTCATCATTCTTTAGTCATTACATTGTCAAATCGACATTTATTTCATAATGATAAGTTAAAGCAAAACACTGGTCTATTTCCACATTAAGTCATTCTAACTTTTATTTCTTTGGCTTACCACTGCTGAAGGTTCTGTTGCTGGTTGCAGCTGCCGGAGAGACGTGTTGGCAAAAGGAGCACATGATGTGGCCCTAAAGAAGAGCTTTTGAATACACGAAGATGCCACCTGGAATATACCAAGTGTTGGCCACATCATGGGAAGGATTGAGATTTCTAGTCCATACATTTTATTTATTTCTGAAAAGTACATGAGCTTTTTTGGTGCTCTATGTTTTGGTTATCACTTAAATGCTTATATTAATGGACAAATTGTCCTTAATGCAGCAGAGTTTTTTAGGCCAGTTTAGCCTGTTGAGCTTTTTTTCAAAACTGACAGCTGACTGCTCGTGCCTGTCAGCTTAAACACTAGATCCCTCACACTAGGTCAGAGACATGACTTGACTCACATAGTTAGACTTTTTAGACAGAATTTGATTTGATTTCATACTTGTTACTATTTCTGTGTCAGTGTCTGTGTAAGTAAACGGTAACACTTCACAGTGAAACACTACATGTACTCTATGGGCAAAACGCCTCAAATGCTTTATATATTGTATGTATTTCTATCTCTGCCCTGTCATGTGGAAGATATTTACTCAACAAATGATGACGGCTCAGTATGAATTCCCACCATATGCAATGCCATGTTGGATCGACATTCATTCAGCGCAGCGCCATTATGTTGTAGAACGTCAAGAGCCATGTTGATGAGAATATGTGAAGCAGCGCTGTATTGATGCCTCTAAACAAAATGTTCCAGTCAGGGTTTGCTTCCAACCCTGGCTCTGGAACACCGTGAAATCAATTAAATACTAGTGTCAAGTCATTTAGTAGAGCTGTGTGCTAAAAATGCAGTGTTATGGTAATTTGGTTCAAGTTATAATGATACGTTTTGTTAGTAAATGGCAGTCTTCCATTATGTAACTGTAGCTCTTGATATTGTACCATATGCAGAGTGACTACATTTACATGACAGCTACCAATTTAAATAAAGAGAAAAAAATCATTATTATTATCATTCCTAAGCTTATTATTGATTGCAGCTAAGGATTCTGTCAGTTGTGTGCGTGCACATTTCTGACGTCTGATAACTGGTATGTGTGCGGGTGTATTTCAGAGTTGAGCATTAAGAGCAATGTAAATCCCTTGGACTTAGATCCAGAGGAGTTATGTGTGACTGACATGTCTCTGTTTATAATACCCTCTCTTACACTCACCCAAAAACATTTGCATACTTCCTTTTTTTTTTTTTGTCCTCTCGGTTCCCTAATGATGGTTCAGACTCTGGATTCTGGGTACTATGATGAAAATGAGCTCAGGATATTTACATCTTTGGAGATAATCCACTTTTAATGTGTCCCAGGCCTTTAATCGGTTTCTTTTATTTATGAGTCTGGCATGTTGGGTTTAAAGGTGTTAATTACAGTTCAGTTTTAGGAAGGCAGCTGTCTGCTCCTCCTTAGAGAACATGCAGCGCAGGGAGATGTGTGTGTGTGTGTGTGTGTGTGTGTGTGTGTGTGTGTGTGTGTGTGTGTGTGTGTGTGTGTGTGTGTGTGTGTGTGTGTGTGTGTGTGTGTGTGTGTGTGGTGTTGCATATCTGAAGATGAAGGGTGGCCCAATTAGTTTAAATGTACAAACATGCAAATGTTTGACTAAAATTAAGAACCAAAATATTTGTTTTTCTGCTCTTGCCTTTTGGATTTTATTAATGCAGGGGTGTGTATACACAAACACACACACAAAAACCACTGACATTTTCTCAGTGCTTTTCATAATCCTGCCATTGCTGCTGGGGACATTGTTTATCTCTCCTAACTGATTTTTTCTGACAGGTTTGTCTTGTAATTTAACCCTTTAAACCTGAGCAAATTAGCTTGATTTCTGTCTAAAACATGTGAAGAAGGAAATAAACAATGAAAGAAAAAATCAAAGGAAAAATGATCAAGAAATTAATAAAAAGCACAAGAACATTTCCTGGAAAAAAGTAAAATGACCTGGAAAAAAGTTTTAAAATTGTAATAATTCATAATTTTAAATATGTAATTAAGAATTATTAATATAGTTTTCCCTATATAATTCAGAATTTTTTTCTTAGAATTTTTTTTCTAAATCTAGTTATTTCTTGCAATTTGTCTAACATTTCTCAACATTTCTCAATTTACGCGGAGTTCAAAGATTTAAAAACTTGTAAAAGGCATCTGAATGCAGCACAAGAAAAGTGATGTCGATCTAGGTTTCAGAAAACAGAAAAGCTCCACAAAAGCCTCAGATCCTGTGATATTGTGCAACAGGAGCTTTGGATGAAAGTTTTAAATTTCATTAATGATTACAGGGATGCAGGTAAATCTATAATGTGTCCAACCATTCCCATCATTAGCACAGTGTGAGAAAAGAGACAAAAACTGATGGATATATCTTGTTTACAAACAATTGAATAAAAAGAGGAAATAAGAGGAGAAAAGGCAGAAAGAAGACTGAGAAAACACATTGGTAAGACACAAAGTGAACCCTGAGTCCACATTGGATCTTGGACTCCACAGCGTGCACAGTATTGGATTTTGTTACTTTGTAGAAAATTTTATCTCATCATTTTACTGTTTGTTTCCATTGTTCACATCTCACAAACTCACAATACTGTTTTTGACAGTTTTATCACAGCCATTGTTGTTTTGTTCACCCCAATTTCTCTTTATCTCTGATTACTGTTGCTATGGCACTGTTTTTGTGGAGTTTCAATGACATATACAAGAAAAAAACTGAAGGTAATTTTCAAATAAATAACATTTTTGTCTTGGCTTTAACAGTGCTTTAGTGGTTTTGGCAGCTCAGATTATTTTCAGCATTACTGCATGCACACAATATGATTATTGTAGACACCAAGGACATTATTTGTGTTGAAAAGCAGTGGGCACGGAAGTGTCAGCTGGCAAAAGCATTTTTTAAACAGTCTTCAACTTATGTGTTTATAGGCAATGTAAAGGGGGAATCGGTATGAGGTCGGAGTAGATCATTATGGCAGGTTGGGGGAAAAAGGCACATCAGAAGTGCATTGCCCAGGCTACCACCAAGGGCATTGGTTTTGTTTCAATATTTGGGTTGACATGAAGATCGAGGTCTAGGGGTCCTCGCTCAGAAAATTTAGAGCATTTACTTAACTTCTTGCATTCTGGTTCAATTTTTATGCTCCAATTTATGATAAAAATCTCTTTGTATATGTCAAGGAAAACGCACGCAGTGCAGGAGAAGAGTTATTACCAAATCATTTGAGATTGGGTTTTTGATTTTCAAAAAAGATAGAAATGTAGTTGTGTTTTAAAATCCACACATAAATGTGTGCTTGTGTGTCTGAGAGACCGAGAGATGGAGGGGTTAGCAGAAACAGGAAGGACAAATCAAGACAGCTTGCCGGAAAAAAAAGTCTCCGTTGTATGTAAGTAAGTGTGTGTGTGTGTGTGTGTGTGTGTGTGTGTGTGTGTGCGTGCATGCGTGCGTGCGTGCGTGCGTGCGTGTGTGTGTGTGTGTGTGTGCTTGTGTGTGTCTGGGGGTTTAGATGTCTGCCACTGATCTGCAGGCTGAGACTGGATTCACACCTGCTGTAGATTTTTTCCAGACACTCAGAAATCTGTCACCTCCACATTTCTGTCTCTCTCTTGCTGTCAGGCTTTCATTGGTCTTTCTTTCCACCCTTTCTCTTATCTGATTTATTTCTTCGACTTTTTTCATTACTTTATTTTAAGTTTTTGCATTGCGTTTGGGGGCAAAGATTCTTTTTCCCACAGAGATGTGCTCCTTCGCTTTTTATAACCCTCTTGTGTTTTTTGATTTCTCTTCTCACACAGCACTCTTCTCATTATTCCTCCCTTTCTAAGTCTAATACTCACCTTCCTTGTGACTCCGTCTCCTCTCCTTTTCTTCCTCCCTGTAGAGTTTCAAAATAATGGGTGCTGCATGGTCTTGAAATCCTGTATGCAACAAAATGTAACAGAGTGAGGCACATTTACTTTAAGAGAAGCTCCAAAATGACAAAGACACTAGAGGCAAATGATTTTTCTTTAACCTTGTATCTAGGCCCAGTGTCTTACAATTACTTTTAATAATATCAACATAATGATAGAATAGTGTGGTGAAATTGATGGAAATGTCATTAGTTTTGCGGGAATGTGTTAAAATAAAGTATACACATTTTTGATTTGATGATGGTGCTACATGAAAAGTCAGGGGATCACCAAAGATTTTCATCATGATGGGAACATTAATATTTGAATGAATTTTGACAACAATCCACCCAATAGCAGCTAAGACATGTCAAGATGATTCACGTAATCTGTACAGAGCAGTGTGCCGAATGTCAGATGTTTGAAACTTTCAGATGTTTTTATTTTTGTCTTGTATTTTGGATTTCACAGCAGAGCTCCTGAAGGAATAGTTTGACGTTTATGAAAATGCACTCTTTTGCTGAAAGTCAGACAGAGGACTGATACCACTAGTGTCTGAACAATAAATATGAATGAAAAAATCCCAAACAGAAAGTTGCAAACTTGAACACAAAATAAAATTGAATAATAAAATGAAACAATTTAGACTGATCAAGGCATTGAAAAAGCACTTTTAAAAATTCAACAGCAAAGTGTTTTTCCATTACTTTATAAAATCTACTGACTAAAAGAAATAGTCTGCATGAAAACTGCAGATAGCCTGTTTGTGGATTTTCTGATGCATGTCTCTCAAAACTAAAATAAAAACCTGTCCTTCCAAAACAGACCCCTCGATTGAGGACTGGCATGACCACATCTCCCACAGATACTATAAGGTCCCTTGTGAGCCTTGATTGTCTTAAGTGCGTGCAAGTTAGCGTTAACTTAACGTTAACATGCAAATGCAGGTTAAGA
Organism: Plectropomus leopardus; assembly: GCF_026936395.1. Taxonomy (NCBI): domain Eukaryota; kingdom Metazoa; phylum Chordata; class Actinopteri; order Perciformes; family Serranidae; genus Plectropomus; species Plectropomus leopardus. Next base: position 17,255,596 of record NC_142195.1, on the reverse strand, counting down.
CTCATGAGATAAAATGACTAATAACAAAATGTGTTGCAGCATATTAAAAAGTGATGGAATCAGAGAATTCTATAAGACCCCTGACGCTCAGCTGTGAACTTCTTCCTGTGTGGTCTCTGGGTTTTTTTCCCCTTGCTCAGCAGAATTACTCCACCCTGATTAACACCACTATAAATTTAGACAATGAGATCTTATTTCAGTCTATTATCCACACACACATAGAGGGGGAGCAGTTATTTGTCAACAATGCTGTGGTACTTTGTGCTGACAGTTGTTGCTCAGCTGAAGATAAGAACATCTGAGCACCGAGGTCGAGGTGTTTTGGAATTTCTGTCATGCTAAACAGCGTTGTTTGTGGACTACATGTGTCGGTGCTCAGATATTTGCAGGGGGTGAAGTGCTCAAGTGAAACAGAAGACACTATGAATCCAGGAATAGTTCAGGAAAGTGGGGGCTTTGTTACTGTAAGTGGGATTATTCCTGCTTTTTATTAAATATTGTTATTAACAATCAAATCAAACATGAGCAGCAGAGCAAAGGGCCACTTCAGTTTTTTCTTTCTCTGTGCTTGAGATATTATACTTTTTGGTGAATAGGCTGATAATGAAAGCCTTGGCATTTACTCTTGTAGATTACAATGATACTGATTATAATTACAGTAACAAAGGAGTTAAAGTATTTATAGAGTTTTCAGTAAAGCAACAAGAGCCCAACCACCTGTTCCTCTAACTATTTACTGAGATAGACCACCATGTGTCTGAGTGAGTGTGTGTATGTGTGTGTGTGTGTGTGTGTGAGAGAGAGAGAGAGAGAGAAAGGGGTGGGGGATAAAACAGAAGATCACAGCAGCATAACAGCAAAATAAGTATATCCACCATCAAAGACTGTGGTTGAGTATAATAGTTTGATATGCATGCATAGAACATGGAAAAGATGGAGAATGAAAATTGACTGAAGTTTTAATAAATAAATGTATATATAAATACAGGAATTAATAAATAAATATATATATGTAATTAAATAAATGTAAAAATAAATACAAAACCATTATAAATTAAGAAAATACATGAATAAACAAACAACTACAGAAATAAAGAAATGCTGAAATGAATAAATACAGAAACGATGGCATAAATATTAATGAATAAAATAAATGAATGAATAAATGTTTAAATGTATGTCAGTTAATAAACAATTGCACAAACACTGACAATTAAACACATACACTTTGAAACTTTAAATTTTGTATTATTTTGTAAAATTAAATGTATTTATTTCTGTATTTTGTCTGTATGTTCTAAAGGTAGGAGGTCCTAACCTCTGCATTTATTTCCTCATTTGTGCATTTATTTATTTAAATTCATGTTTATGCAAGCAAGTTTTTTTTTTATTAATGAATTCATATATTCATACTTCATTTTTTTTGTCCCTTATAGGCAAAACAGTTAAACATTAACGCATATTGGCTCCTCTACCAGTTAAAGTCTCCTTTCATTAAAAATGCATACATTTTGTACTTCCACTATCAAACACTGCTGGAAACCTAGAAATAAAAATAGAAGCCTCATAATTAATATGGCTAAAAATGAAAGGAATGTAACAGTGCTGTAATTGTTTCTCATAATTCCTGCTGAGAGCCACAACTCAATCCATACTCATTAAACATAACCAATCAATGATCTTGTTTATTGATCTTCAGACCCAAGGAGTGGTTGGTCATTAGGGACAGCCCACATAATTTACTTTAATCAATGCACTCACACTAATTGGGTTGAGAGCCGATGGAAGGGTGAGCGTTCCTCAGAGCAGGTGATCAGTGGTGAGGTCACCCATCTGCAGAGAAATGGAAAAGTGATGCAAGGTGAACACAGAAGCCATTTACCTGTGACCTTCACCTGAACTTCCCCTGACCTCTGAGAAAGTGACGCTGATTCAACAGATTTACACTCTGAAATAAAGTAGTGCACAGTGAAGTAAATCCATCAAGTACAGAGTGTTTGGCTCCTCACAGCAGGAAAAGCACAGGTGGATGTAATGTCACTAAGGAAGGCTTCATGCAATCAATGCAACAGTTAGTGATGTTACTCATTACACCTGTGTTTGACCAATCAAATGTCTGCTGTGAAAAAGGTCCATGTTTTTCACCTGGTGATTTTGGTCCCCCCCAGTTTGGAAAAATTAAGAAAACAAAGAAAAGCAACAGACACAGAAAATATTTCCCTGATAGGTGTCCGCTGTAACATGAATATTATTTGTCACTTATATATAGCTGAGGATAATGTTTGGTTATTTTTGGCATTGTGAAGTGAAGCACTGATGGAGTGTGAAGGAGGAAACCAGCAAGACAGCCAGCAACTTGTCTGTGCCTGCTCATTATCCTCCAGTGACGACAGCTGTTATATCTGTGCAAAATTCAACTTTTACAGTCAAAGGCCATCATTTCACTCTTTTTCAGCCGGCTGTGCGAACCTGTTTTGCTGTAATGACATCCTCACAATATTCTAGGAGAGGGGAGGAGGGAGAGGAAAATGAGAGGAATCCTGAATTGTTAAAAAAAAAAAAAAAAAAAAAAAGGCAGGACACAAAATAGCCAAGAGTAATTGAACTGTGTTGAAGCCTCAGACACTAACAATATTTTTTTCCAGGTCTCAAGCGAAATTTTAAAACAGTGAACATGACTCAGTTTTTCCTCCCATTCAGCCTATTGTGTAAAGCCAGCCAATCAATCATTGAGGACTTGCAGGGATTTGTCTTGTACGACTGTAGTGTTGCAGTGCAATAAACAATAATTGATATAAAGGAGGAGGTTAGGAGGAATGGAGAGGCTGAATAACTCAGTGTTAGAGACTGCAGGGTGTTTTGTTTGCGAGATAACACATGCTAATATTCCTTAAGAGAGTGAGAACGCGTTCAGAACATTCGCAAAAATGCGAGAAACAAGATCCACATAGACATAATTGCAAGTGAAGATAATGATTCAGTAACTACCTCCTTTTCTTTACACTGTAGCAAAACTGCCACATGCATGACATTTAGACAGATAACACAGGAAGCCAATCAAAGCTGCAACTCCAACCAAAACACTGATATGCTCTCATCCCTTTTATTTAGGAAAGCTCCATATGATTTGATTATGGCTTTATTGTATTTGCTTTATATCTGCCATATCTGCCTGTTTTTAGGTTGACCGTCCGTCCCATTCTTGTGAATATAGCATACAGCAAGAAAGCCATCAGATTTTTAATTTTTTTTTTTTTTTTTAAGTAGGCACGAATGTGCATTTGTACTGAAGAATAAACTGATTAGAATTTGGTGGTGGAAGGTCAAAGGTCAAGTTTACTGTGATCACAAAACAGGTTTTCGGCCATGACTTAAGATTTGATAATTATGAAATATCACACATATGTCTAACAGGAAAAAATGATGATATAAAGTGATGCTATTATAAATCCAAAAGGTCAAAGGTCAACTTCACCATCATAATGTTCTGCAAAAACACAAAGAAGGGGCATTTGGTTAGATACTAAATTGGTGACACTAATCTTAAATAGATCTTCTGTGCTGCTGTGGGGAAGATGTGTGTGAAGCGTCCATGTTTTCACATGATTATAAACTGTAACTGCAACTTGACTCGTTCTTGAAGGCGAACAACAACGAGGTTCCAGACTTTTAAGTGGCTGCCTTCATCTCGGTTTTTTGTTTAGCCATTCACATTCAGGACATTAAACTAGTTTATTTAATGCACCAGACTACATTTGAATAAAACATACAGTCCTGCCACATACTAACCTATTCTGATCTTTGAATTTGATTTTGGTTTATTTGAGCCGACTTGCACATGGAGGATTTATGCTGGAGAGCCAGAAATTATGGGAAATTATGTTGTTGTTTACCTTCACTATCCAGTTAGTCTTATTATCCTAAAGGATGTTTTTTTTTTTTTACTTCTCTACACTATAACCATGTGCCGTGGCATTCATCACTTTCTCAAGTGAGAGCTTGAAGTGTAAGTGAATTTTGAAGAGAAAAACACAGGTGCAGAGAAGAGAGACCAGGAGGGGAAACATTTGAAAAAATATCATGCATGTGGAAATGAGAATATGTGTTGTGGGAGCAACATGGCCTCGGGTTAAGATAGGGAACAGAGGAGAAAAAAGAGGACGATGAAGAAGGGAGGGGGATGAATGTGTGGGAGAGACAAGGAGAAGTGATCAACAGGCTCTGTTTATATGAACCAAACCCTGAGGCCTCACTTCCTCTGTTTCCCTCCTGTGAGTCGGTAGCAGAGGACGATGCAGGATTCATCTTACTGAAAATATATAGGGTTTGTTTGTTTGTGTCAGGTAATGAAGCACGAAGCAAGCATTTTGCTACATACACAAACTCAAAAGAAAATGATAGATTGAAGTGTTAAAGATTGCAAAGTAGTTGTGTGACGATATATCAAAAAGGACCTAATCCATTCATCATGATAAAATTTGTATCAACTAAATTGAAATTGCTGATGTTTAAGTTTATTTAGTATAGTTTGCCAGATGGTGGCTGTTATAGAGGACAAAAACATGACTAAAGTGTCAGAAAAAAATAATAAATACAGGATTTAAAAGAATAAAACTGAGAAAAAACCCAATAAGTATAAATAAATATAGCAATGAATAAACATGAAAATAACTGAATAATATATCAAGAAATACATGAATAAATAGATAGATTTGGAAATAAATAAATTAATATATAAATAAATAAATACATTTGGAAATAAGTTAAAAAAGAATAAATAAATAATAAAATAAATAAACCTAAAATAAATAAATGAATGAAAAATATTTTTCAAATATTTAAATAAATATGGGCATACATCCATAAAAGCAAAAATTAAAAATAAACAGCTGATAATTAAACAGGAAATAAATATATAAATAGCTTACATTTATTAGTATATTTTTGCACAGCTACATTTTTTTTTCTTTTAGTATGTCTTTTTCTGTATGTTAATGAGGTAGAAGGTCCTAAACTCTGCATTAACTTATTAAGACAGTTATACATTTATTTGTGTTTTTTTTCTTTCTTTGTGTTTGTATTTATTTATATTTTTGTAATTTTTTGTCCTCAGTAGACTGCTTGCTACATGGCAGTTTGCTTGCTACATGTCCTCCGTTGACTGCCTTCTATCACATGGCAGTCATGCTGCCGGCTTACTTCACTGCACATCATTATGATTGATGGAAGGTGTACAAATTGTTCCAAATTCTGCAAACTCATCGCGTGTCGTAGCTAAAATGAGGAGCAAAAAGAATGAAGCGCTAAACCTCCCACTTTAATGAGGCTTGTTTTTGTTCATGCTGCAGTGAGTTTGCAAACGAACGCACTTTTTAGACAGATATCGTATGAACGGTGAGATCAAGTAATGCATCAAGTCGCTTGTCAGGAGTGCACACAGAGTAGCAGGCAGGCAGCTGGGGCATCATTAGAGCAAGCAGCCACGCAACCAATGGTGCAGATGCTCTCTGTGCTTGTCAGGATGGATCTGACATGAAAGCTGAAGTGGGAAAATACTTTTCTCTGGCAAATCAGAATGAGAGGTTAAGACAAGGGCAGCACCGAGGTCAGAGGTTATGTATTTATAAATTTCACTTTCTCCCATTCTCTGCTTCTTTTGTACCACCCTCTGCTTTTTGATTTGAGCCTTTCAAACATTTCTTTCACCAGGATATGTCTCTGCCCTAAAAGGGCACTTCCATGCTGCACGTTTGCCCTGATGTCACACCAGAGGAGCATCTGCGAGGCCCGCATGTGCCTCTGGTCAGCCAGGGTGCACTTCTGTTTGCTCCGTTATGACCGAAATAACCTAAATGCTAAATGTAACCATAACCCTTCTTCTTTTGCCCCAGCCACTTATGAAGTTTGTGCACAACACTGTTGTAGTAAAGCATAAAGCTAGCATAGTCAACCCACTGGCCAGAAGAAAATGTTGCCATTGTACATTTCTGCAAACTGCGAATATGATATGTATGTTCCATACATATCATGTTAACGTTTCTAAAGTGGCGTAGTTCTGATTACATATGAGCTGACTTTGCCTTGAGAAGATTGAGAGATTGAGAGAATTGTGGATAGAATGACATCTTTACCCCTTTCCCACCAAAATTAGCGCATGTATTCAGGTTTTTTTAAACATGGGAAAACCTGCTAAAAATAGGTGATAGACTACTACAGGGCTCTGCAAGTTTTTTATTTTTTTAACTGGTTTGTCACATACGACATCACGGACAGGCTGCAAAACATGTTAGTAAACAAAATTTTATGGTGGTTACTTTTTTGTCTCCTACTTCTTCAATCTCTATCAAACTCGGTGCAGACCAATTTCCAGCTTTGTTTGAGCACTGCTTCGGCGGAGACGGACAGTATATTCTGATGGTGTGGCATTGCGTCTCACTGATAAAGGGGCTAAGATTAACACGGTGACCTAGGTATTGTGCCTCCAACACTGCTGATTGGAGCCAGAGCTGATAAATACTCTTGACTAGTGCAGAGTCGAGTGACCCAGGTGTGAAAGTCGATTATTATCTTTCCCATTACATAAAAAAAACAAATGTTAGCAGGTGTTACTGGATTTTTCGTGCTGTGGGAAAGAGACTGTAGATTGCTGTCGTGCTGCACACCATTGTGAACTGTTCAAGACCAACAAATAAAGATTTATTTTTTGTTTTTTGTTCTTTTTTAAGAAGTCATTAATATTTACAGTAGTTAATTATGCAACAAAACGTGGTTATTTTAGTTTTTGTGCCTAAAGATAACCACACATTCACCACAGCATTGTTAAAACATAAAAAAATCTTATATCCTCTCTACATAATAATGTACAAATGTTACATATTTTTTTGGTGAGTGGGTTAAGAATTAGTTGTGGGACATTATGTTCATGATTTCTATTCTTGTGTTGGCTGTCATTTACATTTTTGAAAATAAAATAAAAGTATAATTTAAACCTGATTAAATTGTATGAAATATTTACTGTAGTAAATAGGCTAAAAAAGACTGAGCACTAAACAAGTAATGCAACACATCTGCGCTCCTTGTTGTGAATATAACATGATCGAACATGTCATGTATGCTCTCCGCTGATCCTCCATATTACAGGGGGATCAAACACTGTCACGTATAGCCACCATCAGCAGATCCTGTTCCCTGGTGCACACTCACGCACACACACACACACACATACACACACAGGTCAGGGGATAAATCCCACTCTTTTTTCTCTGTTGCTCACAACTCATATTGAATGTCAACGGTTTTTACTGCAGCGAGATGGTGATGAAACAGCTGCTGATGGCAGTTGGTGATATTTAACAAATATCATTTATGGAATAACACTAATACATGTCTTCTCCTGTTTATAAATACCCAGTTTGTATAATCACACACACACTGGTTTACTGAATGCTTAATGATCTTTGAGCTTTCGTCTTAATATCACTTAAACTTATTGTGACCATCTTTCGGAAGACCTTTTTCTGATGTGTGCCAGCATCATGGACAGCTTCATTCATGTGCTATAGTCCTTTTATACATTTGTTGGAGCATTACATTGTGAAGAGATAAAAGCAAAGGGCATGCCACTGAGGAGAGGCTGTTGTTGTTGCTAGTTTTATTTGGCAGGGAATAAGCTTCAATAGAGAGATTCATCAGCTTGATTGCACATCTCTGAAGGCATTTACTGGAGGACTTGAACTTAACACCACTCAGACAGGGGAATAAAAACTCCTTACATTATATATGTCAGTAGAAAATTATCCAGTTAAGTTGAGGGCTTTTGTAAGAACCCCCTGTCTCACTGTGAAAGAGCAACTAAAAGAGCCTGCAATTCCCAAACTCTCAGCTGATATTGTCTGACTCAGACACTGTCCAGGCCCTGTGCCTCTGAGCCTCTGTGAGGAACAAAGCAGCTCCGTCAGCTTCTTTCTCTCACATGTCCTGCTGTGATTTCCATAACTCTTAAGGTCATTGAAGTCTTCAGCACAAAGGCAATACAACTACTCTGCTTTTAAATGAATACTTCATTCCCCAAATGACCATTTGTAAATCAATTACCCCCCCTGGGGGGTCACTGGGTTTCCATGTTTAACAACAGCAAGGCTATGTCACAACATCGGTTTACAAACTGTCACAAAACTCATGCAGTATAATCCAAGTCTCATTTTTCCAGGCATACAGTCAGTACATCCATATGGGAAACTGAACTAAGAGCAAACTTATCTTTGCTCTCTTCAAAGCAAGACTCCATTGACAAAAACAACGATTTTACCGTGCTGAACACAGGAGCTGATAGTCTACCACTGTCTGGATTGTTCATTTGTTTGTGGTATTGCCCAACTTTGGTGACTTCAAACTGCATGAGTTGTGTGTGAGTTTGCAAACAGATGTTTTGATATAGTTTTGCTCTTGATAAAAATATGGCCGCCTATGACTCCAATTCATCAAGAATTTTGTCCATTTTTGGATTCCTAGTTCACTGGAGGCATGTGAGTTTTCTTCATGAAGTCAGCGAAACTCAGGTTATTGATATTGATGTTTCCAATGAGTCAGTTTAAAAATCTGGTCAAAATTCTGACTGATTTTAACTGTGATTGTCTTTAACTTGTTTTGATTGACTCATTGTTTTATTATTTTGCTTTATTGTAATTTATGATTTTTTTGTGATTATTATGATGATATTATTTTATTTTCTGATATTGCGTATTTTAATTGTTTGTTTTATGTTTATATTGTGTACTCGGGTAACCTTCGTCCTTTGATCGCTGCCCTGTGTTTAATGGTCCACACACACACACACACACACACACACACACACTCACAAATGCATGAGATCTCGATCTCAAAGGTTTATATATACAAATGGTCATTTGGGGGTGTAGTATTCCATTAAAATGCTATAAAAGGGAACTCAGTCATAAGTCACCAAATTTTTTTTATAGCACCAAGAGTAAATAAATCTATTTACTGGTGTCTCTGCTCATTGTAGTGTGCAAAAGACAAATTCAGAAACTGGAGAGAAGAAAACTCCACCTCCAAACGTCTACATGGGGGGACATAAATTATCTGAATGTGGCATTTATACTTCTTTCAAGTGACAAGTGATAGGTAGTACCTATTTTTCTGCTAATAATTGATATGAAGAACACAGAGGTGGAGAATACCTGTTAAACTTCGTATGCCAAAATTATCTGAACTCAATCATATGACGGTCACTTGCCAGGTTGAAAGCTCCTTACTGTGAAATTTTCTACTTTGAGAAAAACACCATCAGTACTCTAAATTGTCTCCTTCTTAGTGTTGCCGATACACCTTTCCACCTCCCTCCGCTTTCTAACTAATCAAGAAGTTGTTTTTATCTGCTTTTAACCACAACGCTTTCAGGATTTGACCTGAAGAACTTGTCTTTGATGTTGTTTGCAGTAATTGCATCAATACTGAGGAGGAAAATGGTGATGAGATTGGAACATTTCCTTGAGAGTCACCTTGCGATTATCAAAAGTACAGCTCCGATGGTAGCTCAGATGACGAGGGTCATGGTCTCATTTACAGAGGATCTGGGAAATCTACTACTGAAACGTCTAAAGCAAAAAACACAAAAAATCACTTTTTTTCACCATATTCAAAAAATGAACTCTCTGTAGTCTGAAGATTATCATAAATGCACATGAGGTTGCTCTGACCTCTGTTGTATTTGGGTAAAGGGAGATGGCTAAGCATCTGATTTCTCAAAATCTTGGCAACTAAACCAAAACTATCTGCATGGCCCAGATACCACATTTTGCAGGGATTACAGATAAACAGTTGAAGAAAAAAATGACAGAGCTTTGGTGGATAAGCCTAGTTGCCTGAGGAAAATGTTGGCATTGTATGTTTCTGCATACATATTAGACATATTAGATTTTGACATTTCATATTAATGTTTTTAAAGTGACATCGTTCTGATTAAATGTGCTTACTGAGAAACATTGCTAGCTTCTCCAGCCGCTTTTGTGCCACCAAAACAGGGTGTTTTTAGTGAGATATGGTTAGCAATTCAGTCATGATTGTGCTACCAAAACTGGGTAATTTTTAGCAAGCCACAAACGTTTTTTTAAGCAAGATATTTGCTGCTTTTCCAATTGCAATTTTGCCACTAAAACTGTGTACTTTAAGCCAAAATATAACATTTTTCAGGCCATAACCAAGTTGTTTTTGTGCCTAAGCATTACTACCTGTTAACCAAAGCATAGTTTAAATGTAAGGAATGTATGGTTTCAAAATATCTGCAACATAGTAATGAACAAATGTTGCATATACATGGTTTGCAGGAATGTACAATACAACATTGCAACACATATTCTGGCGATTAGGTTAGGTGTATATTACGTTTATGGATAAACCCAAGTAATGATGGTATTTATACACGCTCCATCATGCTGGTAACTTGTAATGAAAGCGATCATTTATTTGTGCTTAAGAGAAAGATGATTCATTTAGTGTGCTGTGTATGAGCACCACTTGAGCTGCCAGCACATTCACACATGAGTAGACATAAGAATACTCAAAAATACTCCTAATGAGGAACTAGAAAGCTGCTCTTTTCACCCCACAGATCAAATAAGTATGCAAATATGGACAGCAGGACACTTAAGAAACAGACAGCTTTTTCCTCTGGAGCTGAGCGCTTCACTGCACAGGTGTGTGTTTGTGAATGTGCATGTACAGCTTCCAAGTCTTACAATTGCTTTTGATGAAGATATACTAAAGAATACAAAGTCAATCAGCTGTCCTTTTTGTAGTGGGATTATACACAAAATGGAATAAATCCCAAAACATTTCACTCCAAATCAGTGGATTTTAGAATTGCAAATATGGGCTTAATGAGGGGCAAATGATTTATTGTGCATATCAATGCTTGTATAAGAATCATTCACCTTTCAATGCAAATGATCCTTCTGATGCATGGACCCCCAGCCCCCAACCACACACACACACACACACACACACACACACACAAAGAGAGTAATGCGTCATCATGTAATGTCATTACAGCAATCTGATTAAAATCTAGCTGAGCAAATGTATTTGAATGCCAAAGAACACAAACACAGAAAATTATATTCAGATTTCAATATTTCAGCTTTGTTTTTCACTGGATAATGATGTTGTAACATTGCAGCAAACAGGAACTCTGTCTATCTGTCAATATGCTCGCTGCCCATCTAAACTCCTGCCGCTTATTAGATTTCAGCCATAAATAATTGATGACTTTGCACCTCCCCCATCTCCCTCAATCTCTCTCTTTTTGTCTCACCCTCCCAGTCAGCTGTGGAAAAGGACACTCAAGGTTGAACAATGTGATTTTGTATGTGCATTTGTGAATGTGTGTGTGTGTGTGTGTGTGTGTGTGTGTGTGTGTGTGTGTGTGTGTGTGTGTGTGTGTGTGTGTGTGTGTGTGTGTGAACCATGAAACGCAGGGCAGAGATCAAACGATGAAGGAGAGTCCTGGTTTGATACCAGGAGGCAGAGACTGATGGATAGATGATGAGAAAAGAGAAGGGGAAATGGAAAGCAAGAGACAGAATACGCAGCATGAATGCAATAAAGTGAAGAGCAATATCAAAATAACAATACAGTGGGGTAGCTTTAGATTAGAGTAGATGAAACATTTATGATCTGCTTGCAGAAGTGGGTCACAGTGCAGAATACAAGATAGACGTTATAACTCAAATGGAATATTTTGGAGACAAAGTAATGGGTTTTAAAAGGTGACAGTGAGAGGTTTGCAGGTTAGCAGATGTTCACAGTTCACATTTCTTCACTTCACACAAGAGACACACGAGTGTGAAGGTTATCTGCTCATACTATGCAGACAGGAGAACAATGGTAACGACTTCTGCAAATGTGCATCCTTAGCCTCTGACATATCCCATGAACTTCAAAATCATGACAACACTTAATTTATCCTTTGCAGTGATGCCACTGACAAGTCAAACATCTGCTGCAATTACAGTGTATGTGACAAAATGAATACAGCTAGATTCATTTAAAGTGGTATTACTGCGTTTCAGTTTTATGCCTCTGCCGTTAGTCAAGTTGCATTTACAGTTTACACCCATGTCTGTAAAAACACACAGAAGTCACAGCGACCTTGACCTTTGGCCTTCGGCTGCCAAATTCTAATGAGTTCATTCTTGAGTCTAAATGAACATTTGTGCCAAATTTTAAATAATTCTCTCAAGGTGTTCTTGAGACATTGCATTCAAATTATGAGAAAGACAGGGTCACAGTGACCTTGACCTTTGACCTACAACCACCAAGATCACATCGGTTAATCTTTGAGTCCAAGTGGATATTTGTGCCAAATTTGAAGAAATTTCCCCAAGGCATTCTTAAGATATTGTGTTAATGAGAATGGGAAGAATGAATCAATGTACAGATGGACAACCTGAAAACATTATGCCTCAGTTACGACTAATACTGTCAGAGACATAGTAAAAAAAAAAAGCACAAAATATGGGATGCCATTCTGATAGTTTAAATAAGCTGTTTAAGAGTCTCTTATTTCTGTAAACCAGGAAAGTGATTTTAGGAAAGCATTATAATTCTCAGTACAACCACAGATACAATTAAATATAATCATTATTGTCACTCATTAAAAACAAGTTTAAAATACTCACCCACAGACACCATAATGTTAGACATGATCATTCGATGCTTTTGGTTTGTACTCACTGATTGATGATCCAGTGTGCTTTAGGTGGTTAAGTTTGACTTGAATGATGTGTGCAGAGTTGCCGGCTTAAGCTATAAACTGATTTGTCTGACTGTCATAAAAGAAATTTAAACAGGGGTAATAAACACATTCATCAAACAAACTGAGATTAAACCAAACACAGAGAGTTGGAGAGTGTATCCCTGTGGTGTCCTCTGTAGTCAGCTAAATTCAGCACACCTGGGTTTAATTAGAGGTTCCTGAGATGCCAGGTCAGGTGAACACAACCAACAACTAACACTAGGTGCTGCCAAACCACAGAAATTTATGAACTTGCTAGAAATGGCTCCAACAATTATAATCGTTTTTGTCCACAAATGTAGATTGTCTGCAAAGTTACGGTCATGGTTTTAGTGTGAATGATGCTTACCAGTTAAGCAAAGTTATTGCATTTGGTATTATGCCTTTTTGCTAATGTTCTTGGTTCCTGAAGTGACGTCTAACTGGGGGACAAATTTAGGATTTTATCTGCATTTTATCTACAGTATACATCCCGAGTGTTTTTGTTCTTTCCCAATAATTTTAAAGGTGATTTTGTAATTCTGGACAGTCTCTCTTTACTTTGTTTTTAGCCTTCATGCCAGCCAAGGTTTGAGACTGAATCCTTCCTGGTGACCTTAGAAACGGCAGTATGTAAAACAATCACACCACAAGCCCATAGGTGTATATGCATTACATTTGACACACATCTTGGAGTATTATCTCTGCACATTGCAAATATTTGATCCACTGTGAACTTTTGCACATCCCCTATTAACATTTTTACACATCCTGCACAAATTACTATATATATATATATATATATATATATATATATATATATATATATATATATATATAATTATTATTATTCTGAAGCAGCTTTATTTTACACACGTTATGTTATAATACTTAAAAATATATATATATTTCATATTTTTATTCTATTTTTTCTATTTTATATGTATTCTTGAGTGTTGCAGTACTGTACCTCATTTTTATTTCTTTTAATATGTTTATTATCTGTTTAATTCATGCACCAAAAAAATAAATAAAATAAAATAAAATAAAATAAAATAAAATAAAATAAATTATAATTCTGATCAGTAGCTGTCCTGGAGCTTTTGATCATAGTCACAATGTTCCTCATCAGATGGGGTTGCTTGGTTGATGTGGAATTGTCGTCATTAAAGTGTCCATTTTCGGGGAGACCTTTTTTTTTTAAAGACTGCTTTTAACTTTCTGCACATTCCCATTAGGGGTCTGCTTAAAAACTGAGTGTAGGCGATTACTTGAATTAAACAATTATATGTTCAGATAGATAGATAACCCAGTGGAGTGAGATAAAGTGTGGAATATCTTCAAGCTGTGTTTTAATTTGGCAGGCATTATGCTCACAATGATCCCTGACACCATCTGCTGTCTTCCTCTCTTTGTCTTTCTATTTCCCTCTCTAGTCCTCTCTCTCTCTCTTTGTGTTTCTCACTCACATACACACATACACTCTTCCTTCCTGTTTTCACCCTGACCACACCTTTTTTTTTTTTATGGCGTCCCCTCATTCATTCCTCAGTTTGTTGTTCTGTATGACAGTCACATGGTGGCTGGGTCAAGATCTGTGCAGGCTGAGCGGATGCTGAGAGAATAAGAAAGGGTTATGACAAGGCTGTGTGTGCATGACAGAGAGAGTTATTGGAAGAAAGGGTAATTTCAATTTTTTACCCACACTGAGCTTTTTTGCACATATTGCTAAATATTTAGTATCCAAAGACATTTGATTTGTACTTAATTATGCCTATCGGGGATATGTGGAGTTGCTTTTAGTGCAATATGTTATAAATATTTCCTCGTAGGGCGGTAAGTGAGCTATCAAAAGCAGTGGATAAGAAGTAATGAAATATTTAAAAAGGGATTACTTCCCTGGAATGTTAAAATATAAATCTGTCAGCTTCTTTTAACCTCACAAAGTGCTCTTGTTCGGCTTAAATGGCAAACTGTGGCTTGGACACTGCTGGGGTGAAAGCATCATGTCTGCAGTCATATCTGATTACACTTTGACGTAATGGTGCCTGCATAGTGTTTCAAAATTCTGGCCCTAAAAACAAGACATTTCAACAGACATAACGTGATGGTACACAGTGATTAATGCTGATTTGTTTGCAGCGGTTAAAGGGACAGTTCAGTGTTATTTGTCAATCTAGATTGTTTTGAGATGCTGAGTGTAGGAGAAATTGGCTGTAGAGATGTCTGCCTTCTGTCCAATACAGTGGAACTAGATGGCACTCAAAGCGGCAAAAAAATTCATCTGAAAAACTAAACAGCAATGTCTCTTTATAGAAATC
Organism: Plectropomus leopardus; assembly: GCF_026936395.1. Taxonomy (NCBI): domain Eukaryota; kingdom Metazoa; phylum Chordata; class Actinopteri; order Perciformes; family Serranidae; genus Plectropomus; species Plectropomus leopardus. Next base: position 17,240,482 of record NC_142195.1, on the reverse strand, counting down.
ATGACCTGGTTACTCAAGGTAAACCACGGACCTTGTTGTGAGCAGTCATGTAGGAACTATTTTCTTTCTATCGAATCACGACCACCAACCATATTACCCCACAGAAGAAAGCATGCATCTACTGCTCTTCTTTTCAATGCCATGGAAGTTGATATCATAATTAATTAAACACACCAAATGTTTATAGTGGTTTATGCAAATCCCATGAAACCGATACAAGAATTTCCTGGAAAACAGTACTTTTCTGTCCGAACCAGTGCCCTTGGTGCTGATTGCCTCAGAGTCCACGCTGAGTGAGAAAACAGCAGATGTGAGTAAAACCATGTAAATGTATCTCCTTTGTTTAACCTATGAATTGGTGGATTTAAGCGACAATAAAGCACAAAACATGTCAGTGTGACTTGATGCCCAGAATTTGATCCAGATTATTCTTTCTCTCCTTGAATGTTTTTGTACTGATTCGATAATCTTCCCTCACTCGGTATGTGAGAGTGTCATCAGACAGGAGCAAGGACAGGACCTGCCTCTGGTTCTGCTCAGCCAGGAAACCATCTGTTTTTAAAACTTTTCCTCTGGGAGGCCAATCTCAGTAATCACTGAGATCTCTTTGAAGCTCAATACTGTCTGTCGGTGAATTATCATCTTAGCACTCCTGAGATTTATCCCCCACAGAAAATCAATCCACTGTTTAACTATTCAATAGCTAAAACTTCCTTTCTCGACCCTCCCTGAAGCTACACATATTGTTCTTTCCTTGAGTGACCGGGGGGCAAAGCATGGCCCTCCTTCCACCTTAAATAGACCCTAACCATATTTTTGTAGGATACATTCACACAAATGTTAGAGCCAATGCAACAAAAAATTGCACACAAGTGAGGAAGGATCTGGTCAGTTCTGACATTTTCTTTCTTTGGATAAATATTACACGGGACATGTAGAATAAAGATTTTTTTAATTAAATATTTCAATTTTAGGCTCAAATTTTGTTTTTTCCTAATGGAGGTGTACATGATGTGTTCAACCATCAAAAATGAGAAAAAATGATGATGATATCTGTTTTGCCAGTGTCTGGTTGTGATAAATGGTGTGTTTTTAGGGTTGTTTTTTTTAAAAAAAAAAACCCAAAACAAAACTTTAAACTTTCTGTGCTTATATGGTGTTCAAAATAAATACAAATACAAATACAACAATTTAAAGTTGGATGTCCCTCCCCATCAGCAAAAATAATAATAATTTTACATATATATATATATATATATATATATATATACTACAGATATTGGTGCATGTGAGTACCCCTGTATGGCCTGCAGCTATCCCGATGCTGTTACAGTATGTACAGCAATTGTACAGCATTGTTTTGTTGAGTTCTGCAACCTCACAGCTAGATGCCACTTAATCCCACACATCAGTCCTTTATAGTGCTACTGTGTGCCCTGTAGTGCTTCGGTATAGGCTGTACATTTCAATACAAAGAGGACATGTACATGCATTCTAAATATAACTGAGTAAAAAATGACCAGAATTCATAATCCTGATCAATCCTGATTGTTCAAACCAATACTAATGCAACTTTATCTCTGACCTTGCACTAGATAAAACAGTGACATAAAAAATAGAGTAAAATTCCTGGAGTTATAGAAATACAGTAAAAGCTCAAAGCTGCACTGCATTGAATAAATTTCACTTTTCATTGAGGATTCACTGTTTACTCGTCATGATTCAATGCTTCCCCAACAGAGGAGAGTGTTACACCAGAGCTGCACCTGGTGCAGATGAGTCACCTTCAGCTGCGTGGACTGCTAGACTCATTAAAGAGTTGGACACACACACGCGCGCATGCACACGCACACATACCTACTTACACACACACACACACACACACACACACACACACACACACACACACACACACCTGTATTCCTTATTACTAAGCTGGCCTCTTGACTTTGCTCCCAAACCACAAAGGGGATGACACAGAAATGAATAGCAGTGGAACAAAAGCAGATTGCTGGATAATTGAGTCTTTCTGTTTGTATCTTACTGACAATGCACATGGCACTGGTTCTATTTTACATTAAACAAATTCACTTACTCATTCTTAATCTCATTTTGTGGCAAAGGAATTAAAAAATCCAATGAATTCATAGGACTAATGCAATATAGTGCATTTATCCAGATATAAGCAGCTGAGTTGTTAACATTACATTCTTATTATATTGCATAACGGATTACAGAAGACATTACCTGATGCAGTACCTTCCTTCTCCTTTTTATCACAGGGGCTCCCTGTACTCCTCTCCTCTGTTCTTCCATATGTTTGATCTTCCTCACTCTGATTAATCATTAGTGTACTTCGGTCTTGATGGCAAGATAGATAACATAGTGGACATCCAAAGCCTTCACTGTGTTTGGGTAGACCAGATGCTGAAACTGGCAGATTAATGCCAAAATGGAAAACAGGCCACAAGAGTAGAGTAGGTCATTTGGTTGTATAGTGTCCACAGCACAGTGTCACAAAAATTGACTTAATTATGAGAAAAAAGAGAGCACCAACGATGCATAAATCCATAAACAAATACATTTTAAAAAGCTGTAAAATTGTAATTTTGTCCTTAAAAATAATTGCCCACATAACAGGGTTGCTCTTAACACCAATTTGTTTTAAATCCTTAACTTAAAGTTAAATCTGTTTGAGCCAAGGCCTTAATCTTCAATGTCCTCATCAAGTGCCTCCCATAGATGGTTCTGAAGTAACAACTAACCCCCGTCCAGAGTCCTGGCCCTCTATAGAGAGACACAGACTGCCAGAAATCAAAGTTGGCACAGCTCCTATAAAATGAAGTCTTTTCAGGTCTTCTTGTATTTTTCCAAAATAATTCACACAGACTCATCTGAGCATCAGAGAGAGATGATCCTCATTCACCTTCTGTTAATCTTACTCTGGATGACCCAAACACAAACCCACACCTACCTCATTTTCCTCCATGTGTGGCTAAAATAAAGTGTGGTCATGTGACGACTGGTGTCACGATTTCTGTACTGTATAATACATACTGTATTTAAATATTTACAGAGGTTATATACATTATTTGACACTTGTTAACTGTAACAAGCTGGCTACCTGGTACACATACAAACTGTTTTACATGTGATTTTAGCTGCTGCCATTGTATCTCCAAAAGAAAGCATTTGGTGTAAATGGCATTTCTCCGATGTAAATCTGTACATAAAGCTCTCTCCTACTAGATCTCAGCGCCACGTTTGACACCATTAACCATCAAATCTTACTCCACAGACTAGAACACATAATTGGCCTTAAAGGAACGGCACTAAACTGGTTTAAATAATACGTATCAGATCGCTCTCAGTTTGTTCCTATTAATGATTAATTCTCCATGCATACTAAGGTCTGCTTCGGAGTACCACAAGGTTCTGTGCTTGGACCCCTAGGCAACATTATTAGAAATCACTCTCAACATTTCCATTGTTATGTGGATGATACTCAACTGTACATATCTATGAAGCCAGATGAAACCGATCAGTTATCTAGATTACAAGGATGTCTTAAAGACATAAAAGCCTGGATGAGCCACTTGGTCCCAAACACCTCAGAAACTCTTTTTCTATGGATCTAATTTCTATAGATGGCATTGCCTTGGCCACTAGCACAACTGTAAGGAACCTTGGAGTTATATTCGGTCAAGATTTATCCTTTGCCTCCTATATAAAACAAACCTCATTACTGCTTTGTTTCACTTGCGTAATATTGTAAAAATTAGACAAATTCTATTCAAATCTATACTATGATGTTTTTGTGAATTTTTGTATACTCTGACTCTTTTTAAAATTTTTGAATGACCTACTATAGTGTGACTTTTTTTTGTGACGTTTCACCTTTTCATGCTATTTTGGATGACATAGTGCATTATTACTCATTCATGCAGTTTTGACTTTGACTTTTTCATGCTATTTTGTATGGCCTTCTGCAGTATGACTTTTTTAATGCCATTTTGGATGACATTATGACTTTTAAATGCTACTAGGGACAACATACTATAGTATGACCCTTCTATGCTATTCTGGACCGACATACTATATACTATGACTTTACTAATGCATTTTTTTCACGTGTTTTCGAAGACATACAATAGTATGACTCGTCTGATGCTGTTTTTGGACTCATACTATAGTGTAATTTTTAATGCTATTTTGGGCAACATACTGTAGCATGACCTTTTCATTCTGTTTTTTTACATGCTATATCATGACAATATTTGCCTTTTCAACAGCTTTTTCAACATGTAATATTCTGACATTTTTTGACACAATATACTGCAACATTTTTTGACATAATATACTATGACTTTTTCAACCATTTTTTGGACATGCTATAGTCTTACATTTTCCGACATATTATATTATGACCTTACATTTGCATTTTCATTTCATCATCTACTGAAAGTGTCTGTTGAGCGTTGATTTTTTTTCAAACTATTGAAGACGCAAAAAATGTTAGACATATTTGTGTTTATCTTTATATTTAAATTCATGAAGTATACACAATGCATCCTACACTATTACAATTTCCACACGTTGATAATGTTTTTGTTGTTGGATGATAAAGCTACGTTTTGGCATTTAATTAACCAAACAGCAGTCTGACTAAGAAGCTTGGAGCAAAATAAACATTGAAGACATAAAACATTGTTGTGAATTGAACTGTAGCACGGCAGCAGGTTGGTAGGTACAAGTAGGCAACATTAGTTATAGTTACAGAGTAGAAAATCATAACCAAAAACTCAATATTAACTTTTTAATTTTTGTTATATTCAACCCAGTGCCTTTCGAGGAACGGTCCATTGTTTTAACTTCATCTCAAACTTTCCTCTGATATCAATTCTGAATTTCCAATCAGATTCCACCTTCAAGTTAGATGCAATTTACAGTGACTGTTCATTCAGAAATAATAGCTTTGTTTTTTTTTTTTTCCTTCAGTTTAGTATTAGAATTAATTGATTAGAATATTGTTGAACCCTCTTTCTAGTCAGCCAAATATGAAAACACACAAACAAGCATGTTTAAACCTCCCCCAACCCCTTTGGACTGATTTAGAGTGCATGTCAGTTTGACCTCTGACAACTTCCCTCTGAAGTCCTGTGACTGAAAGTGTCACTCCTGTGATACTGATCCACACCTAAGGTGCAGAGTTTCACTTCTGGCAGTTAACTGTGTGTGTGTGTGTGCGTGGGGGGGTATATACAGTCAGTGGCCACCTCAATATTTCAATCCTCTCAGTACTGAGTAACATCTGCTTTTGCCTCCTGAACACATTGAATTCTGTGAGGCATGAATTCATCAAGGTGTTGAAAATGTTTCACAGATATTTTTGCCCCATGCTGGTTTGATATAGTCGATCAATTCCTGCAGATTTTTCGTGCTGCAAGATGCGTGTGCTGTGGTTATCCCGTTGTGCCTCATCCCAGAGGTGCTCTTACTGAGTCGAGTGCAGGCAGCTGGAATAAACACAAGTTCCTGTCATGTTACTGGATCTATCTAGAGGTGATGCTTTGTCACACAGCCAAAAAAAGATGCACTTGGACAGTAACCATGTTTTTGGACACTGTGACATTAAGGAACCCCATTGTGCAAGCCAAGAAACTCTTCTCACCATTACAATAGAGTCTACCCTTGAGTCAACACTGTATACAAGCTTTTTACACCAAGTCTGGCCCTCAGAATGATCGCTTCAATCATGTAGCATATCCTAATCATCAGTCACGTGGTTTTGGCAATCACCTACTATTGTCTAATTTTCTTGGACTTAAATGTCTACAATTGATATTAAAGACAAGTCACCATTCAAAAAGTATTGCATGCAGTGCAGAACTTATCTGACTTTGTGGCCTTCCAGTTTGTTTTAAACATAGACATTTTTTAAACATAGACATTTCTCATAGACGAGGCATGTTTTTTTCTTTGCATCTGACTGCACTGCTCCTGTTTCTCACCATCCAGTACAAAGATAACTAGCCTCCATCTAGCACCAACAATCATACCCTCATCCAGATCCAACATCTTGTCCTCTCTGAGTTTTTGTGAGGAAACCTCTTAAACGTGTCTGCGTGTTTGGAAGACTTTATGACGGCTTTAACAAGCAGGTATCCCTAATAAAGTGGCCACTGAGTGCTGGTTCTGTACGCAGCTTTACATGAAACAGTGTATTTCAGTGTTTGTGTGTAGTGGTTAAAGAGATCCCAAAGGTCTGACTGAAGTGTAAAAAGGCCTGACCCTGCGTGACCCTGCCAGTCAAGGGCAAAGGTCAGAGCAGCTGGTGCCAGAGAGTAGGAAGGAGAGGTTTAAAGGTGTGTTCAAGTGCAGAAGGAATTACAACGTTCGGTTAATGTGTGTTTCCATTTTGACTTTACATTTCCCATAAGTGATGTTTATGGTTTGTAACAAGCATTGCACCGCTCAGGGTTTAACAGTGTTCTAACACACATACACAAGGTTGGCCTGGTTTGGTGCTTTTTTTAGTTTCTTTGTGCTGGGACACCCAAACCAAACAAACCTCAAGCATGTTTTATGTCTAGAATTTGATGTGAGCAAAGTTATGTTGCTGTTGGTAATCACAGCAGCTTTTATGCTTCTGTCCTTGCCGTGAATTATCTATTTGTATCCACTAGTATAATCTTTATCGACCTTCAGATCAAGGCTTTGTCAGCAAACTTTTCTTTAGCATCATTCATATAAACATTTGAACATTAAAGGAACAACAGCCGGGGAAACTTTTTTCCCCTTACATGCATGCACACACTCATAACCTTAGTGCTTTTTCTTTCCCTTGGACTTCTACACACTGTCTCGCTCTTTCTTTTATACACACATTTTAACGTTATTTCAGTCAATTATTTTGCATCCAAACACATTTTTTTTTTAGTCTCACGCTCACAAACACCTACACCTCACAGTCAACACAAAACAAAAAAACATGCATACTCTCTCTCTCTCTCTCTCTCATACACACACACACACACACACACACACACACATATGCTCATTACATAAGCACATTCATGTACATACATTAAAAAAGAAAGGTATTGTTCAACGTAAATTAGAAAAAGCTCAGTTTGAAAAGGCGTCTATTAGCTCTCGTACCTAAAACAAAAGTTTTACAGGGACTGGTTGGTCTGTGCCAGTAGTTTAGAAGGGAGCACGCAGAACAGTAAGGAAGGACGGAGTGTTTTCTTTTCTATCCCGTCAGGACAGCAACAGTTCAGATGTCCTACCTTCCTTCTGCGGGTCTTTAAGATCAGCAGTACAAAGACAGAAATAAATGAAGCATTTCTTTCTTCTTTTTTTTTATGCTTTTCTTTCTGTGACTGGTGGAAGCACATTGTGTCTCTGGTACCGTTGTACTTCATCTTGTGTTTGTCAACCACTTCTCATCAGCACACTTAGCTGGAGTCATCTGGGGTGGAGAGGAGAATAAATGGATGGGGGTGATTTGATCAGGAGCTGTGGGAACAGGGAAATATGAGGACATTCTTGATTAGAGGAACAAGTAGCACAGTCTGTGGTAATGGTCATCCTGGGAATTAACGGTCAGTGTCAAGTTATGGCCTGGTGGGTTAAGTTAGGCGCTCAGAGGTTTCAGCGTGATGTAGCACTGAGCTCCAGACGTGGTCCGGGTAAAACTGGATGACAGGGTTATCAGGTTAAGTGGTCTCCTTGCCCTGGGTCCCAGTGACGGTCTTGATAGAGCTGAGTGTTCGGTTGAACCACGTCTTCTTGGCAGCCTGCACTTCATTGAGTGCAAGACCCAGGTGGTGCTCCAGGTCCTGAATGCAGAGAAAAGATCGCTATGATTATGACAGAACAAAAGCAGTTTAAACAAGTATGCCAATAATTAACAAGATGAAAAAATGTAGTTCAGGCCTCTGTAAGGTTTTTAAATATTTCTAGAATCTATTTTTACCACTTTGCCTTTCCTAAATCTGCAACTTTGATCCAAATTCCCTTACCACTCCAACAGACGCCATGAATCATATGAAATCCTCATCTTTCTTTTTTGACATCATTCCTGATAAACTCTGTTCTCATGATATCTTGTCAAAAAAGTAAATGCACTGTATGTTAAAAAAAGTCATTTTATAGTGTATAGAATAAGTCATAGTATAGTATGTCAAAAAATTATAACATTATAGAATGTGGCTCTCACTCTGTAGTTTGATTTGGGTCAAAGCTGTGTTTTGGGCGTACCTGGATTTTGCACTCAGCCTCCACCAGCTGCAGTTTGGTCTGGGCTAGTTCCAGCTCCATCTCTCTCAGCTGATTCTTCAAACCCTCCTTCTCCTCATCCATCTCCTCGGAGCCCCCAGCAGGTGCTGTGGTCACGGCAGCACGTACGCGACCTTCTTTATTGAAAAGACTACTGCACTTCTCACAGCCTTCCACTTTTGACTTGAGAAAGATAAAAGAAAGATAGAAAAGGTTAGAGGGAAAAAAGCTAATAACTGACATCTATACACCTTTAAGCTTGAGTAGAGTAAAATAAATGAGAGCAAAGGGCAGTGTTGTGGGGGGTAAAGGAACTGTGAAAGAATTCTTCCAGGTTAGATAAAAAATATAGGCCAGCAGCAGCATGCTGTCGGGGAAGAAAAAAAAAAAAAAAACGTGAAAAAAAAGTTGTAACGAAGCTCAAAGAGCATTTTTATAGCATATCGCAGTGTAACGTTTTTAGTGCATTCTAAATTATGACTGTTCATAACATACTATGATTTGTTATGGCATAGTGCACTGAGGTTTTTTGACATACATTACTGTTTTTTTACAATAATATACATACTATAGACACTATATTTTTTTTAATGAAAAACTACACAATGACCTTTTAAGGCATTCTTTGCTATGACTTTTTAAAGATGAGACCAGCAGAAAATGTCAACTTTTGTACACAAACAAAAAGTCTAACAGAACAACTAATGTATGCAGTTATCTGCAGCCATGTCCTTCTGTGAGGTGCCCCATCATCATTTTGCAGTAGCAATATTTATATAACTTGAAAAGAGATGGTGCTCTACTTAGTTACTGAAGCATTGCAGCTCATTAGTGTAGTATCCATACGAGCCCACTAAACTCTCCCTCTTCTGTCAGGGCTGCACTCCACCCTGACCTTTTGTCAATGAGCTCTTTTTGGGTGCCCTTGTATTAGATGTGCTATTATTGGGCTCAGAACATTTGTGCAAGCAGCAACAGAAAATCACTGCAAACAAACCCATACTGATTGAGCTGCAAGACAATGTGGAAATTCTACTTGTTCGTTCATTTTAGCACCTATCACTGTGGCAGAGGGGCGTTATTTTTGCCAGATGAGGTAAGCTATTCTGGAGGTGTTTGAAGGTGTAAAGAGCCTCGAACTATTTCAAGGTAATACCAGTGCAGCAGTAATACATACATACAAATGGTAGTTTTAGTGTTCCTGCTTCATTTGCTCTAAGTTTGGCTCAGTGGCAGTGCAGGCTGGGTACTGTTTAGTAGGTTGATTCCTTTGAGACCAGCACAGATAGATTAGTGCTTTCGCTCACAGTAACAAGCAGCAGTGTCCACAGCGCTGAAGCTCAAAGTCGCGGTGGTCTTTCTTGGTGACAACAATTGACTATGTTAGTTCCGATATTCCCTCAGAATTAATATTTCATAACACTATTACATTTCATTCGGATTAAACTGTCAACTGAGTTTAAAGCTGAATAGTAATCATACATCACGTTTTCAGGGCTCATCACTGCAGAAGTGAATGAGAGCATTAATGAAGCAGCGGAGTGCTTGAGCTGAAATCGTTTCTGTCGTCACTTTAAATAGAATTATAGTGAATAAGTATGTCAGTACATTATTTAAACATTTCTAATTAACACTGTTGTAACTTTGTTATATATTATTCACTGCACAGCACTGTTCCCCTACATCACTTCTAAGTGTGATTCCTGACAGTTATATTAGATTTGCTGCCCTTTTATTAGTTAACTATAAACGAGAGAAAAGAGCACAAGAACAAACAAGATTACAGACTTTCAGACTTTACCTCAAACACACACACAAAGACGCCCCGCTACATCCTTTACAGGACTTGTCCTTTGTGCAATAAACCTGTTTGTCCTTTTGTGAGTCCTTGGGCAGCCCTGACAGAGCTCACTGCCAAAATGGCCTTCCTCCCAGCTACAGTCTAAACAAACAGTACATCAGCCAAGTATGCAAGTGCTGAAAGTGAGATGCCTGGCCCTGGCTCCTTGGCCTAACTCCTAATTCTTACTCAAAAAGCTTATATTTCACAGCCAGGAGGAACAATGAGATGGCAACATAGTCACCAACATACCTGCAAACTCGGAGTGACTGATATAAACATGGACATACCTGCTGGATTTTTTAAATATTGTTACAGAGTGTAGCGACCATGCGTTCTTAAACTATATCTAATTAACTCTGCTTGTGGTAGACAATTTCTGAGACATGAAATACAAATTTAGAAAACATACATCAATGAGATCTATAAAACCCGAATTGAAACACATATTACAAATGTCCAATGACTGCTCCTAAAACTGGAATAATACCAGCATGTCCCACAATCAAAAAATACAGAATAAGTCTTAATTCCCTATATCCAGACAGAATCTGCTTTTTACATCGTCATACTCAGAATAACAGTAGCATCTAAACTTTGTTAATGTTACCCAGCATCATTTGAGGTCTAACATGACTGTTAGTGTAAAGTAACCTGAAATTCAAAAATTAAAAAACAAAACAAGTGTGGGCATATAGAGGTGTGAAAACTCACCCGGATTTTCTCCAGTTCTCCTCGGTTGGCTGTCTGTTGCTTCTCTAGTCGTTCACTCAGCTGGGAGCAGATCTATATGAAGCAGAGACAGTTCTTCATAAAATGTTCAGTTTGGATTTGCGTAACTATAACCTGGCTTCTTCTCTGGAGCATTTGTGCTCCCTTGTTTCGTAGTTTTTTCTGAATCTTGGCTGCGCCTGGATCGTGGTGATGGCTGTGCTGATGCGGTGTTCTTGCCTTTAGCTGTGCTGTTGCTGTGGTCTTATCTGTGGCTGCGCCTGTGTCGGGGCCCTTGGTTGCACTGATGCTGTGATCCTGCTCGACACCTATTTCTACTGCTGTTATTATTAGTCATGCCTCCACTATTAATATACAGGTGACTGTTATCACCACTTAGAGTATTTGCATGTAACATCCCATGCTATCATAAATTGCATTCACTATGTTTATTACTATTGCTATATGTTATGTTATTATTACCATTATTGTTGTGCATCTCTCCCCGTCCCTCTTTCTCTTTCCTATATGTCATTTTGTCATCTACTGTAATTTAATTGTTTTTTATGACATCTATTGCACGTCAGTGCGTCCCCGAAAAGGGGTCTCAGTTGCTCTTCCTGAGGTTTCAACCATTTTCTCCCCACGTTACAGGCTTTTTTGGGGGAGTTTATCCTTGGTCGATGGGAGGGTCTAAGGACAGAGGGATGTCGTATACTTTAAAGGCCTCTTAAGGCAAATTGTGATTTGTGATAATGGGCTTTATAAATAAAACTGACTTGACATGGATACTTTCAGACTGTCATCAACATGATAAATAATTCACCCAAAGTCCATTTAATTTCTACTGAGCAATGCAAGGTGACGCTCTGCAGACTTCTGTATCTAGAGCAGCACTGTGTCGGTTAGGCGGAGATAAATTATAAAAAGAAAATTGAATACAGATGCAGTAGCTTGTTTACATTTTTCCATGAATAAGAGGTCAGAAGTTGGGAAAAGTATTTTCAACAATAAAGATGCTTTTATAACACTGTACATGTATCAAATTCTATTTATAAATACGAGTGAAGAACAATGGATCTACTTAAGCTGCAGAATGAAATAATAAAAGCTTGTTACAATAGAGCAAGGATGTGATGTCCAAATAAAAAATAGATTTTTCCACAGAGAAAGACCATAAAGTTTTTTTTTAACATCTATTTTGATTTCTGCCTCTCCTGACTGTATCACCGTGCACAGCCCTGTTTCTCCCTCATTTGGTAAATCAGTCTTTGTGGCAGAGTCCTCATCCTCTTACTGTTAAGTCCATTAGCAGTGTCACAAGGTCCTGTTTTTCCAGCAGGGCTCATCAGATGTACACGCATAAGAATGAATGTGCATCCTTACATATGCCCAATCTCCTTTTCTCCTCCTGCTATACCTACAAGCACACTTGATAGACATACAAACACACACACACACACCCACACACTTGTGCTCTAGCTTGTTGGCGAACAGATAGATCGATGTGACATGAGTCATCCTAACGGGGTCATCCCACCTCTCTGTAGACAGAAGATCTATCTTTCTATCTGTTTCTGCTCCCTGCATATCTCTCGGCTTCCCTGTGGCATATACTGTATCTCTCTTTATTCTCCTTTAGAGATCAATCTATACATCTATCTGTGTATCTTTAGCCAAGCAGATATCCATCTCCCTCCTCCTCCATGTCTTTTATCTTTTTCTCCTGTCATCCTCGCCTTCATTTGCTCTCAACTGCCATTGCTGAACCCATCTCTCCACCTTCCCTTCATCACTACTGATCACTTATCCCTGTTTATCTTCCAGCTGCCCTCTTGCCTAATTTATACTTCTGCAGCTGTGCGCCTATGCGTTCTTTGCAGGCTGGTGCGGGCGCTTTTCAGGCAAATATAGTACTGCAGTGGATTACGAGTAGCACGTAATTAAACGTGTGTTGGGACCAGAACCAGAGGTTGCGTTGGACTTTGTTTTAAAAATTCTGTCATAATCTATTATTACCTGTCATTTTGAATTTCATTTTTGTATTTCTCTCAAGAAAATCTCTTACAAGAAAATTTACCCGAAAATAGCACAAAAAATGGAAAATTGGAAAATCAAAAACAAACAGAAGAAAATAACCTCAATCCACACACTAAACCAATGTCGATCCAGGTGTTAAAGTCTTAAAATACTAACAAGCTTATAAATTAGGCATTTGTAGGCTGGGGTATTGTGCTATTTGTTTAAGTGCCAGAGTGCACCTTTGATTCAAGCGCACAGTTAAGTTGTAGTTTGTTTTGGGAGTTATCCAACCACTGTTTTCATGGTGGTAAGTTGACATACATTAGTCGACTATAACTGTCAGTCTACTGTACAATCAGGAATTCACTGTACCATCTCTCAGCCAGTTGTCAGGGATTATTTTTCTTATTTAAAATTTAGGGTGAATGGCGTTAACATTTCCTTCATTCTTGTTACTGCTTTATTTGACACTTTTGTGTTTTTGTGTTTGAGGCATTGTGTTTTTGGTTTGACTGTCTGTCAGGCATATTATTGTGAACACGGTATCTCAAAAAAATCTTGAGATATTTTTTTCAAATTTGGCACAAATGTTCGCTTGGACTCAACAATGAGCTGATTAAGTTTTGGTGGTCAAAGGTGAAGGTCACTGTGACCTTGTCCGTCTCATTCTTGTGCATGCCTTATCTAAAGAACGCCTTGAGGAAATTTCTTTTAATATAATGCAAACGTTTGAGTGGACTCAAGGATGAACAGATTAGAAGTTGGTGTTCAAAGGTCAAGGTTGCTGTGACCTTCAATTTGTTTCTAATTTTATATCTTGAATTTTTTCCACAAACAGTCTTATTAGTTATATTAGTTTTAATATTTCCACTCCGAATTTCAACTGGTCCTGCTGTAACTTTACTACCTGGGGTCATTTTTGCATGTATACAGTATGTATGTTTAGAACAGGCATGTTGTAAACACATGCTACATTAAGTGCCTTATCACACTGATATAATGTATAAAGCTGAGAATTAAAGTAAGCAATTAGGATGCAGTGCTCAGTCAAAAAAAATGTTCATAACATTTTGGTGTCAAAAAATATTTTAAAATGTAGAAATTAAATAAATATAATGCAAACAGGGCCTCAGAGACACAAGCGCTGGCACACGTCGCTGTCCCTGTTAAGTACCCGAGAGGCCTGAGTGTATCTACACAGGCTCGGCTCCGACAGCAGGGATTACAATACACCACTCGACACCGTTTTTAGCTTCACCATTAACAGACGTTTCTCTGTCCTCATGGGCTGGAGGGGCAATTAACACACAAAGCTTTTTGGGCTCTAATCCCACTAAAAGAAACTTGGCAGTCACAGCCACTGAAATTTGAAAATGCTATTTGAAGAATAATTTGAGCTATCTGGGTTGAAAACAATGCAGGCTATTTTGGGGCATTCCTCAGCTTGTCAGTCCCAGAGGATTGAATGCTGCTGTCCTCCCTCTGCTCTCTCCTCCACAGACTTCTGTTCATTTTCTCCCTCTCTCCATCCATCACCACCTTATTCGCTGTCACAAAAATAACTTTTTTTTTTTTTAGAAAGCTCCATTTTCACATTTAGCTCTGCTCAGCTCAGCGCCCTTAGCTGCATGCTATCTCAAAGTGCTCTCACCCATAACACGCACACAAACATCAAATCCTTGATGGCTCTTCATCAGTTTTCAGATCTGTCAATTTAAATCTGATGCCAATATTTTTAGACTCAGGTGAAGTTAAGGTTGGTTTCTAAATTAGTCCTCTTGCTATTTCTGTCTGCCTCCAGAGGGAATGATAGGAGCTGGACTGTTGCATAATAACTCTGTGCTGATGGTAATAGTACTTGATCTGAGTAGGTTTATATTTAAGCATTAAGTGACAGGACTAGATCTGAGAGGATGAAAATCACCGTAAGAGGAATTCGGAGAGACAGGAACTCAAAATATGTTCACAGGCTCACTCATCAAAGGCTCTGGGTTCAGCTTAGGGACAGTTCGTAAAATTAGAAGTTTCTGCCTCACAAACTAGATAAATGAATGAAAACAGAGCACTCATATTATTCTTAAATATTTATGGCTAGTCTTGCCACGATAATGGCGGTATCAGAGCTTAGATCTGAAAAGACGAGCCAAAAAAGGAAAGATAAAGTGGAGAAGAGGTGCTTAAAGCCTCCTAAAACATCCAGAGTTCAGGATGAGGCGAGTAAAATGTAGCAAATCAGACAAAACTGCCTCATAAGAAACACAAACTACAAGCCACAGTAATTCTAATATGTAAAACACATACTCTTGATGAAATTCAAAACTAATCTTGTCACTGTATGTTGGTGATGACACTCCTGAGGAGTTTAATCTTAATAATAATGACTGCTTGGCCTACTTAAAAAATAAGAGATGTTGAGTGAAAATACATAAAATCCTAGTTCCTTTTCATTTATGTTGTCTGAGATTTAAGTGAACTCCCAAGTAAATTCTCTCTCCAAATCTTCTCTAAATTTGTATAAAAGCTTGGATTGGTAGTAAAATTTTGGCATCACTTTGAGCATGTTGTAATTAAAGCAGTCTGAGAGAACACTAGACTTCTACAGTGCCTCTTGGATGTTTTCAGGCTTTAGAAAATCTAGCCCATGATGGAAGATTTTGGCCAATCACAGGCCATTTTCAGAAAAAAAATCAGCTGTGAATCGTGTCAACAGCTGCATTTAAATGTCAGACATAACTTTGCTGTGCACCTACAATGACATTAAAGTGTCTTATGTCTTGACTAGGCAGTGCTGATTCTGTTACTGCATTGACCATCTTTCACCTATTTTGTTTTTAGAAACATATTTTCGTGTACTGTTAAGCTATGAAATCAGAAGGTTTGAGATGCGGCAGCCATGTTGGAAAAACGAAATGAAGCACTGCTGGCCAAAGCAAACTTTCTCTGTTTCTGAAAACATTTGAATCTTGATTCATATTTGACCAGCGCTGCCTAGTTTGACAGTGCAGTGACTGACATGAGTGTCAGCTGCGTTAGAGACTCTTCTGCTCTGATTGGTTGTTTTTGTGATTCTTGCAAATGCCATTGGGCGAACTAAAAGGGTGATGATCATTTTCACAGATTATCTACAGATCATGTACTAGTGTCAGGATAAAATGAGTTATAAGGAAAAACTTTGTTGTGTTATTTTGCTTAAAAAGTTACCTACTGTTGCTTAAGTCTTGTTTGACATTATGAGATGTTCCTTTTGGATTAGGGAGCCTTGAATCAAGCAACCTAAATACCTCTAAATCTTTATATTTTTATCATTTGTCTGGCCAAACTCAAACATGGACCCACGGGATCACTGCCTGTTTGTATCTGATCACCAATTGAAAGCTTGTACTGCTGTCTTACCCTGTTTTATGCACTTAATTAGCAAAGCTCCACTATGTTCACGATGTCTTCCAGACCAGTGAGCAGCTTTCTGCTCATTTACTTCAGACTTTAAATCTCCTCATGAAATTAAATCTAAGCCACTGATTAGGATAAATTCTCTTGAAAGTATTAGTGCCAGGTTACCTTCTTGCTGCTGGAAAACAGCAACTGTACAAAGTCAGCTGATTAGCTTTTAGCCAGAGCTCAGAGGTGTGACTTGTCAACACCTATTTTCATCTCTCTACACTGGTTCCAACTGGGGTTTTGGATTGATTTAAAGACTTTGATTGCCTTTAAGGCTCTTAATGCCCTGACTACTTGATATATTTTAGACCCTCTAGCTCCATGTGGACCTGTGTGTACCTTGAGACATTTCTGAGTCAAGGCTTGAAAATAAGGAGACAGAGTTGCTATGAGGAACCAAAGACTGCTGAATGACCGACCTGAGGACATACAGAAAGGCTGACTGACTTATTGTCATCTTTATTTTATCTATTCCATTATTCTTTAGCTATTCATTTCATTGTATGTCATTTTTATACCTGTATAATTTGATTTTTAATGCATTGTTCTTTAAGAAACATCCTTATATTTGCTGTTGAGTGGATTGTTATGATGTTGTACCTAAATTGCAACGTGTTCAAAAAAGTTAAAAGGAAATTGGGGTGGGTCTGCAACAGTCTACAGTTTCACTTCTCTAAATTGTACTTGTGAAGAAAGAGAGATCCTTCAGTGATATGATTTAAACAGCATGTTTGATATTATTGGTAAACTCAAAGATCTATGGTACATACCTGTTTGTACTCTCCAATAATGGAGCCGTTCTTCTTTATTTCCGATTCAGACTTATCAAGCTCTCGCCTGCACATCTCCTTCAGCTGTGAAAACACACAAAAACAGATACTGTGAGGCAGTTGGAGGGCAGAGACCAAGGACAAAAGCCGGGTCAGAGCCCCCAGAGACCATGTGACTGCCATGACATGTGAAGAAGAGAGAGAGAGGTATTGGCAGACTGAAAGCTCGGGGCAAAGTCACACCGTCAACACAACCTTTATGCATACACATACATCATTCACAGTTAGACCCATACATTCAAGAAGACAGAACACCTTTGGAGGACAGTATTGAACACACATTGGAGCACAGAGGGCAGCAGCTTGCTTTCACCTCAGAGGGATTCTTCACAAACTCAAGAAAATCAACATCAAAGGTGCACTGACATCCTTTGACATTGGAGATTTGACTGTGAGAGCGTTTCTTTGTAGAAATGGCACAGAAGATAGAGGAAGTCCTGAAGTCCTGGTAGTGGTTCGATGGTCAACTACATATGCTGAATCCAAATGTTCACCCTTCAATACTTGCAGACTAGGCCATCGAAGGCCTCAGTCATTTGTCATGTGACACCTTCACTGTCATCATGTAAACTCTGCGATGGCAGGGGCTGCACGCTGCTGATAGACAGGCCTCAAGAGATTTTCACCCGTTTTTTGTGGAAACGATGGAGCGACAATTATAGCCATGTACATGGAAATCACTTCTGTCATATTCTTTATGCAAGGGGATGGGCAGTGTCTACTCATCTGTTCCTGCAGAGCAAGATATAAATCCAGAGTACAGGCTTTTTTGTGGCTGAACTAAACATTATTTATACATTTCTCTACAACGTGGATGCAATACACATTAAGATACAGAAATGCTTGTAAATGAGAACTGGACTGTGACTAAATAAATTGGGTATCAAGTACATTGAAAAATCTTCTTTTGTTGTTTATGCTAGTCTTCTAGGCCTATATATTTGAAAGTTTTTAGTTTGTAAGGTAGGCTGCAATGATAAAATGTATTTACCTATATAGCCCATACCTCTACATATTTCTGTTTCATAATGTGGATGAATATTATTTCTTGCCTCCATGATTTAAGTAGTGTAGTAGTAGTAGTGCCTCTGCAACAGTTGTTTTTTAGTAGGCAACTGTAAAAAACAAACTGTCACGTCTGTATTGCAATGAATTGTGGCTAATGAAGTCTGGTGAGGCCCACAAAGTCCTGAATCTGCAAGTGCAGTTAAGTCTGGAAATTGGATCCAGCTATAAGCACACTGTAGGTATCTATGGTGGGACTTCTGTGAACTCCTTTTATAGACTATAATTTCTAGTTTAAACGAGAAGCAAAATTAATCTTGGGAGACTGAGTGATGATAACATTATAAACTAAAAGACATGCCAACATGCCATAAGTCTGCAGGGTTTTTCCTCCCCACAACAAAAAACTAGCAGGTGATTATACTGATTAACACACCATCATCCACAGACAGACTTTTTCAGCAAATTCAGCCTTTGCAGTGTTTGGTTGGACTAAAAACCTGCAGACTCTTGGCTCTGTCCATAAGAGTGACTGCTCAGTCACAGCCTGTCACATTAATATTGCATACTTCCTGCAAGTTTCCTACTCCTGACCCGGGGACAGGAGATTTAAGCAGCGTCTTCTCACAATAATTCTGATCATTCCTTCACCTGAGAATTTGTGTAGCAATAGTGCTGACGCTCTCCTACCATCTGTAACCCTGTGAGCCTCATGAGATTTTAAGAAAAAACATATATTCAGCTAATGCCTAAAATATAGACATCAGGCTGAGAGGTGTCTCGTTGTTGGCTCTAACCTGCGCAGATTCCTCCTCCAGTCTTCTCTTCTCGTCCTCAGAGTCCACCAGTTTCTGTTTGGTCAGCAGCAACTCTTTATTCAGGGCATCTGCCTTCTCTTCAGCCTGACACACAAACACACACGACAACATAACCCAATGTTGATAAGGTCACTGAAAGTTACACTTGCCCTACTTTCTTCTTAGTTTTCTCTCTAGTGTCTTTTCTTTTCAAGGTAAGTTCAATCTCTCTTAAGTTAAACCTGATGACACCTCATATTCTAATAAACGTGCGCGCACACGCACACACACACAGAGGAAATGTCACTGTTTGGCTTACGTTGTCGAGGTCTTTGCGCAGGGCTATCTTGCTGCTGACTAGTTCATGCGCCAAGTCGTCATTCTCCTGCTCCAAACGCATGTTCGCCTCCTGCAAGCGACGGTTCTCCCGCTGGACATAGAGAGAGGGAGAAAAGGAGGACGACAAAGAAAAAAATAAGATGCAAGAAAAAGAGTGGGACAAGAAAACAGAAGAGCGTATGAGCAGAGAGAAATTAGGGAACATAAAAGAGGAAGGAAAGTAAAGCGATAGAGCAGGGAAAATGAGTCAAAGAGTTGCAAATGAATGAATAAGCACCTCTCACTGGCTCAGTAGTTTTGAGCGTAGTGCAACAATACACAGAACGAAACTGAGCGTAAAAGTTAACTGTGATCAGGTGAGAGCGTAATCCCAGTTTGAGTTGTTAATGTTTAACAGAGTGAAACCTGTTTGTACATCATTAACAGCAACAGACAACTAAAGAAAAAATGACATGAATGTAAAATACTTTCAAGGAGTCAACAAACATAGAGGTTAAAGGAATATCCTTTACTTTTACTTAATTTTACTTCTGTGTTTGATTTTTTTACTTTGTTTTACCTTACCCATTCATTTGTGCATGCTTATAGGATGCATGCTTGGAGGCGTGCTTGTTATATTATCTCTTGTGCCTTCTGCTGTTACCATGTAATGTTATTAATCATTTTTATTGTACAGCACTTCAACGTCAACTCTGACCATTATAAAAACCTGCTTTATGAATGCATCTGATTCGATTTAAAAGTTAAGATATTAAGTAATCTTAAATGCTCCAACTTCAGGAAGATACAGTTTAAAAAAAGTGTGCAGCACTTCTCTTACTTGGGATGGCATTTTGTTATGTTTAACTTTCTTGTTTTGGGACTTTAAAGCAATTCTGTTACTGCAAATAATGCACATTTTCTCATTTCTGAGTGCATGCTTTTCACTGAAATATATGCTCACTTTCATTCTGGGAAAACAAATGTTTTTTAATAAAAGAAATAAAGCTTCATAAATGCTCTGAGGTGCTTCCTTAAAACAACTGACTCAAATGTAAACTGAAACAGGGAGTTGTTAAAAAAGCATTTAAATGTGAAATTGCAATTATATCTGAAATATATTTTTTAAATAATAAATCTACAATAATTTGACTGAACCAACCTGACTGCAGTCACCTTTATCAGTTTTGCAGCTTAATGGTTGATTGTATAAATATCCTCATAAACAGCAATAATAAAAACATCTTAAGAGTCCTTGTTTGACATTTAAAAATGGTATTGACATATGGTTTGGTGGAAGCATTCTTTAAAGAGCAAACAAAGCAGAAGTTCAGTTGCTGTAATTGATGATCTTGTACTGTATACAGCCAACTCGCTACCCTTGAGATGACTTATGGCAGTACAATTAATGACTTTTTTGGTGCCATGTAGTTTTTCTTTCCCAAACAAGGACTGTCAAGGTCTACAGTGTTCAGTGGAAAATCTGTCAGAACATGTTGCTTCTTTTAACACTATATAGCATGAATATGTTGTATTAACACAATCCATTATCTACACCAGCACCTGGGTTTTGAGATCAAATGAAATACTACACTGGCAAATTATAAACTAATAAATATGAGTTGAAGGGACACCCCCAAATATAAAATACATATTCTTCCACGTGAAGTGCTTTTTATAGGTCTAAATCTTTTTGTGTGAGTTGCCAAATGTTGGAGATGTCTGCCTTCTCTCAAATATAATGGGACTAGATGGCACTCGGCTTATGGTGACAAACTTAAAAGCAATGTCTCTTTCCAGAAATCATGACCCGGTCACTCAATCCATAGACCTTGTTGTGAGCAGCTTCATGTAGGAACTATTTTCTTTCCAAACGTGGATCTACAGCTAGCTCACC